>NC_091101.1:13080416-13413333 GCF_024713975.1 Paralichthys olivaceus
GAAGCAGCATCACAATTCAGCTGTGTGCTGTGTGCATGGGTTTCCTCATGATGCTCTGCCTCCCTCCCACACTATGAGAAATTTTAGATAAAAATCTGCATGAGAATATTATGACTGTGAGGGAGCGTTTGTCAATCTGTGACTGAGTGACTGACTGGTGATCTTTTCAGAGTCTGCGGTGGCTGTGAAAAGGATCGAGTGGGTAGAGACTATTAATGAATTCTTGACTCTCTCACCCAGTTCGGCAGCAATGAGAGTGTGCAAGTGTTTGAGAGGCTGTGGTTTGCGTGAATCACCGCGAGTTAGTGATGAAAAAGATGACTTCCATCATCTGCTCTGTCGGGTATACAACAAATAATCTCAAACATAGGGAAAATGGCGGCGGAAGCACAAAGGCACTTGAAAGGGAGAGAGTGGTAAATACATTTCACTGGAATAATGTGGGCATAAACTATACTGATATTGTACAGTAAATGAAAACTGACAGCGATAACGTTGGCAGCCCAAAGACAAAAAAAAGAGAGATTTGCAGTTTGGGGGCCCTCGGTGTCCCGTCTCTGGAGTTTCCACAACAATAACACACATTCACTCTGAGCAGTGCACAAGTTGAAGAGCAAAGAGGTTGAAGGAAAAACAATTTGTGTAAACAGGAGAATGAAAAAAAAGGTAAAATAAATAAAACCTGAAGAGGAGAGATTGATAGGTGACAGGATTCTCCTCTACTCCTCTGTCTCTCTCGTTCTCTCTGTCTGGCGCTGAGAGGGTGACGCCCTGAGGCAATGCCCACGGATACACTCTCCTTTCCCCCCCCACCCTCTTTGCTTTTATTCAACAAAAAAACCCACATCATCCCTATGACTCGTATGAACTTTCTCTTTGCCTTTAAAAAAACTTTTCTTTCCTGCACAAATTCATCATGTACATCTACTCTGTTTAATTAGTTTACAATGATTCCACAACAGACCGCCAGGGTCCCAGAGCTTATATAAAAGCTGAAATATTCATATACATACATATTTTTCCCTTCAATTTTTTTCTGTTTCAAAAAGGAACATTTTTTTGCACTTTAGGGTCTGCTATATTTATGAGGAGGGCAGGAAGTGTCCCCACAGCAACGTACAGTGACTCATCCCAGGGTCTCGCTGCAGGGAAGAGACACACTCACACCCTCTGCAACACACATGCAGACAAATACACACACATGCAAACACACCAGGGAAGAAATAAAACATTATGGTTGGAGACACAAGGTCAGTGTTCTTAGAAAGAGAAAAAGAAAAGTCATGGATAGCAAGCAACACAAAAAAGGTAAAATGTTAAAAAAATTAAGAATAAAAACAAATAAAAGCCTGGCACATCAGTGATTAGCCCGAGGTTTCACCATTAAATCTGTCTAAATCTTTCCCTGTGGAACAGGGGAGAGGGGAAATGAAACAACCTGCTCATTGAAATGAGTACAGGTCAGTGTTATATCCCAAATAATGCCTAGGACTATACACTTTTTCAACATATTTGTAACTTATTTGTGAAGTAATGCAGAGATCTACATGAAAAGATGAAATGAAATGAAAAAATGAAAGAAACACACAATCATATCATGCCATCTATTTTCTGACTGCAACCCTCTACATCTGTTACTGTTGAGCAGATTTACATGGAGGTCATGCCATCACACGCAGACCAGCCTCAGTTCAGTGGCTGAACACACCAACAATGCTGCAGCAGTAAATACTATTGGTATTAGTGATGCACAGGGCAGGTTCGGGTCAGCTTTCACGAAAATATTGCGGGTTGCAGGCAGGGTGGATTCAAAAAGTGATATAGTGGTGTATTAATTACTTGCAGAAGCGTTGTGAACAACAGGCTTTGTGTTTGATTGCATGCAATATTAAGAGGAGATTACTAGTCCACCCCCCCTGTGCATCTCTCCTCTCTTCATCAGAAAAGAGTTAAAACCACAAATACTTGGAAACAAGGGTAGTGGGTCAGGTTCGGGTCGTGAGGCATATTTTTGTGGGTGAGGTGGCGCTGGTTGGCGGATGAGTGCAGGAAATTAAAAACCATGACCTGCACTTCACTAGTAGGTATTGTGAAAAAAAGACAAGGCCATTTTCATTCCCCATTTTCATGTCCTGCTAATCCTTGCTCCTTTTGCACAAGAGCTGCAGAACACCTTATCTACTCTGTAAATGGGACATAGTTTACCATCACTCTCGCTCCGCTCCTATTGTTTCCCAGTTTAACACGTAATGACCGCACAGCTGTATACTCGCTCAAACGACATCTAATGCAGTCAGTTCTGATAATGTGCACTGTGGCATGTTACATTTCCATACTGCTGCTTAGTACATCACCATCACAAGAAGCCATTATGGTAATACTGCACCTGAGGGAAGAGAGACGGAAAGAGTTGCCAAAGAGATGGAGGGAGAGGGGAAAGATGAAGGAGGGGGAGAGGTGGACACGTGCAGAGATTGAAGAGGGGTAAACGGGGGCTTATGTTGACAATGGAGGACAAGGTTGTGTGATTCGATGCGATCTGTTGAAATAAGTTTCCTTACAGGCTGAGAATTAAAATGGCACAGTGGCTTCAGAGTTTGAACACAGGAAACAACGTTTATGTTCAGCAACATCTTCTCGATGAATTGAAAGCTTCTTTTTGTTCTTCCTCAAATGTAATCTCCCTTTGACTTGTACAGGACTGTAGCTTGTTCCGGTTTTTAGTCCAGTCTTAACTTGATTCTGTCTTTGTCAACTTAAGCTAGGGTTGGTGATCCTAGAAAAGCTGGCACGCTTCACTTTGAAAACATACAAGTGATTCTGGAAACCAACTTTTCTGTGATGGTGTATATCATTTGCAGCGAGCGCACGAGCAGGCAGGTCGATTATTGACAGACAGGTACACGAGCCAATCCTTTCATTGTCAGATTGACATGATTTCTATTTTTTAAACTTGTATCCAGTGAATGCAAGTTTTTGAATCAGCGATGGAAATTCACTGAGGCTTTTATTTTTTCCAAACCAGGATGATTTTTCCACATGTTCACATCTAACCAATCAGAATGCATGTTGCTGCCAACATCACATTTTTAACCAGTCGTAGTAGTAGCTGCTCTATCCAGTCTCTAGTCCTCTCTCTTTTTCACATGTGTAACACAGCTTACAACACCACAAATGCAACATTATCGACTCGGTTGCGACATCACATGCCGGTAACTCTCTTGTGATTTCTCACTCTCCATCTTCCTCCTCACTCGCTCTTTCACCATTATCACAGTCTCACCTTTCCCCCCACTCCCTTCCCTCTGCCTCTCTCTCCATCAATAACACACAGTGACAGCTTATGTAACATGCCAAGTTCCAAACTGAACTCAACTCTCCTTGATCTGCAGCCTTTTCCCTCTTCTTCTAAATGACTCACTTCTGTTATAACACTTCAGCCTGAGTGAGAGACACAGCGGAGAGGGCGGGAGGAGGGGTGGCAGACAGAGACATGACATGAGAGGAGAGGAAACGCAGGTTTAATTATTCATACCTACTGCAGCAAAAAAAAAAGAGATCCTGGGAGAGGGAGAGGGAGGAAGAGAGAGAGAGAGAGAGATTGACCCAAATGGGACGGTATTCCTAGTGCAGCAGTGCACTCTGGGAGCCAGAGCTGTGTCACCCCGGGGCCATGGGTGTGAGAGGACTCCGCCATGAGCTGCCAGAAGACACCAGAGAGGAACAGGGAGGGATGGAGATAATCATGAATTCTATGCAAACTCACCCATTAGTTTTATTCTGCTTCCTTTTTTTCACTTCCACTTTTGCTGTTATCTCTGTTGAATTCGCTTTTTACTTTCCCTCGAGTCCACCACACCCTACCGACATGAACACTGCGGAGACCGAACCCAAGTTTTATCCGTAATGCTCGCTCGGCACCACAACCTCTAAGGTGTGTGCGTCAGACTGTGTGCAAATGTGTGTGTGTGTGTGTGTGTGTGTGTGTGAGTACAATGCACTCCGGTGAATGTGAACCAGGGGACCCAAATCCTGCCGTCCCACTCCAGAAGATGCTTCATCCCGGGGATGGCATGCTGCTGCGGGGATGACTGCTGAGAGAGCGACAGAGAGAGAGAGAGAGAGAGAGAGAGAGAGAGAGAGGGAGCAGGGCCTCCCCGTTCAACACTGGAGCTCCCCTGAGACCAGCTCCCTTTCATCTCCCCTTCTCCTCAGGGTGCTCAACAACAAACCACTGATGGAGGAAGAGGGGAAAGAAACATAGATGAAGAAGTTTTGGCCAGCGGGGGGAGACGGCAAAGCTTGAGCATTCCCAGCGAGAGGTCAACCTGTTCTGTTTATCTTAGTTTGGCTGGTGTATCCGAGAACCGCCTGTCAACATAACCATTTTCCCCCCTTGTTACCAGAGGTTATAGATATGAGAGAGAGGAGGTTGCATGTGCACAATTGTCTTTATTTTTCCTCTCTGATCTTTTTCGCTGAGAGCAGTATCAACTGCCTGGACAAGGATGTTG
Organism: Paralichthys olivaceus; assembly: GCF_024713975.1. NCBI lineage: Eukaryota > Metazoa > Chordata > Actinopteri > Pleuronectiformes > Paralichthyidae > Paralichthys > Paralichthys olivaceus. The sequence goes on from NC_091101.1 coordinate 13,084,931, forward strand.
AAACTTCTTAATATTTCAGAAGAATAAGAAGAGTATGGGCCTGTGTGGTAGTGGCCCTGATGATTAGCAGTGATGTCTCTATGGTGATAGTGGGAGAAAGGGAGGATGGGAATGGGAGGAAAAGAGAGGGAGTTTTACAGAGATGAGTTGTGGCAGGTGTTGGACAATGATGGGAACAAAAGAGAGATTTGAACATCACACTTCAAAAAACTCTTTCCCCTTTCTATTCTGTGTGAGCCCTGCCTCATCCATCGCTGAGTCTTTCTTCCTCTCCCTCCTTCCTCTCTTAATTGCTGCTCGCCGAATCCCTTGTTCTTTCTTCTCATCCCCCCTGTGTTCTCCTTGTCTCCCTGCTCGGCACCCCCTGTCCCTGTCTGTCTCCTCTCCCTCGTTTTAATGTCGTCCTCTTGAAACCCCCTCCCACCACCACAACCCCATCCTCATATCCTCTGTTCTAACTCTCTCCGCTCCGTCTCTCATCTCCTTCATCCTTCTCTCCTTGGCCCTGGGTTCCTCTACGATGAGGCATTTGCACGTGGTTTTGGAGGAGGCAGTGAATCGTCACGGACGCAGTGACTAAACTTCCGATAAAATCAATGTTTAATTCAGATGACTGCGGGCCATTGACAGAAAAAGTGGAAGCCTTTCATCTATAAAAGGAGCGAGAAAGAAAGGGGGGATTGAGAGAGAGACAGATGGAGGGAGAGGACTGACAGGATTAATGAAATTGTCATCAGTTGTATCTTTAGCGACGAGAGGGAACCAGCAGCCTCTGTTGCCACCTCTCCATAACTTGCACTGAGAGCCAGCATGCAAATGGTTTCTCAAGTCCCCTGTTATTGTCCTTCTTCTGCCCGTCTTGTTGTATCCAGCTGTATCATCTGTCCCTCCTCACATTTTCTTCTTGTCATTCATGTCGTTGCTTTCTTTTCACTATTCCTTTTAGATTCTCGGTGTTTGTACCACACTGCTGGGGGAGTGATTATAATGAATATGAAAATTGACGGTAGAGTAAAAACCACAAAGCTTGTCAACCTTACATGTGAAATATGTTGAGCCATTTCGGTAAGGTCACAGACACATATACGTGCGGTTGCTTACACACATGCACACATATTCAGTTCAGGCAACATGCAGAAATTCTCTTAACGGGTGCGTGCAGGCGTGTGTGTGTGTGGTGGGGGGGGGGGGGTCACGTGTCTGTGAACATCAACCCTGCTGGCTCTATGTTCAAATGTCAGACCTTTAACCTTTTCAATTTGACCTGAGGCGGTGTCCAGGCACGTCAGTCATCGACTGCCATGTGACGGCAGACAAAACAGAGTGGGGGGGGGCAAAAAGATAAGACAGAAAAATAGAAATTAAGTACAAACACTGGATCCTTCTATCTGCTGTAGAACAGATTGAAGTGTCATGCAGAGAGAGGAGAGAATCTGTTCCTGTACAGGTGGTGAACAGAAGGTGAAGGCTGAGGGGAGGACGGGTGGAGAGAGGGAGGCAAGGAGAGAGTGAGGAGGGCTGTTACTCCCATTACATAATGAATGAGGTGAGATGCCACATATTTGCTGTGGAGGCTTTAATCATTTTATTCAGCTGTATGTTTGAGTCCCTGAACCCAGCATCAGCATGTGCACAAATTCATCCTACTTTACTTGTGGGGACGTTGCATCGACTATTGACCATGCAGAGGTTTACCATGAGCATAACCTTGTCATTATTCTAACTTTGAAACCCTTGATGATTAGCCTTATGAGTACATAGCACACAACAGTTAAAGCTGCGCTGCATCTTTGTTTTTTTTGTCACTGTATGTGTGCGTAATTACTAGGTGAGAGCAGATGTGCAAGTGTACCACTACTATGTGCGCTGCCTACATGTGTTTGTGTGTGTTCATGCACGTGCAATTGTGTCAGTACAAGTGATGAGCTAACAGGCATCCCAAAGACTGACAGGTGACCACACTACAAAGATAGAAATGTCAAGCTAAACTGGGTGATTGGGGGGGGTGGGATGGGTGAGGGGGGGATGGGATGGGGGGGAGTGTCAGGAGAGGCGGTGGGGAAAGGCAGGAAGCCTGGAGTGATGAGTACATCTCTGCAGCCCCTGTCACTTCCTATTAGCACCCCATACACACAGGCTGTGATTGTAATTAATTCATTAGGCTGGTTTGCAAATTGTGTTTGTAGGTGTGCATGTGGGTCTGTGCATGTGGCCATACATGTACCACTGTATATCCATCTGTTTGTGTGTGTGTGTGTGTGGGCGCGTGCATGTGTGTGTGAAGGACGTGAGCATCATTGCAAAGAATGAGAGCTGACAGAATCTATGATTGTATGCTGTGGGTTAAAGCAAGGGAAAGTTGCCGCACACACACTGCGACACCATTACCACTTACAATCAGTTTCGCCCACTTATGTACGTTGGCTTAACAGACTAGCCGGTTAGTTTTGAATACATCTACACACTGACCGCTGGGGGTCGAACGATAAGTGGAAGACCTGTCTACTTGGCCGGTACAACTTGAAAGCACAACCTTCACTTCCTCAACAGACTCAAACAACTGTATCGGCAACCACTAACTGATGTGTCCTTCAGTGACACACAAAGTGGACCATCAGCTACTCTTCTGCTTCCAAGTGGCCCTGTGCTCACATGTATGCTGTGCAAAAGCATGAAACTTTTTATTTAGTTCTTATCTATATTTTATCTGAAGTTTGGGAATCTCTTGGCTGTTTCAGCGTATCCACAGATATTTTTTTTGTTTGTTGTTTTCATGGCAGTGGCTGAAGAATTGCCGTTGTTTTCCTGCTGCACTGCAGTTTTTTGGCCATAGGAGACACTGAAATGAATTATCAAGGGACTGCATTGTTTTTGAGATCTGTAGGCACTGGACAGACCCCAGGACTGATATAGAGACTACACCCAAAAGGATGTGAGCACCCTACTGTACTGTAATTAAAAATTAATTAAAATAAACATCCTAGTCCAACAGCTAAATCTTCCATTGGGAAGGACTCGCATTGTAAGCTCCTTTTTAAAGTCATAGTGTGTGTAATAGTACAACAGTCAGGTGCACACAAAGGTGACATCCCTTTTTTCAAGAGCTGGCGGAAACAATATGATATCACTGAGGAGTGTCGCTCCGTAACTAAACAAAACCTCTGGGTCAGATCCAGGTCCACCCACAAACCTGTGGGTGGTTGCTTCACGAGTGAGGCCCACTAATCTGAGCTCGGGCTCTGACCCAGATCTCACTGAGTGGGAACCACCCTGACCATCTGTGGGTCTCCACACCCTCCTGGCACCAAGAGTACTCGCACAATAACTATAACATTCTTCTTCATATGAGAAGTCGCTGTAAAGGAAAGAGAGATAAGGGGGAAGAAGGTAGCACAATATAAGCGACCGAAATACAAGAATGTGGGCGAGAAAGAGAAAAGGTTCTTAAAAAATTGAATTTGTATGTGTATTATTCTGGTCAGTTTGACGGAAGGTCATTATTCCTGTACATGTGACCTGTTTAATGACATAGATGGCACGAGCTGGCTTTCAATACCATTTTCTGGCTCTTTTTCATCCTCTGGCATGGAGCTGCTGGTCTGGATGGCGGCATCGCAGAGCAGGCGGGCGGCACGGTCGAGTCGACCTTCTGCGGTAGCTGGGCGGGAGGGCAGGAGGACACCCTGTGCCCCGACCCAGGCCTGCCGAGAGGCCATCTGGACGGGGGAAACACATGCAGAGTACCTGGCCAGACCTGGAGCTCGACACTGACTCACAATCGCAGTCACATGCGCTCATAGTCCGACACATGTATACACACATGCAGCACATGCAGCATGGCTGGGAACAGACGCACGGTTGCACTCTTGCTCACACGTACGCATACTCAAAAACTGATGTGTGACAGCAGAACATTCACACTATTAAAGCTGCGGCGTGTGTCTAAGGGTGCATATATGACACATAAAATGATCTTTGTACATTATGTGTATAATCAAGACTACATCAGTCGACTATATCCAGCCTGAAACTCCCACTCAAACCCACACACGCCTTCCACACAACACTCATCAGTCTACGGTGATGTTAACGTTAAGCCCCTCGAATTCTGCCAGCCGATGAGTGTTTCTCATTTGGTTAAAACAGTTTCTGCCTGTGCTGCTTTGGAGAGTGCTACATTTGGTTAAAAGCCATTATTATGGTAATGTAAGGGTGCTCGAGATAATGGCAAGATGAGAGCAGCTCTGACATAACAACCCTACTCTATGTATCTCTTCAGCTTCTTCTCGCTTGCGCTCTCTATACTGTATTTTGCCTTCTCTATACCTCACAGTTTCTCTCTCTACTCACCTCTCTGGCTGATCGCAAAGCTGTTGGGGTTTTTTATTCCACGAGATACCTGCAAAGCTATTTTGTGATTAAAATCAAACATTACAGTATAAGAGCTTTTTGCGCTTTTGCTGTGGCCACATTTCCACAATGTTTAAGAGATTGCTTTTCATCTGTTGTTGTCTATCTGAGGTATCATTGAAAATTACGTGGTATCCAGCTTCAATCTGTTGCCGTTCAGCCTGGGCACTACCTGTGACACCAGCTAACAGAGTTTGTCCCCGGGGAGAGGATGCATGGCAGAGTCACTGCTGGCAGCAGAAAACAGAGGATCAGCTCAGAGAAGAAAAGCGATGCTATAAGTCACTGGCAACACATTTTTCAGGTCACTAGCGTTGAGAAATTGGGAGGCGAAGGACAGGAAGAAATGGAGGAAGAAAGTCAGAGAATGAGGGAGAGAAGAGCAGAAAGAGAAAAGAGGGAAGATTGAGAGCAAAGTAATTCCATGCACATCGAATTCCCCTTAATATGATTTTGTGTTCTGTGTCTATTCAAGTCAGCCCTGATTTGGTTGTGTGTTATAATCGCATCAGAGCAGGGATTTGCTGTGGCTTTTTCACTGCTGTTGTGTTGTTGGTTTTTTTTCCTCTTATTGGAGTTGGCATCAGCCTTCATGACACAAATCCCCCCTGATAAATTAAAAATGATTGATTCAGAGTCAAAGATGGAAACTGCACCGCAGGCAGTGAGCAAGTGTCCCCACTCGTGTCCGCACACAAGTGCATGTTTTAAGAGCGCACATGTGCACGAGTGCTGCTACGCAACGTCGAGTGCAATCCCCAGTTCATGCAAGCATGTGAGCGCTGTTGCCGAAGTGAGCGCATGAGTACAGTACGCCTGTACATTTGTGGCTGCTGCAAGACGGAAGGGTGGACTTATTACATTGGATTCCTGACACTTTTAAAGAATGTGAGAAGATGGCAGATATCCGATGTGTGAACCTCAAAGCCATCGGCGTTCATGTAAGGCTCTAAGCTGCGCATCTTGCCAACATCAACTAAAAGCGTGAAATTCTGGACCAAAGAGTGTGAAAATCCACCGAGAACACAGAGTGAGCTGTGAATACCTACACCAGCACTATTACATACATTTATGCCACAACATAAAATATGTAGGCTTAATTAAGTGAGTATATACAGTATAAGTCTACTTTGTCTTACATTCACTTACTCCTAAAACAGATACACTCTCTTTTTGACACACACACCCTCGTTGTGGGCTCTGGCTCCCCCAATTAAGCGGAGGAGTGTTGTGGAGCATCGGTGTCGGGGGATTCTGCTTTCTTCTCCTCTGTCAGGTCCCATCACAAAGGCTCCTCATTAGTGTCAACCTCAGCTGTGCCACCACTTGCTCCTTCCCTCTTCCTCTCTCCCTCTCCCCTGTCTCTTTGACTTTTCTCTCTCCACATCTCCATCTTTCTGTCTTCCCCCTGTTTGACTTATTCACAATGCATTTATAGCTGAATACCTTCCCTGAAAGCCACTGCTGATCACCCTGTTGTCTCTCCTGTTTGCGTCCGGCACTGTCACCCTCATTCCAGTGTATCACACTTCTCATACGAGACGGCAGAGCTGCCGGCAGCATCGCAGGGTGAGAGCGGTTTTATCACATCTGCAGCATTGACTACAAACAGGTGCGTTTTTACAGCGCTTTAATGGCAATGAGCGAAAGAAAAAAAAGAAATTTCAACAAAAAGAGGTTGCAAACTTAGTCTGATCATTAGACCAGCAGGAAGGATGGAAGAAAAGTTGATTTGTGACTTGACATGCAGTATCATAGACATATAATGATGCTAATGATCAACGTGCTGTGAACACAGCAGCAGCAACAACATGTAAACAAGGCAACAGGGGAGTTGGCGTGAAGCACGGGGTTCAGAGATCACTAGATGCACGCAGAGGACGAGATGTGGAGCAAAGGCAGCGAGATAAAACAGATGATTGTTGTTTGTTTGTTGTTGCCGTTTTTCCCTTGAGCAAAAGTTCCTTCTACCCCTTTACCCCCTACTGTTCCCCCGTTCTTCCATCTCTTCATTTCCTTACACCCTTTTTCCTCCCTGTAGTCCGTCTCTGTCTTTATCTCCTTATCCCTGTGTGTGTGTGTGTGTGTGCGTGTGAGACTAATTTCATTCTTTAATTAAGAAAGTGAGCTTTGATTTCAGGGAAGGGTTATGGGTGCCATATTGGGATGCAGCAGATCCTCCTCTAACCGAGTTTCACTCCCTAAGTCCCAAGTCCCAGTCTGAACCTACTCGCTCTCTCAATTCTCTCTCAAACTGCTCTCTCTCTCTCTCCCTCTCTTTTTCTGCACAGTTTAGTATCAAAGATATGATAATTAGGCTGAACAGAAGTTCATCTGGATTCTATTATTTCTCCTTAATTAATAGTGTATAATAATGACATAGAGCTACTCCGGTGCACTTTGCAACTGTGTGTGTGTGTGTGTGTGTGTGTGTGTGTGTGTGTGTGTGTGTGTGTGTGTGTGTGTGTGACTGAAGTTGTGCTCGCACATTCATGTGCATGAATATCTTTAAGAAAACACAGAATTTTCAACCTTGAGACGCTTCAGATAAAAGGTGCCGAATGTCATAAGCCCACGAACTTCTCTCCCTTCTCTCCTTCCCTTCTACCTCTCCTCTCCTCTCCTCCACCAGCTTCTCCTTCACCGCATTTGTGGAGACCTAATGAGGACATTTCTGTCACGCTCCTCAATCATACACACAGTTGCCAGCCCCAGCCTGCTCTAAATCCCAGGTATCTGAGACTTCACTCCTTTTTCTCCCAGATGAAAAAAACAACAAATAAATAAATAAACAAACAAATAAAAGCACATTTAATGCAGTGCAACGATGTGAAGAAGAAGAGGCAGGGGGAGTATAAGAGGGAAGACTTAAAAGGAGACACAGTGGGAACAGAGCAGGGCTGAATTCACTAATCTCCGAGGAGGCATAAAGTGAACATGCCAACCACCTTCGGCTCCAAGGAAAAATTCCATTGGTTTGGTGATAAATAGGATTTAAGTTAGGGTGACAGCTCTTCTGTATGTATGTATGTGTGTGTGTGTGCATGTGCGCCCAAACGAAAGTGTGTGTTTTTGTGCGCCTAAGCACATTCGCCTGATACGCAGCAATGGGCATCCTTCCAGCTCGCCCCAGATGCTTTGCTCTGCGCTCGTTGTGACTTATCTCTCAGAAACAAAGATGGATGTGTCAGTGCGCTTATTAAAACATGCTTTTAGCCCTGGCCGCCACTCTTCAGGAGGAAATCGCTTTCTGGCAGAGATTGACAGAAAAGAAAAGAGAAAACAGCATCCTCATTTTAGGCCCAACATCTCGGACATGATTGCTCCCTTTAAGCTGGGTGTTCCTATTGAGGTTTTTAATTGTTGTTTGCTTCTTTTGCTCGAAGCTCCACATTCACCACCCAGGCGTCCATGGTTGGAATCTTTAATTACCTTCAATACTTGTCCCCCGTATTTCAAACAATTGCATGATTAAATGTCTGCTCTGCAGTATGTATGTGTCCTCATAAACTCCACAGCAAAGCCAACAGTTTTTTGCTGGTTGGCTTGTTTGTTAAACTGATGAGCTTTTATGTTTTTTTAAGCCACAGTTCACAAACTGACAAAGGTTCCACTTGTACAGTGGCAGAGTAGCAGCATGGTTTTTGAACGCGCCCCGCTCAGATTCAATCCGTCTTCGTCTCTATGATATTATCGCGCAGACATGATGGTCTCAGCTTACAGAGGAAATGAAAAGATTGTTGTTGACAAATCAACGGTGACAAGAGTAGCTGAAGAGATCCCTCCAGCTTCACACAGGATTAGCTGTGTGCCATCTTAAAGACAAGCAGTGGCCCATGTGTTGCTATTTCCATCGGAGATGAAAACAAAGGCAGGGGGAGAGGAAGGCTTGTCTTCAGTCTTGGCGAGATGATGGGCTTTCTTCATTCAGTATTAGCAGATTAGACTTGTTTTGTGAGCCAATCACTCCAGATGATACTGGTGTGTGTAAATGCAGGAACACAGCAGGGCAAAAAAGGGGGGATGGTTCATTTATAGATTCATAATTAAAGACGGAAAACAATGTGGAAGGAGAAATGTTGTCATCTGTTCTGATCTAGTTTTACAATAATGTATCTGTTTCAGCTCCATCTTCTATAGGCCCTTTGAAGAGACTGTCAGCTGAGAGGAAGTTTGCGTACGTTTGATCTTAAACTGATACTTAATTCATGAACCACACCACTAAACTGCCATTTGCACACATGTAGCTGTCGCTCCTGCCAATCCTTAGCGTGCACATGCATCTGTTACGTTCCAAACAATAAAAATAAACAAAATAGAAAACAGCAGACGGAATCTTTAATTGACCAAAATGTTTTCCACTATGTGAGATGGCAGATGCCTGCTATACCTACCACGAAACATGCAACTGTAATTCTGTGCTTTCTGCCTCTTTCCTGATTTTCCTCTTATGTCTCTCCAGAGTAATTGAGGTAATCTAAGAGAGGAGAGGAGCAGAAAGGAGAGGAGATGAGAAGTGTGGAGAGAGGGTCTGCCAGCACATCAGATCAGAGACAACACAAGTGCAGCTAAAACTCCTGGGATTCATATCCCTCTCACACTCTCCGACCATCAACAACAGCAGGTTTCCATTTGGTGCATGGTTTTAAATCTTAATTAAATGCAGCGCTTAAGTGTCTAAGTATCTGCTGCAAACTAATTTTACCACAGCCATTCAATTGCATTACTGACACACAAGAAACCGGATGTGCAAAACTAGATCTTTTGCTTCCTTTGATATTCACCGGGTTCCATAACAAAAATAATTAACAAATAAAGAGAAATCAACTGATTCTAGACCAAAGCTTAAGCAGTTTTTAGACATGAACTCTGAGGATGTCCACACAATAAGGTCCTTTGTCTGCATATCTTCTTTGTGCAAGGCATCTGCGTCTGCAAAACGTTGCATGTTAGAAACATCATCAAAAGGCCCACAACTCCCAGGGAATCCTCCGGAAAGATAAGCTAATCCTTTATTAGTGCCACAGTGGGCCAATTTGCAATATTACAGCAGCATATATGCAATACTTAAAGGTTCAGTGTGTAGAATTTAGTGAAATCTAGTGGTGAGGTTGCATGTTGCAGCTGAATAGCCCTCACCTCACTCTCCCCTTCCAAACATGAAAGAGAACCTGTGGTGGCCTTTATTTCTCATAAAAACTCAAAACGTGTTTAATTTGTCCAGTCTGGGCTACTGTAAAAAAAAACATGGTGGCCTCAGTAGAAAGGACCCGCTCCTGATGTATATATAAAGTATTTAAATAAAAAGGACCCATTCTTGGGTAAAGAAACAACAATTTGTACAATTTAGATGAAACACACTAGTGAAAACATCATTAGGATTATTTTATATTAAATTTCTGCCCATTGATCCCTTTCACCTAAATCTTACACACTGAACCAAGTATAAGGAAATAAAAAATATTTATAAAAAATATGAACGGAATAAAGACTATATAGTGTAAAAGCAAGAAGAAATATGTACAGTGTGAGAATATGTGCAGTGAATGGATTGCACATGAACCATTGTATTGCACAGGTAGAATGAATATTGCATGGTTAGACCAGAGTTACAGTGCAGTCCGTAAAGGGTGTATGTAGTTCTACTGGGACCAGAGCTGGTTGTCTTACTTCAGCAGGAAGGAACAACCTGCGGTACGTCTACTTCAGACACAGAGGGTTAATCAGTCTGTCGCTGAAGGAGCTGACAATCAACCACTCTTTGCAGCGCCCAGTCTCTAACACGTATTAACATTTTTTCCAGCTCACTGCTCCCGGTGAATGATTGGACTGATCCTGACATACAAGGTGCACGTGGAGCCAATGGTGTACTGACTTCTGAAGGTGATTTCCTTGGGTAAAAGGGCCACTAGAGGCCACTAGAGGGCAATGTTCTGGAGCTGAGATTGACAGTATCATGATGGGTGCATTCAATATCTGTACTGACCGACTTATTTGGCAAAAACAATTTGCTTGTGCCGTCAGACTTGACAGGCCTCGGCTGACTTGGACACACAAACTCTCTTTCCCTGTCAATCTCAAACAAACTTACACATGCCGTTGTAAATCTATTCTTTGAGGCCGTGATCACTAACACTGACTGCAGCATTAACTCAACCAAAACCATCTTATTGTTACCTTCAAGCCAAACCTAAACACTCACTTGAATGAGTGAGCAATGACTTCACTCTGCAGGTTCTCACACAGATAGAAATACAAAATTACAGACACACACACACACACACACAGTAGACACATGGCTCCATCAGGTCACCACCTCAGCTCATAATCAATCTTGTCAGCCTTTAATGTGGCTCTGAGTTTATGAGAGGTCAAGCCATGGTGGCTACAGCGTGCTGCCCATGTTAGAAACGCCTCTGTCTGCTTCCTGCCATGTCCAGGGGGGACAGCCTCTACAAGCCAAACCTGGCCTGTCCCGTGCCCTCATGTGCCACCCTGCCTAGTCGTGTGGACATCTGCCATTCTGACTGGTGTCAGAGTCCGTTGACTCTCTTTGGCTAATGGCGTGTGACACCCCCGTACCCCGGGGCGCCACACTGTGCCGAGTGCTGGGCATCTCGTTTGTGTAGTGCATCCACAAACCAGCAGACACATTGACCTATTCTTTTGGCTTTAGCATCAATGTCACACTGCGAACCGCCGCTTGTTCACTCCAAACACCTCCAGATAGACCCGGATGCCAGATAACCTCTTCACTGGGAAACATCAAAGAGACAAATAAGCTTGCCGACGAACACGCCTATCAGGGGAGCGGTGGAGTTAACCCTTTCAGCAGAGCACCTCTGGGACAACTTCAAACACATAAGGATGCCAGGGGCAGGAAGAGCTACTGATTACCACAGCAACTGCCTACAGTGGTTGCTATAGAGACAGCTCAGGATCCAAAGAAAGTCTGAGCATGCAACTCAGGCCTGTTCCAAGTTGGTGCAGCTATGGCAGTTGAGCACCAAATATAAACTTTCATAGAAGTGCAATCAGCAGAAGTTTCTTCAAAACTTTGAGGCAGTGGAAAATATTGTGGGATGCATATGCACATCAGCACATCAAGCTCCTACAGGCCTGTATTAAATGACTCTACTGTTGACCAACAACGGTATGCATCCTCTGTGTGCTATATATCCTTAGACATATTGTTATATAAGTGTTAGCTGGGGGGAAGCTTTCTCTCCTGTCTGTCTGCTCGTCCTGCTTTCGTGCTCACCCCGAGAGCACATTTTTGTATCAGACAACATAGCGTGCTTCTATTTCTGTGCGCGGTGCTATGAAGACACGGTTTTAATGCTTCTGTGCTCCGAAGCTGTCCCTTAGTGTAAACACATAGAAACATGAGGAAAATATCCTTCAGTTGCACTGTTCCTCCTACGCTGCTCATGTCTACCACAAACATGTGACACAGTCAAGAGACTAATTCCCGCTGGTTTCCGGACCATCAAGCCCTGGCCTGTAGCCTCTATATTAGATCATTGTATACACATTATAAGAGAAAAGAGGCCAAGGTGTATTTGTATGAGTCCCAGGTATGGCAAGTTATGATTACCTATGGTGGGATAAATCTCAGCTTCATAAAGATGGTGGGTGCAGAGTAACGTCCAGAGGCGCGTGAGTGTGTGCATATGCACTTCTTGTGCGTGTGTAAGTGCACACGTATGCATCTGTGTGTGTGTGTCTAAGAGCTAGGAGGCCATTGCTGCACCAAAAGATCCATTTAGAGGTAATATGTTCATTCTTTCTAAAGGTGAGACGGAGGGAGGGTGGTAAAGGAGGGATGAGGAGAGAGATGAGCGAACGTGTGGACTTAAAAGCCTCTGGGCCTTTAAGAGATTACTGCCTTATTGCTTTGAGACTATCCAATCTGGCATCAGCTGTAGCACTAAGAACAGCTGACCACACACACACACACACACTCAGCAATAAAGATGGCAACACAAGACTCCAGCACGAAGCAATGATGGACAAAGTGATGGCCAAAGGAAACAAAGCAAAGAGAAATAAAACAGAGAATCAGTGATAAAAGAAGAAGTCAGTTATTACAATATATACCAAAGTATATGTGAAGTGTGGCTGTTAGTGAGTGGTGGGGTCAATGTGACAAAAGGAAGCTGCAGGAAGGAGAAAGTAAACAGAAGAAAGTAAAGAAGAGCAGGGGGTCAGACGGGTGGTTGGAGAGGCTGGGGCGGTGGAGAAAAGGTCTTTCCTCAGACCACTGCGGCGGTCGGAAACCTCCATTCAAGACCAGAGGGTGGGGGGGCCAGCTTGGGAGAAAGACAGAGGAAAACCCATAAAAGAAACAACGTGGAGGGACCGAGAGATGTAAGAACTGATGTCGCAAGAAAGTGAAAGATTGTGTAGGTGGTAGAGGAGGTGGAAAAAAAGTGTGAGGAAAGGACAAGAGGCACAGGAAGGGGGCGTGGAGTATGAGCTGAGGAGACAGAGATTGGGAGAGAGGTAGTCCCGTCTATTGCCCCCTCAGCCCAGTGACAGTGTCATGAGGAGAGAGGAGAGCCTGGCTGCTGGAAGCCACCCACAGAGCAACTGTAACCAGGGGAGCCCTGCCTGCCTCCCACTCTACATTCAATAACAGCCAGTACCTTTCCTCCCACCACACTGCTACTTACAGGCTCTACTTATTACCTCACCCACACACTGTGTATACTGTATCACTCCACACACGTCTGATTAGTCAATAATGACAGAAATAAATTCAAAACTGATGGTGTGACCACTGTCACATGACACAGGGGTGTACTGCACCTCCACAGGGTTTCCTCTGGCATTTTCCAGAGTGGGTGTCACGTTGACATGCTGACTCTTGTTTCATGTCACTGTGATTAGAGATGCAGTCGGACGACGATCGCTTCGTTTCATTTTCAAAGCAGAACAGACTCACACTGTAAAATAAGGATGTTTTCACACCTGAAAATCCAGACTATGGTCTAAACCAAGGTTTGATTCTTTGTTACTTTGTTTACAGTTTCACATTGTAATTTAGATTGTGGACTTATGACTGTCTGACATACATACATCCCATTGTCATCAACAGCAGACCCACCTGTAGTTGACCCTGAACAGTTGGTCACTGGGCATGTGTCTGACATCAGTATGTTGTCATTTTAGCAAAATAGTTAACTTTTTTGAACAAAGTAGATAGAAAAAAATTGTCTTTACCTTTGAAAAAGAGAAAACGAATGAACCATTTTGGTATTAGTACCAGCAAAATAAAAGTCCTCGTCATTCATACATTATTTCATCAGAGGCAATGACCTCCACATCTGTTTCTTCTTCTATTGTTTAATGCTGTCTTGACTTGCTGCAATTGGTCTGGAAGTCAGAGCTATCAAAAGACTGCAAACAAATCAAACCACAGTTCAGCTGGACCAGAGCCTGTCTGTTGTCTGTCCAAAATTTTGGTCTGTTGGACCACCTGGACCGTGGTGTCCACCCGGACCGTCGTCGCCACCTGGACCGTGGTCGCCACCTGGACCGTGGTCAACAAAAACCTTTCACACTTGATATTTTCGTTCGGACTGAACGAAAAAGGTCTGGTCAAACAAGGGAAAGTGTGAAAGCCTCACGTGAACAAGGAGTGAAAACATGACACCTGTTGTATATATACAGCAATACGAAAGAAAAGGGGGGGCTTTAGGGGTTTGTGAAGTCTTTTAAAGGCAATACTCATTTTAAGAATGTGTTTATCATCATTTCTTAAGATTTTTTTTTTAGTTTGTACTTATTCTGGTATGAATTTCAACATCGCAATAAATTCTTCTACTGCTCACAGGTTAATGTAATTCAATCTACACACTCAAAAAGTTATTTCTTCGTTTAAAAGCACCCAGTCATCTTTGGCTTTTTAAAATAATTTAGCTCTAAAAGACAAATGAGACAAATGATAAAATAGACCCCATGTCCCCTGTCTTAGATTAGCATATTAGCATGCCAATGTGCCTATGAACACTAAACACAATAAAAGGTCAAACTGAGGGTTGAAGTAATGTCTTCAGTTTTGCATGTTATTGGTTAAAAACAATGTTTGGGTCTGATGAGAGAAATCAAGGGGTGAAGATGCAAAGATGCAATGGAATAAAAGGCTTATTTTTGGACCAATATTTTAAAAATGGAGACCGGTTGAAACTTTCCAGGCAAACAATAATGAGACATTTCACTTAAGATAAAATAAAGTCAGTAGATCTTGTGCAGTGTGGTTTGCACATGTCTGTAATATTTCACAGTAATCCAGCCATTAGTTGCAGAGATAATTCAGCAGACAACCACACCACAAGCTCTAAAGTAATAAGAAAAGAGCCTGAAACTGCTTGTATTCAAACCAAAAGCTCCTCCAAACTTAAAGCTGTGCACTGGTGTATTGAAAATAGCTGTTGCCATGTCTCAAGGTCTTCATATTCACTGCCAGCAAAGAATCTCTTTCACTTTCTGTTTCAGAGGAGTTAGATTTTGTGCCATTTACAGAGCAAAGCAAGAAAATCACCAACGATTTTACTGAGCGGCTAACCACCTAAAATATCCTTATCTAGATATACAGGGTTTGTAAATGATAATCTTTCATACTGCTCCTCAGGTGTTTCAGCAATGCTCCATTAGAAAGTCTGTGTTCACTCACACACTCACACGCGCACACGTCTGCTCTCTCTCGTAATACTTAAACTCCAGATGACAGAACTCAAGCCTCGTCTGTGCCCTTGGGTTGTAGAACAGAGTACAGTTGAAAGAGGAAGTAAGTCGGTGAAAACATAAATCTGATAAAAACCCCATATAGATTATGAGAAAAGGGCAGAGAAAGAGAGATAGAACAAGAAACAGAAGGAGAAAGGGAGTGGGTGGGAAATCCAGAGGCCCATCGCTTCACAAAGGGCAAACATAATTCCAGAAGGCACAGAGAGAGAGAGAGAGCGAGAGAGACAGAGAGAGAGAAAGGTATCCAGAAAAGTGAGTAGGTGGAGGTTAGCCCTTGGGCTTTCCCCAGAATCCAGCAGCCTCATTACAAAAGCAAACACGCACACACACACACACACACACACAAGTAAGCAAAGCACAAAGGGCTTCCCCCATGCTGTAACAGCTGTGAGCCCTGTGATCGCAGTGACGCAGCAGAGCAACCAACAACACCTGTAGGTGGCAGAGAGCAGGTAAAACATGAAACACTTCTCATGCACCGGCCCCAATGCTCCTAAATATACATGAATACATAACTAATGCTGTGTGCACACATTTCCACTGTTAACAAACACATTGTGTTATATTCGTCTGAAGGTCTTACAGCGTTCTGTAAAAGTGCGAGGCTCTGACTTTTCCGGAGTTTCTGTTGTTTGTGTGGCTGCTTAGAACAAATATGGAGGCAGGATTACAAGGGAGGAAAACCCATTAATGTCAGATTATTGATGTAATATTTATGAAGCCATATCAAGAGGGTCTTGTTTCATTATTCAAAGCAGCAGTTGTACAGTGTGTGTGTGTGTGTGTGTGTGTGTGTGTGTGTGTACTCGGTTCTCACTAACAGACTGCAGCAGGCAGCGGATGTGGGTGGAAAAGGGCTTTCCCAACACCATTGAACAGTGAAACGCCTGCTACTCTTATGTAAACATGGACAATACTGTACAGTACACGCACACAAACAGGGATGTTTATCAGCTACTGTGGGCAGCTGTTACATAAAGACAAATATTATTTGAAACAACCTGCTGAGATACAGCTCTGCTTTAGCTTCTACATGCAGATTTCTGATGGAAAAATCAAGTATGACATAACATATTCATAATAACAAACATTTTGGATTTTAGGTCAAACCATAGACTGTAGGGCAGAGAAAGTAAAATTTGAATATCTTGGATATGAACACCGCCATGTTTCACATTAGCCAGATTCTATGCAATAGCGATCAGGGATGAAGCCTTGATAGCGAGGTCCCACAAATATACTCTTGACCAATCGTGAGTCAGTCTCAGCTGTCAATCATGATGTTTTACCCCATTTTTATATCATCAAATAATTAACTAAAACCAAACCTGAAAAATGAACACATGAACATAAATCAGTGTGACAAGAAGTACTTCACCTGAAAGACTTTTTAATTTGATCCATGATCCAGGATGGTGGTGATGGAGGACCTACACTGCAGCCAGCCACCAGGTGGCAATCAAGATGCTTTGGCTTCACTTTTTGGGGAGTAGTCATGTCGTCCATCTTTATATCCAGTCTATTGTTCAAACTCGCATTTTATGTAGCCAACTGACTCAGGACTTGTTTTATTGAAATGAAATGTTTATTCTGCATTCGATTTTGGGCCTCGACCAATAGCCCAGTTCTCCATGTTTGCAGCAGCAAAAAAGATCATTTAATTCTAATAAATGTAACTTGTTCTGTGTTCTCCTCCCTCTCATTGAAGTACTGTGGCTGTTCCGAAGGTAAGGGGGGGTTTGCTTTTTTTTTTTTTTGGTATTTGACAACCATTTGTTACCAAGTTCTGTCATTTTTTCAGCTTTCTACGATTGCACACGCACATGCACACACAAACACACACAGACACACACACACACACACGTTAATGCTACCATTTGTCTGCTCTGTTCACTGGACCAGTATGATTCATTTGTTCTGTTGTCTTCGAAATTCTCTCTGCTTCATTATTGATGAATGCTGCAGTAGTCTCATAGTTCGTGGTGCACTGTACATCAAGCTTAGTGTGTGGATGTGCGTGTCCATGTGTATGTGTGTTTCTTAAATGCAAATTAAATATCCCTAAAGTAATAACATCCTTATTAAAGTGCAGATTATTGGAATATTAATTCAATTCTGCTTCACGTCACCCTATTATGTATTAATGCTACAATCAAGCAAAAGTCTATCTCTCTTCCTCTGTAAACATCGGCCACCTTTTGATCATCCCTTAATTTCCCTCCATCCCTTTTCTTGACCTTCTCTGCTCTTCTCTCACACCTCCAGTCCTTCTTCCCTCTCTAACTCTTGTCTCTCTCGGTTTTTTGTCTGTTCAGCACATTAGAGCGCAGCGGAAGTTTTTCTCCCCTCCTGTGTGTGTGTTTGTGCATGCATATGCCTTCTTATTTGTCTGGCGTGGGGAAACAAATTGTTTGGTTTTCACTCTTCTGCTCTGCACCCAGGGAAGTCTTCCAGGCAAGTGTCAGGACGAGCTTGTGTCACTCATCCGCGCCTTAGCACGATTCTCTCATTCTGGACCACTGCTGAACTTCTAAGCGCGGCGTGCTTGTGTCTGTGTGTGTATGTCAGCAGTCGGTGAGGGAGGGGAGCCATGAACATGTATAATAGGTTGTCTGATCAAATGAACAGCCACATTTCATTGCCATCATCTTTAATATAAGGAGATTAATAACTTTTTTAATCAGAACCTTTTTTATAATAGCTAGTTACTTCAATAGTTAGTATACAAACTTAAAATCAACTTATTTTGATGAGAATTCAAAATCCACTAAGGATCTCCCAATTAGAATTTGAAAGCCATGTGAAAGTTACAAAGGTACAAAGGTAAACTAATTTATAGGAGCACAGGTGAAAACTACAGCTCCAATGAAAACTTGCAAGTGCTAAATACATTAAAGTCAGCATGAAGGTTTCCTTCAGCCAAATCCCTAACAGTGACATCATTGTCTGACCCCTGTGGTCTATTTCAACTATTCTCATCCACACCCACGGTCTCCACTTAACCTCACTGTGTGAGGAAGCCGGGCTACCTGAGGGGAAAAAAACACTCCACGTAGAAAGACCCCGACCGAACTCAGATTTAAAACAGGAACCTTTTTGCTGTGAGCCGACAATGTGAATCACTGTGCCATCCAGAGCTGTTAACAAGAATAAAAAACAGGGTGATATATCTCCCCACAGACACACACACAAAATCTTACAGTAATTTTAAGTTGTTGGTTAGTTCTGACTCCTGTCCTGCTACACTGGACAGGAGTCAGTCTCCCCACATCCCAGAGAAACTCCAAGTCACACACTGTGCAGCTATGAGGCCATACGTCCTACAGCCGCTGTGCTGTTGTATTTATAACTAGAGTGGCCCTCAGTTGAGCGCATATCTTCGCCAAGGCCCAACAGTGCTCATAAATTCAATCAAACAGCACACACTCATAGAAATTAGTTCCTAAATATGTCTCTTTGTCTGGATACGTCCCAATTCTTAACAGGTTCTTCCCTGACCCGAAGCACACCCTTCCACTAAATATCAAAAGAAATGATTCAGTAGTTTTGGGGTAATCCTCCTTAAAGATAAACAGCAATAAAAACATTGTAGTTACCCCTTAAAAGGCTTATTTACATATATAGTTTTTAAATGGCTGAAATAAGAAAGTGGTTCTGCTGATATAATCACTACAAGCAGGTCGTTCCAGAACAAGGAGTACTGACCACAAAAGCTCAATCATGATATGTCCCTTAAATAACCAGGGGGGCAAAGCATCTGCAGCAGCCAAGTGGCAAGGAAGAACACATCATGATATAACTAGGCATATGTAAAAATGTAATTATCTATTCGAAAGCCAATCATAAGCCAAGCGTAGGGATGCAGGGACCTGTGAAATAAGATCTTGTGCCTTAGATCCAGTTAAGATCCTGACAGCTGAATTTTGAACGAGCTGCAAAAAAAATCACTAGTACCAGTAAATGTGGCAGCACAGCAGTCATGAGGGGGGGTAATAAATGCATAAGTAACAGTTTCAAGATTTTTTAGCAGAGAGGAATGGTCTAATCTTGGAGCTGTTTCTGAGCCAATAGACAGAACACCCAGAGTCTTGTCTTGCAGTTCTGGTTTAAGAAGTGGGATAGTAAGCCACGTCTCTCTGAAGTCTGCCAGTAGATATGACAGTGTGTGCCATGACAGACAAGCTGCACATAATTTTAGTTTTGTTATTATATGTGTGGATCCATATCATATCAAAAGAAGAGTGCTGCATTTCTGGACCGCTCCCAGCATAAAGAAGAAATGGGAAATTCAGCGTGGCCCCTTGTTAAACCTCCCCATGTGTACACCACTCAGCAGCAAGAGAGAGGATACCCCCTTGTCTGCGTGCACACAAACATTGAATTTGAACACATACACACACACACACACTCACCCAGCCACCCATGGCCAACCTGCCCAACTGATCCCCGCCTCCATACCCCCCAAATCTGTATCAGTTATGTAAAACGTGGGGCGAGGAGTATGGGAAAGGTCCCCGGAGAGCACCGTTGTCATCATACATTAAACAGCACCCCAGGTCTGACTAAACACCCGCTCATTAATACATAATGAGGAGAGTGGTTAAATTTAGATCCTCCCTCCATCTCCTCCCTCCCTTCCTTCACAGACCCCAGCCTCGGATGCGAGCCTCTCCATATGGAGAGCAGAGGAGCAGGCCTGCCCCATTCTGCTCCATGTTGGGTTCCTGCTTGTCAAGGCTCAGAACCATGGAGAGCACAACAGTGACGGCTGCTCGGCGCGAGTGTGTGTGTGCGTGTGTGTGTTGACAGCTCACCAGGTGTCCTCTCAGTATGAGTTCCTCAGTAAACAGGAGCCGAGCGGTAAACACAAGCCCTGCTGACGGTAATGATGTCAAATCCACGTGTCACCTTACTTCCCCTCTTCCAGCTCTCTCAACGCTCACTCTGTCCATGCTCTCCCTCATCCATGTCTTTTCTTCACCCTGCCCTCGACACTATCTGCATCTCACACCGTACCCCGACCTTTCTTCTGCCACACTTTTGACTTCCATCACTCCTGTTGCCCACCTTCCTTTCTCCCTCTCCATTCATATATAATGTCGACGGCTCACTCTTTTTCCATCACCAAACGTGTCAATGCTTCTTCGCCTCGGTGCTCCGTGCACTGAACACTTTAGTTTCCTCTATCCACCTTCTTCCTTTTTCCTAGGGACCTCTATTCATTCTTCTGTCTGATTTAAGCTGCAGGACTATTTTTTACTATTTCCCCTAAAGGGCAGATGGATTTCTTTTCATGATTCTGGAGAACAAGAAAGATGAGGAGACTTTGAAACCCCAAGGAGCAATAGAGGGGATAGGGTAGAAATAATGGCTGATAGTGGGAGTAGAAAGTAGCAGACACCTTGACAACCTCCAGCTTTTTACCAGAGGGGAACACACATAGAGAGTCCATTCAGAATAGAAACATACATAAAAAAATACATACAGTGAAATTTGTGTTTCAGGGACTAGGTCAAAACCTTCTATGTCTGGACCGTGTGTGGTCAATGTGCAAAACTGTTGTGGAACCGCTGTAAACAACTACTTTCAATGGAAAGTAGCTAAAACCTGCTCTTTAAGTATCTAAATATCACTATAGTGAATCTAACACAGAACATTGAGACGACATGTGAAACCTACAATATGTAACTTTGATTGTCAAGACCCAGTTTGATGCCGTTGTGAAGCAGTGTGGGATCACAGGAGTTGTTGCCTTCACCATCATTGACGATGAAAATCTACCTGACACGACTCCCGCGCAAATCATGTTCATAGATGAAGGGAATTCAAGTTTTATCACATTATGAATACAAACAGCAAATAATAATTGTGATCCATTACGAGTGACCTATACAAACAGTGGAAGAAAAAAACAGTGGACTTGTAGTAGAAACAAGTAAATGCAAGTAAAAAGGAAGGATTTGATAACCTAAATTATCTATATGCCATTAAACATAGTTAAAGACATTTTTAAACAAAATCCTCCACCTCTTCATCCGCATTTGCAGCAAAATTTAAAGAGCTCTAATCACTAGATAAAAAGCATCCATTAGAGTAGCTATATTAACTAATATAAATCATACAGATATAATATATAGCTACATTTCCAACTCATTGTAAACTGTGTGATGCAACTCTGGAATACGTTCTCTTTGTATGCAGTCTGTTTATAAAACAAAGTTATACATTGGTTGATTCATTTAAATTAAATGGTAATACAGTTGTTTCCTCGCAACCTATTTATCCATATGACTTAAGTCTACGATAAACTAGCACTTTTCTTTCAACTTAAAGGCATAGGAGATCATCATCGGCTGTTAAATGCTTCAATGTGTTTACTTGTGTAACAATGCCATTTATAGTGTGACAATAAACATTTGTACTACTTAATGTTATATTTACACATAACCTGTGTAAGTAGTGATTATCTGACATGTCGAAGCCTCTAAAGTCAACATGTGGAACATTTGTGACAAATGTTGCTTCAACTTTCCCTTTTTTGTTGTTGTTCTCCATGGGAGAGGTACTTGACATTGTGCTTGTACCGCCTTTTAACGTCTCTGTTATTACATTTTAAAGTTTGCTCACTAGCTTAAGGTTATTGTGTAGTATGGTAACATATTTCTGTTATTGTATTTGTGTAGGGGCTTCATTTATGTAAACAACTAACTGGAGGATTTTGATATATGGATCTTTCTGTCAGAGTAATTGGAGATCGCCTCCAAAGATCCAGGGTCTGGGCCTTTTCTTCATAACACAACACTGGACACAGCACTATCTTTGCTCTGCTATTTGTTGCTGAGCAGGTAGTGAGGGCGTAAAGCATCATAAAGCTTTACAGCAGGTAAAGGTGGATGTACAAATGTCAAAGTCCATCCAGTATCAAATTTATCTTGAAAAAATATGGTTTAAATGTTTGTTTAATTTGATGGCAGAAACATGCACACAATGTCCTTAAAATAAGAGAGCAAACACTCACCGCCAGCTACACCTTCTAGGTGACTGTGAACATTTCCAGGTAAGTCAATCATGTACTGCTGTGGACTCCTGGAGGCTGTGAAGGTCAAAAGCTCCACCTCTGGTTGGCAGCCAGCTGTCAGTCGGCCCAATCAGGTGGAGCGAGTGAAGGAGGAGGCGGGCAGGCGTGGGGGGCTTTTAAGGGCTGGTAGCCAAGGATCTTGTGATTATGCTCCCTCCCAAAACAACACCAAAATAAAGAAAACTCACAGAGAGACGAGAGCAATGTTTTTGGGAGTTTTTTGTAATAAAGTGAGTGCGAGGAGGCTGAGAGGAAGGTGTGAAAAAGAGAAATGGCAAAAGAGGGGAGGTGATGGAAGAGGAGGGGAAGAGGAGGGGGGAAATACAGGGGTGAAGGTGGAGTAGCGAAGTTGTCAGCAGAGGAGAAAAGGAGCTCTGGATGGTAGAGGAGGGTGGTGGAGGATGCAGGAAGGTGAGCCAATCGTCCTGCTCACTTGACCCTTCCAATTACCACGGCGACGGTTAATTAGCGCAGAGGTAAGCTCGGGTAATTACCACATTGTGTCTCGGACAAGAGGCTACACACACATATCACACACACACACTCAACTCGCAAAACACACACACAAACATGTTGCTATGGATACCTACGATCCTTTCTTCCACTGTGCTGGAAAAACAGAATCAAAGAAGATAGAAATAGATACAAGAGATGAGAGGAAATAACAAGAGTAGAGACAAGGAACGGGGAGAAAGCAAACAAAAGCCCCACAAAGGAAGTGGGAACAGTGCTTAGTTCAGAGAGGATGGTTGGTTGGTTCTGTGCATGTCGGCCACATTGTGGAGAGACTCACTTTAACAACAAACTCTTGCTGTCTAGGAATGACAGATGAAAAGAAAAACTACAAATCAGACACAAAGCAAACATATCAGCATTAAAACTTGACTATAAAGTACAGATCTCTTCTTAGAGACAGAAGGCAACATAAGCAAGCTATAATGAGTCCCAGTATAAGAAAATAAGGACAGCATCACATGTCCATTATTGCCTTGTAAATTTCTACAGTTTGAGTCATCAACCACATTTCTCACCTGTCGAGCTCCGTTAACCAGTGGTCGCCTCTCAGGGAGACCCCTCTAAAGGATGTGACACACTGACCCTGGCTACAGCAACCACAGGCACACCTGCACACCCGGAATTCATGCACGTCACAACACAAACACAGACATCTTCCACATCACGCACACAAAGATAGGTCGTGGCATTCTGACCTGGCGACTTGCCCCTGCCAACACCTTCAACCCTCTAAAACACCGATATTGCACACCCTGAAACCCACGTGTGCACATGCGCACCCACAGAAATGTCTCCTCTGTTTAGCTGATGTGTTACATAAGCTGTCGAAAACTATACATCTCAGAAGGTAGAGCATAGTGGGAACAGTAGCCTCCATACACCTCAGCGGAGATGTGGCCGAGCAGCCTCTGACAGGCCAGTTCATTGGTTCATGTTTGGATGAAAAGACAATGTACTTGTGATAGCAGGTTGGAGGATAAACTGTGTGTTGTCAAACCGACTCTCACTGCGTTCGTACGTAGAAATAAATATGAATGGATACTTATTAAAAGTAAATATATCAATAGCCTACAAACCTCTGGTCGATTTTTGTCTACTGTCAATCAGAACAGGTCTCATTTTAAA
This sequence comes from Paralichthys olivaceus, assembly GCF_024713975.1. Taxonomy (NCBI): domain Eukaryota; kingdom Metazoa; phylum Chordata; class Actinopteri; order Pleuronectiformes; family Paralichthyidae; genus Paralichthys; species Paralichthys olivaceus. Next base: position 13,108,812 of record NC_091101.1, read on the forward strand.
CCCACACTCGTCCGCTGGGTGTGGCTGCCCCCTTCCGCTCAAACATTTGTCACCACACAGATGATAACTCATCATCCGCTCTTCTCTGTCTGTCTTTGTTGGGTAGACAGCGCCACCATGTGCTCAGGGCTTGCGGTACATCTGTTCTGCATGGTGAACATGGCAACTTGCATTTTGCCTTATTTCGCATGAAACTTTCACTCTTATGTGGTCAAATGATGTATTTCTATACCATATTGTAGTCTGAGAGTTAATGCAAGGGAGCAAGTGAAAGCAGCTCTGGAGTCGTTGAGCTCTCGCTTGTCTTTGCTCCCACCTGGTGGAGCAGCCAGCCCCTGAAGGGCAGCTCATTGTATGGAGAGACTGATCCACAAGGTGGCAGTTTACACAAGAGAATGGTCACTCTTGTTAGCGAGTTAAACCAGTCACATGTCAGACCAAGCCATCCATCAATCCTTCAAACGTCCTTGGAGTCAACTGTTCCAATTATTCATTGTGCATCATTTTAATTAAGACTTTTGTCATGAGTTGTGAACCAGGCTTTTTGAGATGTGGTTCACAGCAAATGCTTCCTGTCGTTCTTCAGAAAATATCAGTGTGTTTTATCACAGTGGATCTAAGACATACCTCCAGCCTTGTTTCATTGGCTGGACTCTGACTGGTTTTATAACTCCTGACTCCAGTTAGCGTTGTTGCCCTAGTGTTCATATATATATATGTCTTTAATTTACTTAATCTTTAATTTTAACCAATTACCATTTGCCTCCATGTCCAGATGATGGAAATGCTATAGAGGAAAAATAAGAGTAGATCAAAGATAAGAAATGTTCAAACTAATCTATTTTTTAAGAATCTATGGAAATTGTCCCAGGGCCTACCAAAAGAAAGTTCTGTCAGACAACTCTGTGGTGTTTTGTTTAGTTGACACCACCTGAAGACAGCACCAAAATCGACACTTATTTTACCAAACTTATTTTCCTTGGTGCTGCCTCCAAAAACGAAACTTATTTTCCTTGGTGCTGCCTCCAAAAACGAAACTTACTTTCCTTGGTGCTGCCTCCAAAAACGAAACTTATTTTCCTTGGTGCTGCCTCCAAAAACGAAACTTACTTTCCTTGGTGCTGCCTCCAAAAACGAAACTTATTTTCCTTGGTTTTGCCTCCAAAAACGAAACTTATTTTCCTTGGTGCTGCCTCCAAAAACGAAACTTATTTTCCTTGGTGCTGCCTCCAAAAACGAAACTTATTTTCCTTGGTGCTGCCTTCAGTGTCAACAAATCGAAAGGGAGGGGAACGACAGGAGGGAGAAGAAAGTAAAGACTAATTAATCTGACGACAGAAGGAAATGAACAGAAACAACAGTGATATAGTAAAGTGGAGAAGAGGTATAGTGATGATTGAACCACCTGAAGACGGCACCAAAAATGAAACTTATTTTAATTGGTGCTGCCTTCAGGTGTTGTCAACAAAATGAATCACTACACAGAGGACAACCAAGCTCGAAGTCTCCGGGAGCTTACAGTTTGTTCATCTGCTTATACTTTTGTTGCCCTCACTAAGACGGACAGTAGCAGACAAGTTCCAGAGAGGGGAGAAGAAATGTCATCGACCATCTCGTTGAAGCCACTGCTCTTACCCCAAAGGTACGTGAGTGAACGTCTGCTGCTCCCATAAAAAATGGGAATAAAAAAATGTGGAAAAATGGTTTTAAGCAAATACAAAACTATCGTGTCATTTTGAATAATGTATTTACTGGTAATAATAATGATATATATTATTTTTAACACACTTCATCTAATAAAATTCGGTTATACTTGGCGAAGCCGAACAAAATTTTGATTAATACATTCTCGTTATTTCTTTCACTGACTTGGATAAGTCTTCATTCAGGTTGTCACAAACATGCACTGTGAAATATGTCGACTAACATTAATACAACACCACACATGTTAATATTTGACAAATATTTCTGTGCAGTTTCACTGACTCCTTCCCTGGACAGCCTCATATCCTCAACTACTCCATTAAGACCCCAAAAGATCCAGACGACCACCTTTTGATTTTCACCCTCAAGAGCCGAAGAAGAGGGATAAGGTAACAAGCAGTGTCTAAATGCTGATTATTTTTGAAGACGCATTGAATAGACATAGCATTCATTTTACAAGCAGTCACCAGTTTATTAGAAACAGATCAACAATCCAGTGTGATTCATAACAACAGCTGTGCCACAGTGTCTTTGAGGAAGCTAATGTTGTTTCAATAAAATGTAATCCAACACACCTCCAAGTGCATTCATATTTAATTTAAGTTATGCATTGGCTGTACACTGGCTGACAATGGATGGATAATTAAATAATATAATATATGAAATGGGAGGGCATAGAGAAAAGGCAGATCAGCTGGAAGGACCTGCAGGAAATGGATACAAGCAGGATCAGCTTCCTGCTTAGAGCGACCTATGAAGTAAAACCATAGACTGGATATAAAAGAGAGTAGAATAAACAAGGGATATTCTCCATCTAGTTCTATGTTCTAAATTAAGAAGCCACTGCTCTTACCCCAAAGGTACGTGAGTGAACGTCTGCTGCTCCCATAAAAAATGGGAATAAAAAAATGTGGAAAAATGGTTTTAAGCAAATCCAAAACTATCGTGTCATTTTGAATAATGTATTTACTGGTAATAATAATGATATATATTATTTTTAACACACTTCATCTAATAAAATTCGGTTATACTTGGCGAAGCCGAACAAAATTTTGATTAATACATTCTCGTTATTTCTTTCACTGACTTGGATAAGTCTTCATTCAGGTTGTCACAAACATGCACTGTGAAATATGTCGACTAACATTAATACAACACCACACATGTTAATATTTGACAAATATTTCTGTGCAGTTTCACTGACTCCTTCCCTGGACAGCCTCATATCCTCAACTACTTCATTAAGATCCAAAAAGATCCAGACGACCACCTTTTGATTCTCACCCTCAAGAGCCGAAGAAGAGGGATAAGGTAACAAGCAGTGTCTAAATGCTGATTATTTTTGAAGACGCATTGAATAGACATAGCATTCATTTTACAAGCAGTCACCAGTTTATTAGAAACAGGTCAACAATCCAGTGTGATTCATAACAACAGCCGTGCCACAGTGTCTTTGAGGAAGTTAATGTTGTTTCAATAAGATGTAATCCAACACACCTCCAAGTGCATTCATATTTAATTTAAGTTATGCATTGGCTGTACACTGGCTGACAATGGATGGATAATTAAATAATATAATATATGAAATGGGAGGGCATAGAGAAAAGGCAGATCAGCTGGAAGGCCCTGCAGGAAATGGATACAAGCAGGATCAGCTTCCTGCTTAGAGCGACCTATGTGGTAAAACCATAGACTGGATATAAAACAGAGTAGAATAAACAAGGGATATTCTCCATCTTGTCCTGTTCTAAACTGGGGCAGCTTTTGACTCGGTTGCCTGTGACAGTAGGTGTTCAGTTTAAAAAGGTGTAGAGGAAATGATGTCTGATCTACTGAGCGGGCCACATGACTTTCATGGTACTGTCATTCAGGCCAGCAGCCAGTCAGATTTACCTTTAGCCTCAGCGTACCCTCAGGTTCGGCCTGGAACACTGTTGTGATTAAAAGCCTTAGAAGAGGGTGTCTTGTGATTGAAAGACCGATGACAATAAGGTTCACAAGTGGTTATGTCCCATAACATCTTCTGATGGTCCCTAACATCAACTGGTGTTAGGCATCTTAATCAGGGCGGTAGAACATACAAGGGATATTCTTCATCTAGTTCTATGTTCTAAATTAATGTTTAACAAATGATTTTTACCTGTGGATTTAATTAACCCCAACTTTTTTTTTTCCAGGGATGGGGACCATCAACAAGATGCTCCCCACTTTGATATACAATCTTTCAATTTAAAAATTAATTTAAATTTCCAAAATTATTTTCAACAAAGGGAAAATGTATGTATTACTCATACACAGTTCCAGGATTTCACAAAGGATTACAATAACGAATGTAAAGAAAAGAAAAATCATCAACATTTATTTTGTAGTATTTTTGGAGAAGGATATAAAGAAACGTTTTTTGTTCCGAAGCCACATTATCCTGAGAAAAACTCCACTGAATTAACAATTCACACAGAGGAGATTTTAATCAAACAAATTGATGAGTATTTAGAGCAAAAATTTCAGAGCAAAATACCTAAAGGAGGAAATATTGTTATGTATTCATCCAACAGCCCATGTATGAAGAGAGAAAATAATACTAAAGATCCATGCATGTTTCAGCTTTTAGTAAAAGCAAAGCAATGGTACAGTAGATTTAAAATACCTACAATGTTTTTGTTCACAGAGTTTTGGGGACCAATTGGATCAAATATTTTTAAAGATTATGGTATTCTTCATAAATTTACAAAAAACTGTAACTTTCCCATCCAGCTGACCCGTAATCAACTATGGGAAAGGTTGAAAGAAATTAATGAAAAACAATTCCATTCCATGGTTCCAGACAAAGATAAAAATATATTAAGTGTTAATATAAAAGGATTAAAGACGGCTCTTATGGAACTGGCAAAAGAAAAAGAATCTTTCTCATTTAAAAAACATTTGATCAAGGCAAAGAAAGAATTGCCCAAACATCTCACAATTCAAAGTCAACAAGCCAGAAGAAAAATAAAACAAACATTTTTAAGTGTTTGGTCCAAAATGCTAGAAAGCTGTTCAGAGGAACATAATAGAGCAGAAATAACAAAAAATTGCAACTCTGCCATTGTTAAGAATTTTCTCCAAAATCTTGAGTCCATTTTAGGGGAGAGGAGCCCGATACAATTTTGTCAGATCGATCCGATTGATGGATTAACTAATTGATTGATTGATTTATTGATTGATCTGAAAGGTCCAGTGTGTAAGATTTAGGTGAAAGGGATCTATTGGCAAAAATATCATGTAGAATAATCCTCATGAAGTTTTCACTAGTTCGTTTCATCTAAATTGTATGAATTGTAGTTTTCTTTACCCCAGATAAGGCCCTTTATATTTAAATACTTTATATTTAAATACTTTATATTTACATCGCGGAGACCCTCTCTACAGAGGCCTCCATGTTTTTTACATTAGTCCAGACTGGACAAACTAAGATTAAGATTCCTCTTCATGGTCCCACACACGGCATGCACGAGCAAACATGGGGAAATTTGACCTCTCTATTTAACCCATTGTGAACGGAGAACATCGTGACTGGAGAACACATGGAACACACGGAACACTGGGTGCTCAAGGGCACCTCGGCAGTGCCCAGGAACTGGCATAACTGGCACCTCTCCAACTTCCGTCCATGCTGGAATTGAACCGGCCACCCTCCGATTCCCACACTGCATTTCAATAAATTTGAATATCAAGGAAAAGTTTGTTTATTTTGATAATTCAATTAAAAAAATGAAACTTATATATTATATAGATTCATTACACAGAGAGTGAAATATGTGTTGTCTTTTAATTTTGATGATTATGGCTTACAGCTTATGAAAACCCCAAAGTCAGTATCTCAGAAAATTCGAATATTACATAAGGTTATTCCTTCAATTTTAGATGGGAATGGCAGCCGCCACTTTGATAACAAAAACATTAATAACACTTTCAGGCAATTCAACACTAGGTTGTATGAATCGGATCAACCACAGGGAGTCTCGGATAGGATGGAATCCTTTTTAGGGAGACTAACCCTTCCAACCATCTCTGATTCTCAAAAACGTGAATTAAATGCTCCCATCTCCAGGGAGCACCAGGTTAGCACTTAAAGGCCTCCAGTCAGGCAAGGCACCAGGGCCTGATGGCCTGAGCAGTGAATTTTATCGAGAATTTCAAGATGTGCTTATAGACCCCTTCTTGGAAATGTTGGAACATTCCTTCATCACTGGTAGCCTCCCCCAGACACTAAGAGAAGCCGATATCACCTTAATTTTTAAAAAAGGAAAGTCCCCAGAGGAATGTTCAGGATACAGGCCTATTGCTCTTCTGAATCAGGACATCAGCTCTGCTGCTGCCTTTTCAAGCATGAGGATCAATCAGCTAACAGATCTCACCTGTGCTGACTGATGCTCTGTGGTGCAGGTGAAGGTGCTCTCCACATCTACCTTTTCTTATTAGATTCTTATTCTATTCTATTCTTATAATTGGCATAAATGTGGGTGGGTTACAACATAAAATGTCTCTTTACGCAGACAACGTTTTGCTTTATGTGCTGGAGCCTGAAACTTCTGTTTCACGTCTTGTTGATGTAATCACTTTGTTTGGATGTTTTTCGGGTTACAAAATTAATTTCTCAAAATCTTTAGCTATGCCAATGGGAAAACCTTAGAGATATAATTGACACACTACCCTCATTCCCATTTAAATGGTCCATAACAGGTTTTGTCTACTTGGGTATTCATATCACACCTTTGTTTCAGGGAATGTTTAAGGCAAATTTTAACCCCCTCCTATAAGGAAGGACCTGGACAGATGGGCTCTACTCCCCTTGTCATTGCTTGGTAGAGTTTCTATCATTAAAATGAATATTTTGCCAAGATTATTATACCCCCTACAGATGAAGCTGCTTAATGGCTGGCTGAGTGACTTCATTTGACAGACACGGTCTCTACATGTAAGGCTAGACTTAAAACCTTCCTTTTTGATAAAGCTTTTAGCTCAACCCTGAACCATAGTCATCCATAGCTATGCTGCTATAGGCCTACACTGCTGGGGGATCACCCATCAGGCACCAGAAACCAGCACCTTCTATCTTATTCTCTCTTCTTCACCCTCTGCCTGGTCTATTTTGTTATATCTTATTACATATCTCTAACTCCTTGGGTCTTCTCCTTCCCTCCTTGGTCCTCACTGTGCGGCTCTCCGGAGCCCGTCCTGGCTCGGGTCCTGATGAGGGATGGACATAGTGAGGTCGCAGGTCTGTCGCAGGGCTGACATGGAGGGTCACGCAGCCACCAGCACTCTCACCTGAGGACTTCCCACCTTTGGAGCCATGGGTCCTACTACTGCGCATGTTGGACCATGAGGGAGGCAGGAGTGTCCGGGGGGACCACCGCACCTCTGTATTTAACCCATCCGTGTGAACAGGGAACACACGGCGGAACACATGGCGGAACAGTGGGCAGCCATGAAGGCGCCCGGGGAGCAATTGGGGGGTTCAGTGCCTTGCTCAAGGGCACCTTGGAGTGCCCGGGGGACCACCGCACCCTTGGAAGACCATGCTAACGTCCATGTGGAGATTCCCGGGCTGGATTCAAGCACTCGACCAGACACTGTGACTCACCCCACCCCTATTTTCTTTTGTTCCCCTATATTACTTGTTCTTTATCCATCACCCCAACCGGTCCTGGCAGAGGCCGTCCACACCGAGCCCGGTTCTGCCGGAGGTTTCTTCCACCTGGGAGTTTTTCCTCCCCACTGTTGCTCATGCTTGCTCGGTGTGGAACTAGTTGGATTTTGTGTTTCTTAAGATCTTGGACTTTTGTGCAGCACCCTGAGAAAACTGTTTGTTGTGATACCGTGCTATATAAATAAATTTGATTGATTGATTTGGAACAAGAGAAAGCCCAGGCTAAAAGTAGCAAAACTACAACTTCCCAGTTGGAAGGGTGGTCTAGATCTTCCCAACATCAGATGGTATCAGCTGGCATCCCATTTAAGATGTATAGCATAATGGGTCAAGGAGGAACATACTTCTGATTTGCTGAGTTTAGAAAAGTCACAGACCTCAGGCTCCCTGTTAGGCCTTTTGGCCTTCAAGGACTTAAAGTCAGCCAGGAGCCATTGTAAAAATAACCCTATAATCTCTAATACCTTAAAAAGTATGTATAGACTGTCTAGACCAATGTTGTACTGAGTGTTGTTGTTGTTTTGTTTAATTGTTGTTATGTTAATATAAAAAAAATGAAAAAAGTCCAACATATTTGAGAGAATATTACATAAGACCAATAAAACAAAGATTTTTAATACAGAAATGTCAGTCTACTGAAAAGTATGTCATATATTAACTGCATTTCGTTGCTTTGTACTTGTGACATGTGCAATGACAATAAAGTTGAATCTAATCTAATATACATGTGTGCACTCAATAGTGTTTTGTTATCTGCTCTGTTCTGAGCAGCCTTGACTAAAACCATTAACATTGAGGCTGTGTGTGCTTTTTTTTGCTGATGATCCTCAAACTGTGACAGTCTGGTTAAGCTCTAAGAAGCTCTTTAGCTGTGTGTGGACATAAACAGGAAGCATCAGTATGTGAGGACAAAGAGAAATGCTGCGTTAATACACAAAGAACAGAATCCACCAGTGAACGAAACGAAGATAAAGTGTGAACCTCCAGAAGATAAACTATGCACCAGGCAATAACACAGATTTAATTTCCTTTATTAGTAGTTTTAGTACTGATACATGACCTTGTTAAACCCTTGTCCCAGCACACATACCGTTGTCCTTTTTGACATGGAGCTTTGAGAATTGGCACAAACAATATATGAACGTCCCTGTATACAATACTGATTTTAAATTTAAAAAAAAAAAATCAACAATAAATATCCAAATGTGACACAGGATAAAAATGTGAAGTGGTATCTTGATAAGACATAATGCAAAGACTCCTTTTGATTGAGCTTCAACATTTTAATTAAGAACTTATGGCCTTAAAATACGTTAACATACCAACCCTTAGTTTACACTCAGTCTGGAGATTCTCTACTTTGTGATGGAGAAGAGTTCATGTGCTTTCATGTGAAAAGAAAAGTGAACTTCTTTATTTTAAAAACACAAAAGAGAAACAATCACACCCAACACCAGATGTGTACGAGTTTTCTCTTGTGTCAGAACATACGATTTGTTAAGACTAAGAATTTTAAACAAGAGCCCACAAAATATGAAGAAATTAAATGGATGTCAGCCCGCATAAGGCAAGCAAGCTCTGACTCTATATACAGTTACGTTTCCTATTTACATTGTGTTTACATCTTGTTAAGTAACTTAGTCAAGAGTTGACTTGAAGTTTGTCTCCCCCTATTGGTTCTTACTAGAGTCCCCCTGCAGACAGCAGTAACAAGTGCAGAAGTGGTGGTCTCATGCTTTTTAAATCTTGTATTCCAGAGCACTGACAAGAAACCAAGGTCAATGTAGAGGCTGGTGACCGAAAGAGCTCATAACAGAACTAAAGTTCATGGTGTTCAGAAACTCACACACACACACATCTGAAACAGCATGGGAAGAAGAAAATCATTCTTAAAGTCTCTAGATGTTGCTTTTGTTTGAATTATCTCTATAATGCTTTGCTTTATCCTGCTTTTATATGAGGTAAAGTGTCACCACACAACAATATTAGAGACGCCACGGAGAGCAGATATGTTACCTCTCAAACACCGACAACTCGGGAGAGAGCGCCATCATCACTCAGTTAAAGCATCACCACAAAAAGCCCGAATATGCACAGCTTATTATATCCATTGCCGATACTACCCGATACACAGAAGTGGATAGAACAGAAGTATAACAAATAAATGATCATGAGTGAATACAACCCAAGAGTTGGATGTCTAGATGAAGGATAACTAAGCCAACACTAAGCAAACTACTCCCATGACCAGCACTGAGCATGACATGAAAGCCATCAGCAGTGAGGAAGAAAGTTGACACACAAGTGAGACGTGAACATAACAGAGCTCACTCAGAGGTTTACTGAACTTAAAATGCTAACACAAGATGTCAGGCCTAAGGTAAAAAATGTTCAAATTAAAACTGCTAAAAAAAAATTAAAAAGAGAAAGCCAAGACGCGTTTGATCATAAATAATCCTGTATAACTAGACTATTTCATGATAGGACATGGCAGTTGCTGATCTGGAGCTACTATGACCTAAGCGATAGTCAAAAGTGTGAATGATAAGGTCTCAGACAGTATTAATAATAAGGATGTCTTCAACCATTGGTCAATTCAGGGTCTTAAAATCAAACCTGGTTAAACGACAAGATGTTTCTGTGGATTTCTACCTTCATGGTGTGGTCAACATTTGTTGATTTGCTCCTCAACTGGAATCAGTTACCAGAGGTCACAGAGGAGACCCAAACCAAAACAAGGGAAGAAGGAGTGAAGAACGTAACATTTTACTTGACATGCTTCAACAAAAGACAGCTTCAATCCAGAATGTCGGCACACAACATGAACCAGTAACATGAAAAAGAGACTGAAAAACTGCAAGTGGCCAGCTCATATTGTCAATTATTACAGGGATGAAAATAGATGCCTACAGGTTAAAAAGGGAAACGTTAGCCTTGATGATTAGATTTACTAATAATCTCCAAAAAGAAAAAAAGAAAAATATGTCTGAGAAATTTCCGACTGGTAAATCTGAGTGAGAAAAAATGCAACAACCCAGTAAAAGAACCATTCCCACATAAAGATGGCCACATATGGATAAAAACTAAATCTGTATTTTGCTCTAAAAACCAGCAAGAGCAACGCAATTTTGTTGATTGATATTATACATACATATGGTGGGTATGTGTTCGTGTGGAGACGAAAACAGAAGAAGAGCCTGCAGGCTGTGGGTGGAGAGTGTAGGCCGCTGGATATGCACAGCAGGCCTCATGGTGGCGTCTCTGCAATATTGGTTGTGGTCTTTTTCTTTGTCGGTTTCTTCACCATCTTACTTTGAGTCTTGCAGAGGGAGGGGAACGACAGGAGGGAGAAGAAAGTAAAGACTAATTAATCTGACGACACAAGGAAATGAACAGAAACAACATTGATATAGTAAAGTGGAGAAGAGCTATAGAGATGATTGAACAAGGGATGTTTGATACGTTTTACAATATGAGTGATATTTGTGGATGAACTGCCAAAAAACTTCATGTTCCTTTCAGAATGAAAATATAAACTTTCTCTCCAGCGCCATCATTTGGTCAAAATGTCAGTCTGTTGTAGCCGCATAGATCTCAGCATGATGGCATCGCTAGTAGTCTTCACTGTATCACACTGAGCAAGTTTTGGAGTATTCTAATGTTGCATCTAAAAAGTGATTAAACAAAAAAACAAAGAGTTACTCTTTTTGCCCAACATGAAACTATGACAAGAATGTATAAATAAAAAACGTTCCCCTCTAGCTGAAAATCTATATCAAGATGAGTGGAAGGATCTAAGAAGAACTGCTGTGTAAAATCCACTCAGGGAAATTCCTGCAGAGACGCAAGGACTAGAGCCCCATTCAGACCTGGTATTATCATCCATCCTGAGTGATCCAATCACAAATGGCCAGAGTTAAGTTGGGGGCTGAATGTGTCCCGGGCCACATGACACATCACAATGCAACGCTTCTCAGTGCCAATGCCTTGATTTGTTTATGGCCATAATATTTACACTGATCACCACATAATGATTGATACCTTTCTTAATTGGTTAATCTTTTTTCATATTAAAGCTGGGCATTCATTCATCCACTCATCCTGCTCACATCTCGCTCATACCGACACACACACAAACATTGTCATGGGACACATCAATAAATTAAAAGTAAAAACAACATCATTTGGTCTCCACGAACACAAATGACAGTCGTGATTATTTGCATATAGAGTGGGGAGGTGAGATCTGCTCACAAGAGGTCAGAGGAAACACATGTAGGACGCATTTGAATGCCAGGCTCAGACAATTATTCAATTGGATGGACGTTCATATGAAATTAAAAAAAGGAAAAGTGGGACAGTCAGTGTGTAATAAATGGAGGCTGTATGTTTTCACTTTATCAAAATAAAGAAAGAAAATGTCTCCCTCTTATTAGAAATTGAATGAATATAGTTACAAAAATGTGACAAAGTTACTTAAGAGAATTTGGGCAAAAAGAAAATAATATAATAACTGTGACGATGCTCTATTGTACCATCTACATGATAAGAATGGAATCATGCATATGCTCTTGAGACGCATGCCTTTCTTTGTGTGTGTGTGTGTTTACTGGCTCTACCTCTGTCTTAGCAGCAGCAGGTTTCTTGGTCGCCTTGACGCTGGTCCCTCGTTTCAGGGCTTTGTCTCCCACATCTTCATCAGAGTGCTCAGTCCTTGTGTCTGATTGGTCGGAGCTGTGTTGGGATAACGTGTCATCAGCAAGAGCCGTGGCTGCCAAAGAGCGAGCTGCAGGGGGGGGAGAAAAAAATAAGGTGGTCGCTCAGTAAGAGTTTATGGATCAGACAGGTGTAAAGACAAATGAGTGAAACCAAAGCCAGGGCTGCAGTTGGAAAGTCCAATAATCTCCTTTTCTAACCCCTATTCCTTGAGCTTGTGACATTTTTCATCTGGTCACGAAAGAGTGATGGAGAAGTCGTGAGGAGTTAGGAAAGGAGAACCAGGGTGCAGAGAAAATCCAACTCCACATTCAATCAGCGGTTTTTTTTAAAACAACAATTGTATTTATAACGGAAAATACACAGACAGACTGTATGTACTCTGTGCTCTGACAGTTATAGTAAAGTTTCCTGTCAAAAATAGAATGACACATCCTGAGAAAAGAGGTTTTCAATTTATATGGAGGGAACATTTAACCTTCAGTTAATAATAGGAAGAAACAACAAAACAGATTTGATTAAAAAGGAAAATAACACAAAACAGGACTGAAATAATACAATGTTGTGAGGAATATGTATAAATTAAACCTTATATAAGTGGAGATTTATTTTGTGTGTGTGCTCTACAATCAGGTATTGAAATTACCTTTAAATTTGTAGTTGTATATTGTGAACTATAAGTTCAATATGCTTGTTGTTGTGACAGAAGACACCGGGAGCTCAGAAAAATGTAAGGAATTGCATCGGTTCTGGATCATGTCACAATGATTAAATAGCTGCTCTGTGTTTTTTTAGATTTATTGTGGGTCTGTCCAGGTAGCGTTGCATTAAATGTTGCTGCCACAAAGATGCATTTTCTCCTTTCATTTCATGAAGGATGGTCCAGAGTTAGAAAGCATTAATGCTCCTTTCCTAAATATTTTAGACAACTCCAACAACTCTAATTATGGCGGCCGCTAAAATTCTTCCAGGTCATTTTATTTAGCTAAGCTTTTTGAGCGCACCCCAGATGATTCACCAGATACACGACAGGGTCCAAACCTAACTCTGTCACCAGCCTTCACCTGCATTTTATTGCCTCTGGACCGATAGGATTGTTTTTTTTTTAAACAACATTAAAATCAACAATGCATTAACATCTCAACAAGATTTATTGAAGACAGCGGAAGCAGCTGTTAAAAAGGCCACATTTGCAGTGCAGTCACAGCCTCTCACACCATCCAGTGGCCAGATTTCAAAACACACTTTTTGATTCCACCAGTGTTGAAGTTTGATGTTGGTTCTATAATCACAGTTAAACCAAAGAGGACTGTTCTCTGCCCAACTACCATTATAGCACCTAATGCTACGTGAGCAGCAGACAGCACCTCCTTTTCCAAAGAAACTCTGGTGACGCAGCAACAATTCACAATAAACCCTCTTGCACCAAGATCGGCAGTCGTACATTTAGCTCTGACAAATTATTCAGCAACATCCATCGTCAACATTTTTTTGGACATTTTTGTTGAATTTTTGGACCTTGATTTAATATATATTTTCATATGGGGTCTGTTGGGCCTTGGCAGAGGTATGCACTTCACTGAGGGCTATTCTAGATGTGCTCCATTTCTCTGTACACCTGGTTTTTGAACTTGCACATGGATCTGTTGCCAGTATAAATTTAAAATGCCTTCTTTGCCCTCTTTGCGTTCATTGTTTCACTGTGTCTGTATTCGGTTCACAGCTCGTCAGGTCCGCACAGGCAGCCAGCCACCAGTGAGAGAGGGTGCTCCTTCCAGGGCTCTCCTCCCACTGGAATCACATGCTCTGCCCCCCTCCCCTCCCCTCTTTGTGTTGTTCCCCACATCTCCTGCCCTTCCCTCCCATCCACCATCACATGACTCCACTGGGCTCGACATGCCCCAGTCCTTCTCTGATGAAAGCTAAATAAAGGAAGTTCTTTGGATGACACTCCCGACTCCAATCAACAAACTATGTATGTAATAATGCAGATGTGTGGGATGTGCACATTATGCAGCCTTACTCTGCCGTGCCGCAGTGCTCTTGGCCCGGGGCAGCGTGCTGGCCCCTGAGCTCATCTCGTCCATGGTGTCCCGTCTCATGCGGGCATCTGATGTGTGCAGAGCCAGATCATCTTCAGCATTGATGAGAGTCAGGTCCTGCATGCTGAAACTCCTCAGCTTGTCTGACAGCACACCCTGCCCCTGAGCATTGTAGCAAAAACAAACACAGGCAAGTTAGATTTGGAGCAGTCATCTATACATCCACTTACAAAAATAATTTAAGACAGATAGAAGAAAACATTTAAAGCCTTTTTTGATGGATATTTTACGGCTAGTTTTGGACATGTTTTGGACAAAAGGATTATTCAATCATTTGAAAAACAGCATGTCAAGAAGATCTTAATACACCATCTACAGTGAAGACTTTAAAACAGCCAAAACATTCATGTGAACATCAAACATTACTGAATTTGATGGCATTCAGTGACCAGGTCACACAGCTCACCTTGGTAGCTGCAGTGACGGCAGCATTAGCAGCCAGGTTGAGACCCCGTTTTCCAAACCTCATCATGGTCTCATAACTCCTGTCTTTGGCCTGTGCTATGTACTCATCAATCTCCTATAGCACAAGAGGACAGTGAAGGAGGAAGAGAGAGCAATCAGTACAATGAGAAAAGAAACATCTGAGTCTTTCATCGTGCACAACAGGGATTTTCATCCTTAACCATTTAACCAAGTTAAATGACAAGAATATTTTTGATGGATTTATATTATTGGTTCAAAATCTTTGCACTTCTGTAAAATCTGAGCAGGTATTCTCTGCTGTGGATCTCACAGTTAATAGGCTCTACACCAGATTGACCCCACAGCATGTGGACATGTTACAATTTCTGAATAAAACCCAGTAGAAAGGCTGAGTCTGCTGAGGACTGAGTCGGCTTGGCCTGTTTATTGTGGGTTCATTATTGTGACAGCCCACTGAACATGTACGCAGTTTGCTCCCGTGCACATCGCAGTGACTCTGTGCCTATCGTGGCTGAAGGAAGGTGCACAGCTAAAGCGGTAAGTTGCGTCGACGTCTGCCTGCCTACGACACTAAAGCCTGGGTCACCGAAGCGGCTGTGTGTGTGTGTGTGTGTGTGTGTGTGTATGACAGAGAGCACAACAGCGCTGCAGGTGTGTGATGAGTGAATCTTCATTTTCTCCTGTTCATGCTGCTATTTGCACATTTGCCTTAGTAAAAAGACATTGCCTAGGTAATGACTCAGATACTCTTCCATTACATAACATTTTCATCTGCGGTAAATAATCAGTTGACAAGCAGTTGGTTGTCTGTTGGAAAAAAATTCACAATGTACATCCAGAGTGAATACCAGTTAAGATCTTGGAAAGGGACTTAAAAAGGTCATGTTCCCACCTTCTCTTTGTTGGACAGGGTTGGGTGGACAAACTTGCGATAGAGGACACTGGAGCCTTTGGTGTATGGAGACAGGAGCCAGATCACAAAGGCGATCTTTAGCTCAAAGTAAAATGGAAACCTGGGCAATGAAACAGAGTTATAAACGATCAGCAATGACAGGAAAGAGTTTCATTATATAATGCGTGAAAGTGAAAAAAGATACTTTAATTAGAGCAACTTGTACTAAAAATATCAAGCAGACATGAACTCATTGAAGTGACATAAGCTGTTTATTTATGACAAGCTAGTTGGGTGTGAGGGTAACGATCATGAGCAGCTCCCGACTCACCATGATAGGAGCAGGTCTGTGGCTGTCTCTGCTGTGGTGAACAAGGCAAACACTATCCAGTACATCATCCACTTCACCTGGAGACACACACACACACACACACAGATTGGTGAGGGGTGAGAACGTAACAAAAATAGCACATAAAAACCCACAGCATCCAGTGCACATGTGCAGCGACACGTGGCGATAAACAGAAGCTACACACAGACACAGAAACCCAACATATGCTCCAGTCATATCACATCACATCAGTGAGCATGGTTAATCTCTGGAGACAAAGGAAATGTGGGGCATCGACTAAATATGCAGTAACCTAGGCACCAAAGGGCAAATTAGCTTGAGATATAAAGGAAATGCACAGCAATAATTAGCATATAGCTTCATCAAATGTTACACAATTCAAGACTGGACAGTAATGTGTGTTTAGAGGCATCAACAGGCACGCAGCCGTATAAACACACAGTGCTGAATCACTTCAATCATTAGAAACAGGTCAAACATGAGGAGACGGGAATGAAAACATTGGTTCTAAAAATGGCGTCCTCCTCTCTCCTTGCTAACCCCATCCCTCCTTCCGTGGCCGTCTGCTTGAGCAGCAACTGAGAGGGGAGGTTACCATAGAAACCAACCAGGAGGAGACAGTTCTCCAGCACAGATCTAGGCGGAGGCCCAGAATGCTGCCATGTCCTCCGCCTCCTCCCAGATCCCCTTTCTCTCATCCCTTGTAGTGATGAGGTAAACAGGGAGGACCCCATTTTTATTAACAGTCTTTCTCTTTTTTAACTCCACCAGCTCGGAGCTGATGTTTTTAAAATTCAAGTGTTGAGTCATAACATTGAACCAAGAGAAATTTGGGGAATTTGTCAGATGAATAATTTTGCACCAGCGGGTGGATAACTTCAGGCAGTTAACATGTTTTGGGAGTTTGCCTCTGGCCAAGTGCCCACTACATTATTGGTTTTGGACTGTTTCAAAAGAAAACCCACACACTACAGTCTCCTTTTAAAACAATGCCATGTCCATGTAGAATTAATGAATTAGGATTGACAGAGATATGCAGGACTTATATCATTTTTCAGTGTCATTCTAGTGCCATAGCATCCCCCTTTCCATGATTTGGTGGGTGTGTCCCACATTTACTGCCCTGCCATGCTTATGACCTTGTCTTTCAGATCTAGATCATTCAGAAGTCAGTCTAAAAGTGACAGTGATCGAAAATACTGAAATTACACCAGATAATGAATCTGTGTCCTCTGACAAAACAATGTCATGGGTTTGTCTGACCTGAAAAATTCTACATTTGGCATTTGTATAACTTTCATAACACACATTTACATCTGTAAACATTGATGTAAATATAGCTGAGAGCAGCCCAGGACCAAATATCCCAAAGTCAAATAGAGCAGGCAGGGGTCAGAAGAATGGTCTGCTTTGGTGATACTCACATATTCCTTCACATTCTTCGTTTTGACAGCCTTGTATGAGGAGTATGCTGGGTAGAGCGTCCCAAAGGCAAGGCTGAAAAGAGCAGAGAGAGACTGGCTCAGAGGAGTGATTCAGTTTGAGAACACAGCCTCTGGGTGTAGATGCTGACACCTCACAGAACACGTTACTCCTTAAAAAAGCAGGTTAGCTATGTTTACTCATAGCTTATGTAAATACAAGTGGCTTTCTGTACTGGGCTACTTATACTTTAACAGTCAGTTTCTACATAGCTTGATCTGAATGATGACGATCACAATAGAGAGGTGATGGGCAGGGCCTTGTCCAAACACACCGGCCTGATAATCACAGAGTCAGGAAGACGGCAGACGGAAGATAGAGCGGAAAAACACACTAAAGTCTGCCAGGGGTGGGTCAACATGTGCGTGTCCTCGTGCTCACGGAGCGGAGTTTCTGATGTGCCTTTGGTCGCATCCTGTGCCACTGTGTTGATTTGTGCTGATGTGGCTGAGTGAGGGGACGGCAGGGAGAATACAGTTCAGAAAGTCACATGTTTGTCTGTATGCTGCGGTTTAATCCAGTGACTTCAAACACTTTAAAATGTATCAAACAAAGTCTCCTAGTGAAGCTTGTGCTCCTGGCTCGGAGCATATCTACCGTAGCATATCTCAGCATTTAAGTCGTTCCTCTGTCCCAGTATTTATCTGAGCTGCTCAGTCATGTGTGCAGTGCCTCTCGGCTTTGTACAGTAAGCTGAGGGGATTCAAAGCAGGCCTCCAGGCCAGTTGACTCCCTCAGCAGACACCCTGTGTCTCTTTGTGTCCCCATCTCAGGTTCACTTCTTTGGGTTTAAGGGCTGCCTCTCCTCTTGCTTAGACTCAAGTAGCTGCATGTTTAAAGCAGAATAAAGGGGTGAAAAATGACTGATCTCGTGTGTTAGCTGTGCGCAACCATTACGATGCATATCCAGTCACACTGTTTGTCTCCCTATTGACGCATGACAACCTGAGAAGCAGTGAAGTGCAAGAGCCAGCTGGAAGCCATTAAAAGTAACATTTTGTCGACGTTATCTTCTTCTTATGTAATCTGAACAGGCAGAATATTCATAGGAATAAAAACAACAGTGGCATTACTACACAACTGGGCCTTTTCAAAGCAACAACCACAGCTATGTATCATTATGAAACACTTGAATCTGACAGTGTTGGTGTCAAACAGTTTCACCCAGTGGTCATATGTCCTGCTTAAAAATGTCAGGATTAAAGCAGCCTCATAAGTGATGGGGATGACGGCTTTCGTTGAGTCATCCCCACTCCGGAGGATGTGGTGTGTTCAGGTGGAAGCCGAGGCCTAATACTGCTCGTCACAGTTATACACAAAAAAGAGATCGATGTGATAAGTTGTATACTTGTAAGTAAATATATGCAAGTCATCCACATTTTCTTATCATCTCATTTAAAAGATATTCACGATTTCTTTATATAATACCACCAAATCTTCAACTTCTCTCCCAGCTGGGAGCTGATGTTTTAAAACTCAAGCCTGGACTGTGTTGACATAGTATCGACATTGAACTGAAGGAAAATTTGTCGACACAAATCGAAACCATGACAAAACCTGGGAGTGATCATACGAACTTTGAATCATTTTGCAATCAGGAGGATTGACAGAACCAGGTAGTTAACATGTTTTGGATTATTGCTCGCCAAGCGCCCAATAGATCATTGGTTCCCAACCTTTTCAGCTCATGTTCATGTAATCAGTTGTTCAAACAGCGGAAACAGTTTCATCTGGTTTTAACGTAAAAACCTGACAGCGTCTGTGTCAAACAGGTACACCTGATGGTCACGCCACAGGATGTCCTGTTTAAAAACTCAGATCCAGGATTAAAGCAGTGATCAGGATGATGGCTTTAGTTGAGTCATCCACACACACTGAAGATGTGGTGTGTTCAGGTGCAAGCCGAGGCCTGAGACTGTTGATACTGCTCATCTGAACACAAAAAGGAGTCGATGTATAAAGTTTGTACTTCTGGTTAGTAGATAAATACACACAAGTCATCCACAGAACATGGGCCCAGACCTTAGACTGTATATTAAAAGACCCAGAACAGCCATGAGGTGGATGGATGGATGGACGTCCCTGACCGGGCTGCTGCCATCATGTAAGCAGATGGTGGGATGCTCAGTCAGCACAGCAGCATCGCTCAGGCCGGGGTGTTTTGAAAAGCCCTGGCAGGCAGCTTGCAGGCCGTTTGGAGCGAGGCTGGAATATGAATGAAGTAGCTTTCACTGTAGTTAAAGCGTCCAGCCAACAACACGTTTCCCTGCCAGGTGGGCACAGGCGCTGTAGCCAGCATACGTTAGCCGCCAGCAGCTAGCAAGCGCCAGGGAGCGGACTGTGCCGCATCGTCGTGGCCGTTAAAAGACTCGAAGCAACGGTCAGGACGGTTCGTGTGGTTCACGACTATCTAACACTTCAACCACCCGGGGACAGGGCATGGAGCCCGGGCTAGCTAGTCGTGGCGGTGCGGCGCTCAGCATCCAGACAGCTGATGCACGGAGCCGTTCAAACACGACGGCAGATGCAGCCCAGCCCCGCATACTCACACGACTATCCTCGAAATGATCCACGACACCATGATGGGGGACCGTGAGCCTTCCGCTTCGAGGAAATGTCTTCGGGTTAGCTAGCGGGCGAGGTGCCCCCCATGCCCCTCCAGGACGCGGTCTGCGGTGACGTGAAGCCGGCTGTCTGTCCGCCTCTGGTCCGCTGCGCTGGGTGTCAGGTGGACCCACAGCTGCGGAGGATCTGCTGCAGTGTGTGGCTGGAACACTTAAAGGGCCAGAGCACGCTGTGACGGGCCTCCGACACTTTACCTCCGAAAGCTTAAGAGCTTCATTTCCAAATATTTCATCTTATTTCATCCTGTTCACCCTTCAAGAGAAGTCCTCAGGAGAAGAGTCAGCTTTAATCAAACTGCACTGATGGTGTGGGCTGGTGCAGAGTGAAGTGAGAAAACTCTGCGCTCATCCTACCTGGTGTATCTTCACAAAAGATTTTATGCTGAGTGTTTTTCATAAAACCCGCCTCACTCTAAACGTGTCTGTGTGGAATAGGCTGTTTTCTTGGGCTGTGTTAATGCTCCGGAGCTCCTTCAGAATTATTCCTTGTCATTAGTGAGCCCTCCTCAGACAGTTCTACAATATGCTGTCACTTTTTATTGTTTGTGTGCACAGATTTTTGTATTCAATCTAGGATGCAGAGTGAAGTTACACAACATTGTGTTCATCGTACCTGGTTTATCTGCAATGAAGATTTTATAGTCAGTGTTTTTCCTAAATGAAACCTAATTTGTTTTACTAGTGTTCACATTTATGGCTCATATACATATTTTAATAATTTATTTAGCTGGTATTATTTGTCATACATTGCATATCAGCTATGTGAGAAGTCTGTTAAGCAATCGACACAAATCAGACTCAAGTTGCAGTTCTGTGTACATGTTTCTACATACTCTTTTTTTTTCCCCATATAAAAGGTCACTAAAACCTTTACCTTTGACAACTGAAACACAGAAACATGTTCTTCTGAATACATTCCCTCAAGCTGATCTTGAGATATCATGGTCAAGAAAAACATATTTAACTTTGTGAGGCCACTGTGACCTTGACCTTTGATTACCAAGATGAAATCCAAGCTCAAGTGAATGTTTGTGCCAAAAGTGAAATAATTCCCTCAAGTCGTTTCAGAGATAATGCATTCATAGAATATTTTTGCTTTGTGGGGTCACAGTGACCTTGACCTTTTGCCAACACATTCTTTTCAAGTCATCCTTCAGTCCTATGTGCATGTTTGTGCCAGATGTGATGAAATTCCCTTAGGGCATTCCTGATGTATTGAGTTCAAAACAACACAATGCCATGTGACCAAAATGTTCAGTTCATCTATGAGTCAAAGTGAATGGCATTCCCTCAAATTTAAAAATATGTGCGTCACACTCACTGGGATGATGTTGTTGAAAACAAGCATTCTGACATGACATCAGGCTTTGAACTGACAATTATCGACAGATTAATTGATAGTAGAAATAACAGTGGAACCCGTAATTGAGACATTTTAATATGACTAGTAGCCACCCTGGGATCATAAGCAAACAGGTTTAGTCAGTAAAGATACACATGAAGAAAACAGTAATTTTTGTAACTTTTATTGTGAAAAATCAAACAGACTGCTAAGATCAATATATATTGATACAATGTTAATGGCCAGTAGTTCTGTTCAGCTGCAATTGGGATTTTTGAACAATGTTGTTGGTGATCTTCCGTTCATTCAGTCCATGGACAAAGATAGGTGACCAAACCTATGACTTAAAAAAACGGCCCTCTCTGAAGTCCTGATCATTATCTCGTGGTGTATACAAAGAAAAGACTTCTTTTTCTAAAACTGAAATAAGAAAACTAAAATACAAAACTTTGGTCTGCTTCTCTTCACTGGCTGCTTCCCAAATTCATTTCAGTCACAGAGGGCAGAAGGAAACAGCTGTTTAAAAACTCCAACGACGAAAAAAATCTACAAAAACAGGTTAACCTTGCTCCTATTGAAGAAAAATAATATCAACGTCATCAAAATAGGAAAGTTAGCCCAGTACTCACATTTTGTCAGTCGCTTATATAGTAGCTGAACCTCTGCTCCAAAGGCACGTCAGCTTTAACCTCCCTTACTCTCACATCATAGATATACAATGAGAACAACAGAACAAACACACTGACCTTAAATACGAAGTTAATCAGAAAAAAAAGAAAACAACTAGACAAGTTTGAGCATACTGTGCAACAGCGAACATTGACTAACCCCTCCCGGTCTAAACCCTCCAGATCAAATGTTCTCTTTCTGCAAAATCAAAACTTTACTGCCCAAAAAAACGCTACACTCTATCCTGTACTCTGTAGCTTGTGTATATGTAGGTATGTAATGTTTACTGTGTGTGTGCGTGTGTGTGTGTGCGTGTGTGTGTGTGTGTGTAGTGATGTAGTCTTCAGAAGGTGGTTGTCTTGGGACAGCGTTATGTGAGAGGAACTAAGGGCGGGCTAGTTTAGGTTCATGGGCCTTCATAGTCCCAACAGCGTCCTTCACTGCGTGATAGATGATGTTCTTCACCTGAGGAAGATGACAGGAAAAGTCTGTTAAAACGATGACAGACGTGGAAACAGCAATAACTCACATTCACTCAGGCTGGGGGCCGACTTCACTCTTTCAATACAAATGTAAACAAAACACTGTGTGTGACTTAATTTAACATCATTTTAATTTTTTATTTTCTACAATTCTATTTCTTATTTAAAGGTACTATATGTTACGTTCCGAAGAACCTTGTTATTAATGACACTGGTGGCCGTTAAGTCAACTTCAGGGAGTCGTAGGTATGGGTGAGTCACAACAGTGACATGTGACTGACTGGCATCATATTGGTCGATGATTTAATGAGGATTACATAATTTTTTTCAAAAACAAAATTGGCTTGAGAAACTGAAATGAAATGAATGAAGCAGACCAACCTGTAGCTTGTCTTCGTGGTTTGTATGAGTAGTGGACAGGTGTCTGAACTCCTGGGTCAGTCTGAAACAGTGCCTCACATGCTCAGGAGAAACAAAGTCCTCAGCCACCTTGATACAGCTGTACAGGTTGTGCACCTGGGAGGGAAGAGAAGAGAATGTAAAATATGTTGAGAAGAGAAGAAAACATGAACATGGACCTTGAATTAAGCATTTATAAGTAAAGACAGTTCTCTCATACTGACCTGGTGTGGTGCTCCAGCAGGAATGAATACAGCATCTCCTAAGAACTGTACAATGGCCCAGCCCTGGACGCCATATTCTTCATAGAGCCTGCGGCGGAGGACCTGGTCCAGGTACCAGCTCTGGTCGTGAATGGGGTCATGATCTGGAGGGTTTTCTTGACCCTGCTCCTCTCCCACCTGACACAGATATAGATTAACAACGGCATTATGCAGGTAATCCACATGAACCATACAACTGGAAAGCAGCTGATCTCTCTGATTTCTGTTTGTGCCTTGTAATTGATATGTGTTGACATGATGACGCAGGTAATGCACTGTTCAAATGCTGTAGTGACGGTGCAGCTTAAGAGATGAGACGTTGTTTTGAAAAGACGTGTGTCTGCTGACCTTGCGGAGCAGTTCTCTGATCTTTTCAGCATCTTTGGCAGCGTAGATGTGCCAGAGCGCTCCAGGTTTCTCTTTCCCCTCGTACACCCTCCGCTTCGTCATGTCATCCACATCACCCTCCTCGATGGTGGTCATGACCTCTGGAGGACAAAACATAAACAACAACGCACATATAAAGGGGAGCAATGGGGTCACTGGCCATGTCTCTTTGATGACAGGATTTTACAGAGGCCTCATTAAGTAGCTTTTGAGCTTCACATCATCACTGTAGCTGCTGTTTCAGCATAAACTAACTACGGTCATCTCATCATTTAAGTTCCATGGCTGACTAAATGAATTATACTGGTGGAGCAACAGTTGTTCTCAACTGGTGGCTCACGGCTCTGTAATAGGCCGCAGGTTGAGTGTAAGTGGACTGCGTGAAATTCAATTAAATTAACACTGTGCGGATGTGTAACCACATTCAACATTCAGAGGGAAATGGCCAAACCTGCGAGGAAGAATGGCTACTGGTGCCAGCACTGCTGACGTTAGTCACACTCAGCAAACACATCGTGCTATACTTTAACTGTTTTCTTAGTTTTAGACAAAATTTACATTTCTTTTAAACAGTGAACTTAGTCGTTAGAAACATTGGCAGGACTTGTGTTTCTATAGAGCTATTACAGAGCTATACTTTTTGAGATAGTTCAAATTTTAAATGCTGTTAGGGTTGTGATAAAAATATATGGATCCTGTAGCCGGACCAGTTGATAACCACTAGTGCGAAGAAAAGGACAATTTACAGACTACACAATTACATTTACTGACACAACAATCACATCCACAGGTTGATCAAACAGAGGAGCTACTGTCACACTACTGACTGAAGGAGTACTAACTACTTGTGTACTAAAATACAAGTTATTCAGAAAGATTATGAGTGGAAGCAAACACATTAATGACATGTGTGTACTTTCAGTAACCTTTGTCTTTCAGCAGCCAAATGTGATTTATTCTCAGTGATTCTCTTCACTATCGTTGTTTATGTGCAAAGAGATACCAGACGTTAACAGTGACTATGTTTACATGGACAGCAATATTCCCACTATTGAGCTTATTCAGAATAAGACATTATTTCAGTTATGATGTTTACATAATGTGCTAATAGAATATTCCATTCATATTCCTTTTTATATTTTACAGAGCATGATTATGACTTGCATCATAATGTCCACCACACCGTTACATTAAATGTTACTCTGTCAGTTTCAAACCCCAACCTGAAAGTTTGACGAATATATATGTTTTTATTCCACTCTTTACCGTTACCATTCTCTCATACACTTTGTGGGAGGTGGCTGGATTGAGATATTGCTATTTGTGATGATTGTACTGCTCCAAACTATAGGAAAGTTAAATGAGAACATATTTATAAAAAGGGGGTGGGGGGGTGTGTGTGTGGGTGGTGGTGGGGTGTGTGGGTGTGTGGTGGTGGTGGTGGGTTAGGGGGGTGTACGTCAACAGCATGCCTATGCTCAGACTCCGTGTCACTGTAATGAGTGAGGGGAAGCCATTGCGGATGCCAAAAATGCCCTTAGAAGAGAGCACAGCTGACCCTAAGCTGGCAGGAACTGAAGATACTCGCGCTGCTATATATATATATATATACTATGAGATCCTGGGTGATCTATGTCGATTCAAAGAATTCACATTACTGCACTAACCGAACCCGACAGCTACGCACATTTTACTCCAAGAGTGGATCTCCAAAGGCAAACAATAGAAATTCCAATGGTATCCGTTAATCAACTTAGGTGTTAACAAATTAAATCCTTAAATAGAAATAGAGAATGGGATAAATAAAATATGCCACAACAGATGGGTCCCTGTGCTTTGGCCCCTACTGTGCAGATAATAACATAAGGATAGGGTGGAGGAGTTTGGGTGGGGAGTTAGTCAAGAAGAAGGGCATGCTGCTGAAGTGATACAATTGAAAGTCTACAGACCTTTGTGTCCAGACAGATCTGCCTCTGTGAATGAGAAATGTTGCCACAATGTAAATGCGTGAGACCCACTGGAGGGTGTACTCAGGATCCTATCCAAGCCAATCAAGCCTGGAGCAACTAAAACAGTACAAGCATGATGGAAAACAGCTCTGATAATGTTCTGCATGATTGTTTACGAGAGAGAGATAGACGAAGGTCGAGTGAGTGTTATCCAATGCTTGAAATGTTTTAAATTTTTTATTCTATATTATACAGAATGTGTTTGGTATGAGAAAATAAATCAAATCATTTGCACGTTGTATTGTAAAAAAAAAAAAAAAAAAAAAACTTGTCTCTTGGGATGCAAGTAGTGTGATTTGATCACATTTAGTGGCTCAATTAATGTATTTGTGTCAGAGAAAAAGAGAGAGGAAGAGAAAGAGAGGTTGTGTTTACTGACCTTGCTCCTGGTCAGCATCTCCTTGAGGGATGCCAACATACACCATGACGTTGACAGCATCAGATACATCCAGATGAAGGTTAGTGGTTCCCACCTTTCTGTCTTCACTGGAGATTAAGCCTGGGGGAAGGCAAGGCAGTGAGAGAGAGAGAAGATGAAGACAAATAGAGTATACAATGGAGGAAGAGTGAGAAAGAGGTGAGACATTGAGGTGAGCTGACACTGGATGAAAAATTCAGCCAATCCTTCTTACCATAGGCGTTGTACATCTTAGGCCCGAGGTCAGGCCGCACAAAAAAGTTGGGCAGACGGGCAGCAAGGTTTAGACGACCGTCTCTTTTTGTGTACTCAGGCAAGGGGAGGTTATCCATCAGATCATCAAACCTGGGGAAGTATGACGAATAAATCAAATAAATTACTCTACAACTAAGCCCTATGAAACAAACTGAGTAGTAAAGGGGCTATACAAATACAATTTGATTGAAGTAGGATTAACAAATGTGTTTTGGAGACAAGTTAAAAAAATCCTGAAGCAAAACTCAGGATTAATGTCTTTGTTTAAACACAAAAACTTTTTTGTGTGTAATCTCTGATAATTATCTTTATTGTTTTATCGCCCAGCCCTACCTTCTAAGGATGACATATTATATGAAAAACCTATTTCTGGGTCCCTCACCTTGTGGGCATCATGTCCCTAAAGTCTTCACCTGGAGGCCAGTCCTTTAACTTCAACACCATGGGTTGACCTTCATTATCTTGCAGTCGCTCTACATTCACACAAAGCAAAACACAAATTAGTTATGACTGACATCAGAGAGAAATGGGCATTAAGATAACAGTCACAGGCAGATCAAGTCAAACAATTACATTTCTTTAAATGTATGTAAATATATTGGGGCCTCACTTTTGATGACCTGGAAACCATCCCAGAAGTCTCGCACCTTCACATCAGAGATGATGGCACAATTTCTACAGTTGACCAGGTCTACATCCTGATCTCCAAACTCTTCACTGAAGGCTTCAGGTCGCCACAAATTAGACTTCAGACGTTTATGTATCCCTGACACCAACACAGGCTGGACACATGGGAGAAGAGATTAGAGAGCAGACAGAGCAACAGAAGTCAACACAGGTAAGTTTCAACCAAAGTTTTTGCAACAGCCAACCATCATCCTTGTGTCATTCTTACTTGTCCCTGCTTCCAGCACTCTCTGAAGATCTTCCAGTTGTTGCCGTTGCTAGGATCTTGTAGGCAGAGGAGTCGTCCATCGCAGAGCCAGGAGTGCGAGGTATGTGGTTCTAAAACACTAAGGCCCATTACACCATCTTTGCGGCCCCCCATCGTAGAAAGCTCGCCACCTTCAGAGGCCCCAGTGCGACGGCCTTCTGCCTTTTTGGTCTCCACAACCGAGGCAATGATGTGATCGAGGAAGTTTGGGAGGCTGCTCTTCAGCTTGTCACTCTAAGAGACACAAGAGGGGCTTTTGTTACTCAGCTGTGTACTTGTATTTACACTTGAGTAATTTAAAGTAAAGGTAGAAATATTTCTACTCTGGCATATTCAAATTAAACAATTTGGTTAAATACAACCCCAGTAGATGGCAGTAACACAAATTGTATTCTGTTCAGTTATAACTAATCCTGCTGTATTTTCCCACAGTTGTAATAATATTATAAATAATAATAACTTTAATTATACAGTACTAAAAAACAATGTTATAAAGTGGCTTGAAAAGGTCTACAGCACTAGGACCGAGAAATTTCTAGTAAATCTAGACATTTAAAATAAATAAAACTTCATAAAATAGATCAAAAATATAAGATAAACACAAATAGGGTTAAAGACTGAATGGAATAATACATGTTATACTTACGCCTGCTGTGGTAAAGACGGAGGGGAATGGTACGCCACTCTCTCCAGGACCCTGGGGAAGTTTTCCTGGTCCAGAGTTGAGCAGATCCCGTAGACTGGACCCCTCAGGTTTGGACTGGGCCATGCTTGAGCCCAGTAGCAGGCTGTTAAATAGCTTAGGGCTAGAAGCAGATGGCTTTGACAGGGCACTGAGTGAGTCCAAACCAAAGGGAGGCCGGCTGTCTCGACTCATCATGGCCCGAAGTGAACCAGATTCTGGAAGAAAATGGTGATGCAACTTTGATAAAGATTTTGATGTGCTCAGATTACACTGACTCTTTATTGCCTTTTTCCTACTTACCCTTGGTGTCATCCTTGGCTTTCTGTGTGGCCAAGTCTGCCAGCCAGTGCAGAGCAGAGCTGTTGCCCTCTCCCGATGAGCGTGACTCCTTGGCAGAGGACTGTGCGAGGTTACAGGGGGAGGATGTACCACTGGTGGAGTTACTAGTACTGCCCACACTTTCCCCACCCCCACTGTCTGATGGTGCTGCTGTTTGTGTAGTTTCTGTTTTGATCGCTGACGCTTCTCCCTCTGATTTTGGAGTGGTGCCAATACCAGAAGCTGCAGCTATAAGGCCGCCGCCGCCGCTGCCGCCGCCACCACCACTACTCGTTGTAGACTGCAGAGACAAGCACAAGAAAATGTTAAAGCCTGTTTGATGGAGACATAAAAACTAAGAAAAAAGATTCTGTGGCACAACAGTACCTGTGAAACCCCATTGGGAGCAAAAGGGCGCACAAGAGGCTTGGTGTGTCGACTGGTACATGGACAATTGGCCTTAATACCCCACTTGCCTCTTGCTGAATGCACCATGTCCCCTATGTTGTATAGAGCTAAAAGAGAATGACAATTAAATCAATCATTGCAGCTCCATTTCATATTAAATACTTGATGCTCAGGATTTATGATTCTTTCATAAAGTAAATGTTACCTGTCCCAGGTATAATCTGCGTAGGCATGAGGTTCTGTGGCTCATGAGGTTGACCTTTAGCACATTTCAACCAAGAGAAAACCTCGTCCTCTGGAACTTCATCCACATCTAAAGGAAAGAAAATATCGACATGTGTTTCCAATGACCAAACCTCAAAACATTACAGCAAGTACCAAGCTAGTCAATGCTAGACAGTTCAAACTGGGGGGGGGGGGTTGAAATTTGAGGTGGGCACCTTTTCACACAGTGGACTTAGTGTTGAGAGTTTTAAAGAACACATCACAAAATTATATTCAACCAAGCAGTGGTATTATAGTAATATGATTTCATTATTTGTTTTTACACGTGCCACGCACAGACTTGCACACATGCAGGTGATGAGTTCCAGCAAGGAAGCTGTGAACGGACAAACGCAACACTGAGGATTGGCTTGGTTGTCCTCAGCATCTGAAGGCAGCACCAAAAACTTATACCAAAAAAACGTATTTTGTGTGATTGATCAGTTCTTTTTATGAATCGATATCAAATCATTCAAATGGAGATCATTTTAAATCAAAGAAATGTTTTTTTATTAACACAGCCTTGTGTCCAATTTAGAAATCTGGACATTCTGAGGGGGGGGGATGAAATAAACGTGATTGGCAGATTCAAATGACACAGAATAAAGTTGGCCAATTGGGTGGGCTGAATGAAACATGTTCATTTAACACAGCAATAATGTAGGGAACTGGATAAAGATCTCCAAGTGTCACTGTATTAACTCACCCTCCCTTGGCCTGTTCCTGCGAAGCCGATAGCAGTCCAGACAAACTCCAAAGCCACACTTGCGGCACACCCAGTGGATGTTAAAGAGGGTGGTCTCACACACATCACACATTTCTCTGACGCCTCGCACAGCTCGTTTCCATGCCACTTTCTCTGAAGGGTAGGAAAAGACAAAAAAACAATTACATACATCTGAGAGGTTGAGTGTTGAGACAAAAAGATTGAATGTGACCACAAAGAGCAGATTGATGCCTATATACTTACGGTGAGGTTCCACCATCATCATCGCCTCCTTCTCAGACATGACCAACTGGCAGAACTGGTCTCCCACATTGGCCAGGATGTACTTGGAGGTATCAAGGTCCAGTCCCTCTTGAACAGCTGGTGCAGGTAGCCACAAACTCATAGCCATGGAATCACTCTGCTGAGGGCTCAGGAAGCCTTCCACGCGCAGCACACCTTTACGAGTGAAAGCCAACCTAGACACAGGTTTAAAAAAAAAATTTGGTAAACAGATCTATTTTTGAAATTAGAACATCCTCTATTCTCATAACTTTCTTTCATGACACAAAAAAAAAATACTACACACCTTCTGAAGTGGAAGAAACGACAAGCTACATTTGGGTCATCATCATCATCGCTATCTTCATCCGTATTCCGATATTTACGGTAACGCTCCAGGCGGCACTCACGGCATTTGTGCAAGTGAGGGGCTACATTGATGCACGAACCATCCTGGAGAAAGGACTCACCAGACTGCTTCAGGCGACGCACCTTACTCTGGTCTTTTAACACAGACTGGCCCACTGAAGGACACAATTTAGTGTTAGTTCAGATGCTCAGTTTGTACCAAAGAATACAAAGGTCCTCAAGAGTGGACAGGTCTTACCTTTGAAAGGCTTGTTACGTGGACGGCTCTTAGAAGCCCCTTGGACTTTAGTTTTCTGCATCATGGCAACATCCTTGGTGGGGAGTGGTGGGACTTGGCCTTTCTCTGGGCCATCCTCATTCTCACTCAGATCTGACAGGTCACTGTTGCTGCTGGAATCAGAGTCACGTTTCGATGCTTGGCCTCTTTCCTCCAGGGTAAACTTCTGAGACTGGCTCTGTTCAAACGACACAGGCTCTTCTTCCATTCCACCGGGGATGCTTCCAAACATTCGGCAGCCTGAGGTGGATGAAGGCATCTCCGCAGCCTCTTGCTCCTCCTTGGTCAAAGCCCCTTCACTATGTGACTTCTGAGATGAGGCTGGCGCTTGAGTGGAGGAAGAGCTGGGTGAAGCAGCTGCCGAGAGTGATGGGAAAGAGGAAGACAGAATCCCCTTAGGTGGCTCTGCCATAGTGAACAGGTTCGGCTTGCTGTCCAAGGCAGGACCCAGGGTCTGGGGCTCAGCCCCACTGAGTCCAGCAAACGGTATGTGGGAGGTTTTGTCTCCATATGCCAGGAATGGATTGGTGGGCTCTTTGGAGGCTTGCAGAAAAAGGTTCTGGTGGCTATCAGAAGAAGTAAAACTGGACTGCAGGCCTAAACCCCCCGTGGAAGTTCCATTATTACTGCTCTTCTTAGAAGCACTTTGGGCTCCAGGGGCTGCCGTCAGACCACCAATACTTATACTAGAGCCTCTTCCTCCTGAAGAGCCGCTGACGCCCTGGAAGGCTGATGACGGTTTGTTGAGTACACCATTTCCTGTTGGATGGGTCTCAGGCACTTTGGGCGGGTTGGAATTTTTCAGCCCTTCGGTGGAGGTTGCAGGCTTGAAAAGGCTTGGGGGCTCTTTACTCAGGCTCTCCGACACTGTGGTGAAGTAATTGGTGTCCTTGGATTGGGTCTGACCAGACGTTAGGCTCTGGCCAGAGCCAGAATTCTGGGTCATGCACTGGAAAAACAAGTTTTGGTCTTGCTGGGACTGAGTCTCATTCTTTGCACCACCAAAGCCAAAACCAAAGGGTCTGGAAGTGTCCTGGGGGGTTGTGGTAGGGGTCGGAGCTCCATTGGTCTGAGAGGTAGCATCTCCAAATACAGGAGCAGCTGGAGCAGCCTGGGGCAAACGAAAACCCACAGCCGTTTTCGACCCCTAAGTAACAAAACAATAAGTCAACATTTATTAATTACAGAAATAACGACATCAAATAATGATGCTGACAGTACTGATCACTGATTGTCTTACCTCAGTCAGGCTTCCCCAGGCGGGAGCTTTAGAACTAAAACCAACAGAGGCAGAAAGTGCCACACTAGGGCCACTGTCATGTGACCAAGAAATGGTGACAGGGCCCGGGGAAACAAGAGCAGCTGTTTTGGAAAAGGGTGACTGGGAGGCCTCCTCTCGGTCTGGCTGGGGGGATGGGGAGGCCTTGGGGGCAGGAGCACCAGGGACCAGGCTTGGCATCTGACCTAATGAAGGGAAAGATGTGGTGGAGAAGGGAGAGGGGGCTGGTTTGAGGGGGGGAGGAGTGGGGGTGTGAGAAACAGTGGTGGTGGAGTCTGCTGCCCCTTGTGTGGTTAGTGAGCGGCCGTTTTCTTTGACGTGGGCTGGATATCGAGGAGGGGTAGCATTTGATTGGTCCATCTCAGGTGGGGAACTTGTATTGGGGGATGACACCCTGCCCTGAGCGAAGGTTCCGTCTGAAGAGCCCCCGTTTTTGGTTGTGCTGCTGACTCTTTCACCAGAGTCCCCAACCCAGATCCCCATCGCTTCCGCGGGGGTTTTGTTGGAATCGACACAGTTTTGTGCGTTAGCTCCCGCGTCGCCAGCTCCTTTAAAACGTTTCAAGTTCAAGTCATCCTCACCTTCGGAGGCAGTCCTACGTCTACGTCCACTATCACCCTTTATTGTTTCACTGTCCTTCCTTCGCCGACCATTCTTACCAAGCTAAAAGGGAAGAACATTTAAGAAGAAATTCCATAAATAGATTTTTAAACAGTTTAAGGTGAAAATACTCAAACAATTTTAACAAATATTCAGGAGAGTGTAAACAGTATAGTCTGATTTATGACAAACTTACTTCCCCCTCTGCCAGCATGACATGGATCACACGAGGATCTACAATCTGATTCTCTTTTCCCTATGGCAAAATAAGTTTGATTTTAGTGGCATCCTCTCACACTGTGACAAAGATGTGCTCACTCAAAACATATGAGTCATTTACCTTATCCAAGGTAATCTCCATAATGTGTGAAATAGGGTCGTGCTGTGAGACAAGTCCTGAGGCCCAGCACTCCTCAAACTCTGGCTGGTACACAAGAACCCTGCGTCCTTGAATAGTGTATGAACCTGAGCAACAGTGACAAAAGGTACAAGTTACATTCACACTTAATCAAAACAGATGCAGGGTATGTACAACAGATGGTACACTAGATGATATTTCAATTAGGGGTGATTAGTTTTGCTTAAAGACAGCATCTAGTCCATTGCCCAATGAGACACCTACTGCAACAGGCTGCTTTGGTATGTGCAACCTTGTCACATGTTTCAGTTATTGATAAGTGTTTAAAGATTTTAATTTACTTTGTTTAAAGATTTAGAATACTGAAAATTTATAAATATTTGGTATTAAAATCAGTATCTGCGTCAATAACACTGTGTTTTAAGCCAAAAGTCCAGACCAAAAGTACGGGATGACACCACAGGAGCAGCATAGAGGCATTTAATGTTTTTTCCTGTTGTTTTTTACGTTTCAAGAATCGATCTCCAGTTACTTGAATTGTATTGGATTTGGCTGCAACTCTGTTTACCCCTGAGAATTTAAATTTTTCTGTGAAATATCCCTTTAAGACAAGACACTTAAGAGAGGCACAAAGGTAGAAAAAGAAAACAACATAAACACTGGCTGAATGTGGCGTCTTACCCTTCCTGAAGATCTCCTGCAGTTCAAAGTCAGTGCGCCAGCTGGAGATGGCAGCCTGCAGTGAGGGCTGCTCCAACAGTAAAGGGTGTCTTATGTCTTTATCAACCTGTACAAGGACACAGTGCTCACTACACAGCAATAATCTGGAATGAAAACTTCACACTAGAGTATAGCATGAGAGAACTAACAGACA
Organism: Paralichthys olivaceus; assembly: GCF_024713975.1. Classification (NCBI taxonomy): domain Eukaryota; kingdom Metazoa; phylum Chordata; class Actinopteri; order Pleuronectiformes; family Paralichthyidae; genus Paralichthys; species Paralichthys olivaceus. The sequence goes on from NC_091101.1 coordinate 13,142,380, forward strand.
CTGTTGTTAATATTTAATAGATTTTCAATGACAGATTTATCATATCAAGAGTTATGTCAAATGTTCAGTATAATATCTGTGAATCAACTAGCTGGTTTAAAATTACTAAAAGTTAAAGCACTAAGAGAAACATACACACCTCAAACCTCTGGATAGTTTTGTTATCGGGGAGGAACTCAAAATTCTTGTTTCCAAAATACTCCACAGGAACCAATGAACCTAAACCCACTCTATCCACAAGTGAGCGGAAGACCTGAGGAAAAATACAACACCATTTAATTCTCTGAACATGTAGAAAAATACTCAACAGGGCTGAATTTTATTTTTTTTCCCTCGAAATATTATCAAAATCACAATATGGCCACACATGATCATTAAAAAAATGTCCAGCAAAAGCTTAATTCAGAAATTCTCACTAAAATTGTCCCTCAGAAAAACAAGTGCAACATCTGTCAAATAATTGCTCAAAGTGATATTCAGCTCCAACACTTAATATCTGTTTTGGACTCAGTAATCTTTTCCTTCTGCTCATAATACCAATATGAATACATTAACTGAAGCATTGTGAGCCCAGACTCGGTTTGGAAGGCCTGAGAAGTGAAAGGCGTCTTTCACCAACATTGGGGTCTGGCACAAAGTGGGAAAATTCCATGTGAAATTTCATTTTGAAAGAAATCTCAATGACCTGGAAATTCAAATTTGTGTATTCAATTCATCCGCAGTTTTTTAGATTTTTTCCCCCAACATATAATTATCATCCAATATGCATTAAAATATCAGAATGCAAATGCAATTTTTTGTGACATGTTTCACAGGTCTATCTTCAATTTTATTTTCCTTGTCAGGGGGATGTACAGTTGCCTTCGACTGGCCTCGATCAGCAAGTTCAGGGGAGTAAAAAAAAAAGTGCTTTTTCCTGACAGCAGTGGTTGGTCTTGTGCTGACACCCCACTTCAACAACTGGTACACACTTTGTGTATGACGCAGACATTCTTGCTCCCATCCACTGTCTAACTGTTTACTCACCAGAGCAGGCCAGGCAGCGGATGATGCTGGGGCTCCAGTAGTCCCACTGCCGTCACTCCGATTGGCCCAAACGACAGAGTCTTCTACCAACACACCTTTCACCCCTTCATCATACACCTGCACCCAGGAACACCGCTGCGAAGCATTCTCAAACTCCACGAATACCTACAGTCAGAAACACAGAGAGAACAGAACGTCAACATAGATATTTTATAGACAACTGCTGTAGTGGAGTTCACATTCAAGTAACTCTAGCAAATAAAATCATTTAAAAAAATATAGTACATGGTGGAAATATGTGCAGCATTATCCGGGTAACATGAGACACTTTTCTTAAACAAAAAAAACTTGAGAGAATTGTTGTAATTGTACGGGTCAACTATCACAGTATTGCTTGTGTGTAGCAACAGCCCCTCAGAGACGGCATTTCAAAACAATGATAATACTTGTTTAGCACTCACTTTTTTAAAATGACAATAATAGAAAAGTATCCAAATATTTCATTATGTAAATCTCTATTTTCTCTGTAAACTTTTCTTCTACTTGTGCACATTTATTACAAATCAGACTTCAGAGTAGCCCTGCAGAGCAAGCGTAAAACACACTTCATCTTTATAAGAGCTGGATGTGACAGACAGACTCACATTACCAGGCCCTCTGGTAGGATTACAAGGAAGGAGTGCCTGTTAATCATTAATTGTCTAGATACTTTGGAGAAGAAAAAGTTGATGATTAAATGGGCTAAAATGGCTATTTAAAAAAGCCAACACTCAAATCATGGCATCAAACACAGAATACATTGTTGCTGACTTGGTGAAATAAAAGAATACGTTCACTGTGATATATCATATGCACACACTAGGGAAGCTCTACGTAATCGTGAATGGAAATGTCTCAGTTGGAGGTATCTTTGTTTTTATAATTGTAATTTTTCATAATCATTCTCCATGATTTATCTATAACCCTGTCTCCCTATGGAAGATGCTTTTCTTATTCATGATCTTTTCTGTGACAAAAAAACCCCAATAAAACTGCATCAATTACCAATGTATGAGCCGACTGAACAATAAAACTAATTTGCCAATGTTTCCAAACACAATGAAATGCACATGGTAAACTTCACTTCCCTCCTCCTCTCACGCACTGTGTGACATTTGTACCACTGACGTCCTCACACAATCCAAAGACACCTCCCATTTGTCTGTGTTGTAAAGTTGATTGTGGAGGTGTATCACTTTGTGGACTTCAGTGAAGTAAAACACCACAGACAGTGCAGAGGATATTGACGGCAGCTGTTCAATGTGAATGTGAGACAAGCTATGAGAAACAGACCGGGCTGCTATCACAGTGCCTGACTCCCTCCCGGTCGCTGCTTCTGGATAAATCCTATTTTTTTAGAGTCAGGGTGGAGAATTTCATGGAGTGTTATTGATTAACACAACTGATGTAGCTAACTAGCCAATTACCCACCTGCCTAGATTCAAAAGGAAAGAGGAAAAGGAGCTGTGGAGTGAGTCCGAGAGAGAACATAAATCTATGCAGAAAGTTGGGTTAATGAATGTTCCGCTGGTTACTTGTGCTAAAAGCGAAAGGTTCCAGAGAAATGGTTGAACAGAGGTCTGTAGTGCACATGCCACCACCAAGACCCAACTGTCCTCTTAATTCAATCAAGTTGCAACAAATGTCACACAGCAGTTCCCTATTGTATATATAAATATATATATAAATATATATACCTTCATCATATATAAATACCTTAATCAAAGTCCATGAATTATTCCTTTAGAATTTGGTCAAATTGTCCAAAAATGCAACATTAACAAAAGTGAAAATAAGAACATTTTAGAATTGCCCCTTAGTCCAGATCTAGGCCAAAATTTAGTTCAGTTCAGTAGTTTTTACATAATCCTGCTGCAAAAAATAAACAACAAACGAGCAGGGGCATGAACATTAACCTCTTTGCAGAGGTATCATCAAGCCAACTGCTGAACCTTCAGGTACGGATTTTCTCCTTTTTCCCACAATTCAAAGGGACTTTCTTACCTCTAGTGTCTATGTAACTATGCATATAGTTGTTTACAGATCTTCTGTCTACAACCTAATAAAATGTTATAAATACATTTCTTTTTATGGTGAAGACAGCTCTGAGAAAATACTTTTCTAGAAAAAAAATGTACATCAATATCACGTTCTGCGAACTGGGTCTTCAATAATAGCTATTATTTACATATTTCTTCAGTATAGTTATTTATACTACTATTATTGTATTGGTGTGCCAGCAGCTGGAAATAAACAGGTTAACTAGAAGGACACTCTGACAGCGCACACTTCCACCAAAGCTGATTGGCCAAAGTATTACATCCACATTACTATTCTCTTCATAAACCACAGAATCTAGATTCCCAATAAGTCGTCTTTAAAAATCAAGACATTCACTACTTTTGAGGGTTTCACTCTACACATTCCACTTGGCAGGTTGAGAGCAGGTCACATTCGGGAGAGTGGTGGGAAAAGGGAGGTCATGTAGACGTATAATCCATCTTCATTTTCTTCATCCAAAACTGGAATGAGTAAAGATGACTCTATATACGATGTAAAAACAGCCCAAAAAACTTGAAATAGTCTTACGTGTCTTTATTTTGTTTGTAATAGTGAAAATTGGTTTGTGAGTAGAAGACAAAGCCTGTTTTTAACTCTGTCCATTTGTCACTGTACCTCCCCACCTGAGGATCAAAGACCTCGGTATGACTGTATCAGGGTTCAAAATGTCAGCAGAACACAAGAACCAATTGGTCCAACAACAAGACATGTTTAATCCTCTGCCCCAATGTTTATATCACTGACGGATCATCAGCAAATATCTATTTTGTTGAAGGCTCAACAGAGAACCAGTCAGATGTTCACCTTCCTGCCTTTGAAGTGGGATAGTTATGCTTGATTTTAACAGTGGGGTTCAATTCTGCAAAAACTCACAGGACCATCAGATTGTTCTGCTGGAGCTGCCTTTAAATCCCGTGATTTTATTCATTTAAGTCACGGATAAATCTAGCATGCGTGATTTATTATTATCAATCTAGTAACCTGCATTGTAGCTGTTCAGTGACAGCCTCTCTATGGGTCAATCACCGCCCCATTTTAGGCAAATCTCCCTGCACTCCAAACTACACAAAGCTTGAATGAGGGTAAAATGTTTGATGATTTAAAGTTTGAGTTGAATCAGAAAGTTTAGCGTTAGTCTGAACATCTGACGACCTGCACCCGAAAGTTAAGTCGAACAAATTGCTAGTTTCCCTTCATATGAACGTGTGCGGCCTTTAACTCGACTGACAAGCTAACGCTGATCTTCGCTGCTGCTTTCCACCGATTTATAACAATGTTGTGACGGCTACATTTCCTCTAACACGTGTGGACTCCAGCATTTATCGCTACGGGGCGATGATTCATGTTGCTGGAGCTGAATGTCATTCGTCAAGAGGCAAAAGAGCTAACAAAGCAAAGGCCACAAAATCCTCGGCCTCGATTTTAGCTTCGCCTCACTGCCTGCGACTTGTAACTAGCTGATTTATGTACGAGCTAACGTTACCAGCCGATAAACCCACCGACAGCAGCGGCGCAAAATTGAACTCAATGCGGCGGAAAGACATACTGAATGTCTAGCGCACAGTTTGAATAGTTGTAATCGAGTATTTCACCATGAAGTGCGGCATCGTTTGTATGTAAACACTGACCGTCAGTCCTGCAGCAGAGCTTGTTGTTGTCGCCTCCGCTTCGCTAACCTCCGGGGCGGCCAGGCCGATAACGCTCACTGCCCGCACCGTCCCCCGGAGCCAGGCAGCTTGCTCCGGCTCGGGTCCACTCGCGGGCGTGCCGTCGTCGAGGAGCAAGAGCAGACGCTTCCCTATCAGTTCGAGGGAGTCCCCCATGGTTTGCTCGCAAGCTAGCTGCCCTCCGCGAGCTACCGTCAAACAGTGGAACTTCTCCGCCCGGGATGGGAACTCAAGAGCGGAACAAGACGAGCAGAAAACGGCGGCGACTTCCAATCCGACGTTAGCGCGAGAGGGGTCGTCTCACCCGGTGCATCCGCGGGCACGAAGCGGCGGACCGAGCCACGCCAGGAGGTCACGTAGTCGAGATGTTATTGTCCTCCGTGCTAACGCAACTCTCCTGCTCTGTCCGCCATTGAGCGCTGCAACAATCAAACGCACTCCTCGTCGACAGGCAGCACTGCGGAGGCACACAGCGAGTGTGCGCGGCGACAGCGACCTCTAGTGACGGGCCCGAGCAGCGCGGCCTCACCGCTGTGGGACGCTTTGTTTTGTTGGGGTTTTTTCTGCAGGATTTTCCGCAGCAGAGGCGGAACTCTCGTCTCTGAGAGGAAAAGTTCAACGGTGTCACCATCGATACACTTGTTTTGAAGATCTGAACAGAGCTGGCGTTCTTTTCTATTTTTGCCTCAGCACATGAGGGTTTTCTTCATAATTGTATTCTCACAATTGGAGTTTAAAATCGACTAATTTGCACACTGCACGTTCATTTATACACTGGTTTATGTCGAATAAGCTTATGTCAGATTTCCATCTTAAACGTCCTTTTTATTTTCTAAATAGGTATTTCTCACTCCACGTTTGCAGTCTGTGTAGCTACTGCTTAGTTAAATTAATCACAAGTTGAAATGTCCCTCAGTTTGGGAGGCTCGCCACCTCTCCTGCACACCTTTCCGGTGGAAATCAGTCTCCTGTTCCAGATTTTAAAACATTTTATAGTTTAAACATTTAAACAACACCGTAACAGAAAATACAAACTACAAAGTATAATGAAGCAGGTAAAAAAAATTATTCTAACGTAATTAAAAGTGACATAGCCCGCCTATAGTGAAATAATAATAGTAATAATAAAACTTATAACAATCATAGTCATAATCATTACCATTATAATTATCATTGTTATTATTATTATTGTTGTTGATGTCGTCATCTATAGTAGTAGTGGTAATTGTCGTGACAGTAGTGGTACTGGAGATGTTGATCATGACCACTAGACGGTGCTATACTGACACAAACTTGAGCACTGAGGGGATGTTCGTCTAGTTTAATGACCCGTCACACACCACGATTAAAGCATGAAGCACTGGGCTACCAAGTCGCAGGACAGGGAGGAGAATACATATAATTTTCATCTATAAATAAGTAACTTCTATTTTGGTGAGTGCAAGGCAACATAACCTTTTCATACTGTGATATTTACAGCTGTGTACTTTCTGCTCTCAGGCTGAGAGAGTTTAAATAAAGAGAGGTCAATACAAGTTGAATTGTATAACTGGAACGGTGCAAATCGTAAATGTCATTTGGCCTTACAAGAGTTCTACATTCAAACTTTGCTTTTGCACCAAACATACTGCAAATCAAAAGCCATTCGGGGTAACACATTAGCACAGATGTCTTCCGACTGAAAAACACCACCATATTTATTCATCAGTTATACAAGATAAGATACATTATACAGTATATACAAAATATCAACATTAAAATATCAAAAGAGATGACAAAACAAATATTTATCCTTACTTTTTAATAAAAACCTGCATCTTGTTACAAATTGGGTCTTCATGCTGGCTCTATGCTTCAAGTCAGCTATTCATTTTTCATTTTTGTAGATGATATTTAAAAATCAGGGTGTGAGGTTATTTTTGAGCTGCATGTGTCAAGCATGGATGTGTTACCTATGTGAACTAATGCCTGTAAGTGTGCAGTATGTTCAAGGACCTTTGTGTGCACATTTCTGTGTGCACATACACATTTTTGACTCTGGTGAGCCACCATCCATGTGCACTTTAAATACATATGTTGTGGGAAATGAACAAACAATGATAGGTGTAAAAGCTTTTGAGAAAACGCAGGCCGTGTGTCTCCCTGTGAGTAACTCTATTCTCCTTCCAGGGCAATGTGTAACAATGGCTTAAAAATCCCCTGTTATTGTCATTAAAATTCACCTAGAGGAGCGTACACTCTTAAAGATAATGTGCTCCATAGACGATGCAGCAAGTCTTTAATTTCCCCCAACTTGGCTGTAACAAAGACAAAACAATCCTCTGCATTTTCAAGAAGATGCTCGAGATGCAGCAACGTTTCTCAGTCCAGCAGTGATAACATGAGAGTCAGTGTTGAATACTGGCAGCGTCTGTGACAGTGCACTCTGCAGGTTACTGGAGTTTCATACAGCTGTGTGGTACACACTCAGCCTGTTCCTCCAGCTCAGGGCAGGGGGTCCCAGCATTGGCCGGCCGCAAAAGGATGTAGCGGGTGCGGTGGCGAACACCACCTCTAGAGCAGGGACCCAGACACCAACCCCAGGATGACCAGAGAGACACTTCACAGTCCAGTGGTGTCACTGTGTGGAGGAGAGAGAGGGAGAAATATGTGTGAGTCATCACAAGTATCACTGATTTCTGCTGGTTTAGCATTTTGAACGCCTGAGTGGATATTGCTTTAATCATCAACATTGGACCGCCCGTATAAAAGGTATGGGTACCACTCATGTAGGTCTCACCTGAGAAGCGCTGGGGATTGATAGAGTTGGGCAGAATGTGATTGGACATTGAGGATTGGCGGTCAGGTGATCCGCTCTGTCGAGTGATCCTTATGCTGGCGATTGGTGGAAGCTCCTTTAAGCGCGGATAGTAGAAGGAGTTGGCCGGGTGGTTTGGCATCTGAGATGTGATCTGAGCAAGTCGGCAAAAAAGATAAATAAGTAAAACAGTGTGGTGCGATTCTTCAGGAGAGCCAGCAGCCTGTCATCGCACATTTAAATAACACAATAGCTCACTGTGAAACGTATGCAATAGGATAAATGGTGTATGATGTAATAGAGGCCATTTTAAGTCAAATCACTTTAGGTCAGGCATCAGGGCCACCAACCAATCATTTCAGTGATTAGTAAATGATTGAGTTAGCATGTGAATGCATGCTGGTGAACGGTGCAGGAGCTCACCATTGTGATGTTTTCTGGGGGGCTGCTGGGAAAGTTAGGAGAGGAGAAAGTGAATCCGCTGTCCGTCCCTGCATCATACGGCTGGAGGTCAATGGTCACTTCCTGTTTCCACTGGCTGCCCTCGCAAAGGTTTATACTGTCCACACCGACGAACCAGTCAGGGCTGGGGATCAGCTTCACCATCAGAGACAACTGATGAACAGAGACACAAAGTGCTATTAGTTTAAAGTGCACTTCTGCCAGTGGTAGATCTAGTTCACAGTGAAAATAAATAATAGAGGGAGCATTAAAAGCAAAAATCGACATGGATCAAATTAACTTGATGAAATAAGTTATATATAAATCAGCCTACTCAGAGATTTATGAATGAAAGCATGACTAAGAGTGGGAGGGTTTAAAATGAAGAAGAGGGTCTTTGCAGCCAATGCCAGTCTGTCTGTGTTGGGTCGAGACTGAAATATCTCAGTAACTGCACACCACTGTCCCCATCAGGATGAATAATACTACATCTAAACAGTACATTTGCTGAAAACTGATTTCTTTCTTTCTTCTACATCATCTTAAAAATCATAACATTGGCGGCTCACGTATTGTTATTCGCCTAAGTTTACATTTGTACTTCCTGCATTTGCATGTCCTGAATGTGATTACATGTTCCTTTTTATTTTGTCAATTTGTAACTGCAAATGAAACTACACAGAAATTCCAAAGAAGTAAAGTTATAATCAATCCCACAGGAGACTAAATCACATCTGTGATTATTTTCATGGTTCCAGTCAAAAGTCGAGCTGCAGCAGTTTGGATGAGGACGAGCTGTTCGCGTCTTCTTTTGAGGAGAAAAGAAAAAGAAGTGTTGCATTGCCCCTTGTCTATTGATATATGTTGTGCTGAAGATAATACGTTAAATAAAACATAGTAATATAGGTAGAAAGCATGTGGAAGAGGTTGAACCCCTAACTGCTCCAGATGTTGCTCCATCAGTGTGTGGTTGATAGAAAATTGGAACACAGATGTGGTGTTTTGACCATTTACCACACACACACACTGTTGTTTCAGGATTTATAAACTCAAACATTTATTACAGCAGGGCCTGGGGACTGCATGTGTGTGCTCACATGCACCCAGTCCGTTTCCTGTGCAGGGTTACACAGTGTCTCCTGTGTGATGGATGTTTTCCGAGAGCTGGTGACCTCATACAGGAAGTGGCCTACGGGTCAGCACACGCTGAGGTGGCAGACACCCAGTGAACACCACAGCTGAAAACGCCTCCACACTTGTGGCCCGACACTCGAGGACCTGGGCTGCGCTCAGGGTAGGATGGGTGGGTCTGGACATCTTTGGATGTGTGGGAAAGGCTGGCCTGGAGTCGAATAGAGCGCTGGATGAAAGAGTGCAGGAACAGACATCAAACCAGCTCGCCAGGCAAAGCAGGCCACTGGTGGTAGGAGTCAGGTTGTGTTCAGCATGACACACATAGGGTCTGTTTCTTAAAAGTGGTGCACGGCAGGAAACAGAGAAGCCAAATAAGACACAGTTCCGTTGCGTTTTAAATCCTCCGCTGATCCCTTCCTTCCTTTCATTCCTCCCTCACTAACTTTGCTCCCTCCTCTTGTCCCTCTTGCCCTGAACCAATGTCTCTTCCAAGAAGCCATCCTGCTATATCCATTGGGCCACTCAGCACGGATGTCAACTCTGGGGTATCCCTCGTCACTGGCCCAATCTGTCCGTGGTGGTTTGCAGTACACAGGCCAGGAAGTGTTTCTGGAGCACAGACAGTTACTCAAAGCTCCCATGATCCCACTCACTTTTTCTTCATCACAGCAAATCTTTAGAGGAGCCCTGGAGAGAATGAGTCGATCAAGAAAACACGCAGCAAAGTCTTGTGGCACAAGCACCTTAATGCTCTGTTGACGGCGTCCCATTTTCTGTGGTGCCGGAGATCATACAGAGCGCAGGATCTTCCACAACAATGCCAGCTGGATCCCAAATGGTACTTATTTAATGGTACTTGTTTGGTGTTATCTGTCTGTTTTGAATTACACACTTAACAGCAATAGCAGGAGGCTGATGAATTATGGAGATAAAAATCATATGTGTTTGGGATTTTTGGAGCATTGCGTATGAATGTTTTGGTTTGTGGGCAGGAAAGATGGGATGGTATTTATAAAAGAGAGTGTGAGAGACAAACAGACAGACAGGAAAGCAGGACGTCAGACATAGCTGTCAACAGATCATTTGGCCGGTGACATTCAACACAAACGCACAATAATCATGTCGTGTGTTGACTTTTTTTTTAATAGGTTTTTTTTTGCCATGTTGTCCACTAATCTAAAACAGACGGAGTCATTTTAAAGCAGACGCAGACATCCTGTAACCAGACGACAAGCTTTAAGCAGCTGCCCATGACGAGCGCTTAACAAAGATGCCCTCTGACAGGCTTGTTTATGATATTTAAGGACCTTCGGGTTCAGGCAGTGGAATAACTAATAAATAAATATAGGTCAACAGACTTTCAGGCAGGAACCCACCAATTTCTTAGAGCTCCAGTAAATATCGCCCCCTTCCTCTTCCCCTCTCATTTATCAGCTGCATATGCTTTACACATAAAGGAATACTTTATTTCTAGATTTAACTCAGTGAATGGTGCAACACATTTTTCCACAGAGCCATACTCAAATACTTTGCCTTTGTTTCAGGATCCATGCCTCCAGCCATGACCTTGGCTCCCAAACTCACTGAACATTCTGCACCAGTGGTACACTGTAGTCCGGCGACCAGCAAGGTTACAACCCAGTCGGACACGGAGCCTGCACGCCCAACACAGTCCAAATGTATCAACCTATTTACTGACCTTGAATACGGGGTCTTATGGGACTTGAGCAGTTTAAATTTACTATATTCAGTGGGAATATTCCGCATTTTGTTGTTTTAGTGCAGCATTTCCTTTTTGTGTTTCCTGGAGGAATGTTTCCATGCAGAGCTGCAGTAACACTCTCCGGCAAGAAAGGCAGCACGTCAAGGCCAGTGTAGTTATATTACAGCAGCCAATAACTCACTGCACATTTCCAAAGCAAATGTTGCACTTTGTTTATAGTTTGGATTCTAAAAGAATAGTTTAAATATTGTAATTAAGCAGTTCTGTGTTATTCGGTTTTATTGTTGGGCCCCGTGGGTCCCTTTTGCCTTTGGCTCTGCAAAGTCCCTTGAATAAGATTTGAAGGAATAATAAGAAACTAGGGGGAATATTTGCTTACTCAGATTTACATGAGAAATTCAATATTATTTTCCCATCTCTATGTTAAATATGGGTCTCGAGCCATCAGTTGGTTAGCATAAAGATTGGATTGAGGAATTAGCCAGGATCTGTCCACCAGCGAGTCCTTGTGTCTTTTGTTTGATCCACATAAACAGTGAAGTGTAATAACCAAAAGTCTTTGTTTTTACTGGGGGATTTGGTTATGTCAGATGACACAAGACTCCAGGAGGTCACTACAACAGGTCCAGACAGAGCCTAGTTTGTGGTTAGTTTGCAGTCTTCATGCATGAAGCTAAGCTAACATGCTGCTGGCTCCAACTTCATGTTCACCATACAGAATCAATCTTCTCCTCCAGCTCTCAGAGACGAAGGGGAATAAGCATATTTCACAAATTCTCAAATGATTCTTTAAAGTGAAAATCATCCTGAGTGTGCAGAGTTCAGTGTGACAGGCAGCAGACAGAGCGCAGACTGGTGCAGGATGGATGTGGGCTTTTCTGGCTGCAGGGCTTCAGCACTTGAGCTAAACATAGTCTGACTGGATGGTGGAAAGACGAGGTGAAGTGTTTGGTCGTTACGGGGAGGTCACCACAAGACTGAGTAGATTCAGTCAAACAGATGGTTTGTGTGACTAACTGTGTCTGAGCACTTGTGTGAATTTCATCTACTTAATTTTTATTCGTGCCTACCAGTGAGCTCCGGGGCTGCATGAGCAACTCCGTGGAGCTGTGCCCAATGCCGTCAGGGATACCGGCCGTTCTGTACATGGCGCCAACTGTGCGTCTTTTCCTGGCTTCCTTGGCCGCCTTCATCAGCTCCACCGTCAGCCCAAGTTCAGCAAAGATCTGAACCCCTGCACTGGCTGGGGCGCCCTCCTCCCACAGCCGAAAATGACGAGTGTGGCTGACCGCTATGGGGAGAAAAGAAACACAAAAAAAGAGAAGAAGACAGGAGTAAGATACTTATTCACTGGAATTCATATCAATGTCAGTGAGGTACCACAGAGCCTCAGCCAGACGGTGAGATCATTTCCACCACAGAGCCTGTATTTTACTTCTTGCACCGATAATTCTGAAGGAATTGCCAACATGTGTGTCTTTGGCATTATTGCACAGTTATAGTTTTTTCTATATCTCTATTTATCACTGAAAAATCCCACAACACAGAGTGGAGCAGCCAGGAGGAGGTCAAGCTCTCTGAGTTGGCCGCCAGACAGAGGACAAAAAACATAATGAAACTTCAGAACAAATGATTTTCTTTCACTTCAGTCCAACAGAACCATTTGATTCACATTCTCATATTCAGTTCTGGTTATCTATGAAATCTGTTAAGAATCAAGAGGCCGATTTAGGTTAAACTTGTACCACAGGTTCTGGAGCTCAGTACTGAAACCCACAGAGTCACTGGCCTGCACCAGTGGTTTTAAGGGCAGAGTAAGGTTAGCCAGAAACACGCTGACAAATGCTCTGATGATTCTGCCTTACCTCACTTTTCAGAGCCACATACACAACCTCTCATTTACACTTAAACGCTCCTGACACATGTATTAACACACACACCGCACCGAGCCACACACACAACGCGCGCAGCACACTTCACACACTATCTAGTTTCTCCCCAAACTGCCATTACTTATGCACTTAATTACATTTCCATCCTAACAAATTTCCCACAAGCATCAAGACCTTGAAACTCGATAACACGTCACGTTTAAGCCCCACCAAGACGTTAACGTCCTTGTCCCGCCCTTCTTAAATTGCATGGGATTTTTCTTTGGCCATGACAAACTCCATTCCCCCTTCCCCCGGGCAGTGTCCTTGGTACTTCAACTCCACAGAATTAAGCAACACAAACCCGTTGCAGGCACACTGGCAGCGGATCTGCCATCCAGTTCATTCTCTAAGACAGAATAGAGGAGGCCTGAATGTCTTCTTGTTCTTCTTCTCTCTGAGGTAAGCGGTCTGACCCCACGACACCCCGACTATCATCACCCACGTAACCCCCGAAACCTCGAGTCCAGTCTTTGCTGCCAATGCCGTGGTGCACCAGCGGAAATGTGGGAGAGAGCGAAGGACTGAGTTGAAGCAACAGAGAAATATTAAAGATACCACGAGACAGGAGTTAGACAAACAGAGAGAAAACCCCATCTGGTAGCATTTAAACTGTCTCTCTGATTTCTCTCTGCCTCTCGCTGCTTTACTCATTAACATCTCTCACCCCTGCGTGTGTGTCTGTGTGTGTGTGTGTGTGTGTGTACACTGATGACAAGGATCTAAACCTCTGACACATGGCAAGAGACAAAGGTCTTAAGTTGAAGCATGGACAGAGTCAGTGTCCCATCCCTATCCTTCGATCAGCTCCACTTTCGCATGGAAACTAATAATGCCTGAGTCCTTGCTGTTCCAAATTCAGTTATATTCAGCTATTATATATCAGACATTAGAGGCAAAATGTTCCAATGACCAATTTCTCTGTCCCCCTGAGTCTCTCACCTATGAGCTTGGACCACTGTGCAGGGGGACGGAACAGTGGATACTGTTTGGGGAAGGCCTGTGGGCTCCAGTGACCTGTAAAGACCAGGATGTAGGAAGCAGGACCCTTGGCTGTGCATTCGGTCCCATCAGGTGATCTCGAAGGCCCAGCGAGAGCGAGGCACAGCTTCAGAAGTACGACCAGCAGCTGCTGCAGCCAACCACAGGTCAGGTGCTCCGATGACATCATCTGGAAGACATGGAGAAATGAAGAAGGGCTGTGTGAAAAACACCATGAAATGTGTGGTGCATTTTAAAATCAAAAGTACCTTGGCAAGTAATCTTCGGCAAACAAATGAAAGGATCCTAACGTGTACATTTAGGGAAACCAAACCCAGACAATCCTGGAAAATCAGTACAAGAGGGGAAATTCCACACCCGTGACCTCATATCACAACACTTTTATTTTATCATGGAGCAAAGCTCTTTGAACCCATCGACCCACAAACCTTTCATTTAAAAAAATATGCCTACTAATCTTCTGGGCCGACCCGAGCATGTTTTGGTGCAGAGCCAGTCGGTGGCCACACAGTAAAGCAGTTAACATTCATCGCTGTCATTGTAACGTCTGCCGCAGAAGTCGGCCCCGAAATAAAACAACGCGTCTGACATCTCTGAGGGTAGATGCAAGTCCCGTCTGCTCTGCTGCTCTACTGACCTCACCGACTGACCATCCACTGACCGCTGGCTGCTGAGTCACACTCACCCTCTATTCAGAGAGACAGATTCTGTCCATGGCACGTGCATGTTAACTGCTCAAAACACATTTCAGCCTGACATGAAGAGAGAGAAACCACTTGTGCTTTTGCATCCTCGTTTATTTGCACCTGAGGCTTTACTTTGTGTTGTAGTGTGTGTGTGTGTGTGTGTGTTTTACAGTGCCCACGGACATGAGAGTAAATCAAGGGTTTGCCGTTTGTCTTCCTGCTCTGTCTTCCCTCTGCACTCATCCCCTCCCAAACACTTCCTTCCATCTCATCCTCCTCTCCACCTTTTCCATTCGTATTCTCATCCCACCTCTGCTCTCCTACCCAACGATTTTCTGTGTCTGGTTCCTACAGTAGTGTGTCTGTGTCTGTGTCTGTGTCTGTGTCTGTGTCAGTTTGTGCGTCTGTCACAAAAACTCCATCTTAAGATGAAATTAGCTTTTTAAGAGTTTTTAGATGTGTGCTCATAAACCACTAAGAGAAGGTTGCTACTGAGGTGACACAGCTTCTAAAAAAAACTTGCATACAGATGATGTGATACGTGCAAGTGACATGTCTTCCCCTCAGTGTAGTTAAAGAAAAACCTCAAAGTACTTTGGACAAAATTGCCCTGCAAAGAATGTTATTTCACTCAAGTCGTGTTTTAATGGCAGATGTTTTAACTTGGAGATGACAGTTTATGACCTGATGACAGATGGATTTTTCTGTGTTACAGAAAGGGAGAGTAATGTTTCACGGCCTTGTGTGGCGATTCAACGGGTTACTATACTATAACTAAACCTCAAAGCAGCTGCTGAATGCAGACAGTTAAATTTGGTCGACCAACACACACACACACACACACACATAAACGAACATGGGTATGCACACACACTCACACAGACACACCAACGCACATAACACTCATGTCCAGCTGCACATTGTCCCTGAAATCTATTTCCAGAGGTCAGATAGTATTACTCTGCCAATATAGCTGCAAAACTCCAACTCTGACACTTTTCTGTCCACGGCCATATATGTCACCGAGTGTTTTACTAATTCACTCTCTCCATTAAATGTATATTAACGACTGCACAGTCTCACAGCCATAAAAATACCTCAAGTATGGAGACACACAGCGCCAAGCTATAACTTCACTGCTCGGTCATCTGATCATCTCGCTGGCTGCTTTGCAGGAGGCAGACGAAGCTCCAGGATCAGACTTGCTCCAAAACTAACTTTCTTTCATAAAAATGACATCATGATATTATTCTCATTCTTGGACTCTGCTCTTGTGGTCAGGAACAGACACAGGTTAATGGGAGCTGACCAGCTGGAGCTTGAGATTTTTTACATCAGTGTGTGATGTTAACTACTACTGTCCCGTCTGCTCCGTCCACTATGTTCAGTATAGAAAAGGAGGTCAGCCCCGTCACAGGCTGCTGTAAAGATACAGTTGTTTTTCTGTCTCTTTCACACACACACACACACATAGACACACGCACGCACGCACGCACGCACGCACTCACGCACGCACGCATACACACACGGAACACATTCCAGACAAAGAAGATCAACGTTTATAACTGGAAATTCACAGCATGCAACTCAGCAGTAAGTGATTTTCAGTTATATTGTAAGGCAGGCGTGTTCCTGGTTGTCATACAATCTCTGTTGCTGTAACAGCCATTAATCACACAGAGATTTAGCTCAGCAGATCCTTCGACCTTCCCTCTGAACTTGCCACACTGACACAATAACACACTTAAGAGACATTTCTTGAATTCCCACACTGACACACTGAGCGTTTTCAGCCAGCACAGAGACCATGCAGCCAGCTGATGTGTGCTGCTGGAAACACATGCAGCAATAATAATAATAACAGGCCATATGGTATTTATTGAGTCATACAGAGGCAGACTCGTTCGACATGAAGTTTACACTCACTCCACAGACCTGTTCTCGTCAGTCAGCTCAGACAGACACACGCTGCAGTTTTTTTTTCTGTCAGGCACATGACACAATAAAACCAGGGGATGTGGCGTTGGGCCAAATGTACCCGCTGCCGCCCCATGGGCAACTTCACTGTGCAATTACAGCAGCCTCATGCAGAGATAATGCTCACATTAGCTTCAGCTCATATACATAGGCATGCAGGTATGTACGCACAAACACAGATTTGTGCACACAGAGGGGGGGATGTTCATTTTAACAAGGGGATAGCAGGGAGGTAATTTGCTGTATTGGCAAAGATTCTTCTGTAAAATCTTTTGTTGGGGTGTGGTGGTGGATTCTGGAGTTAGTTTTGTTTAATTAACGTTTTTTATTTTTTTACACTCCCCTGAGCAATGGGCATCGAACTGTACCATTTCTCTTTCATGCTCAGACAGACTGGACACATTTGGTCAGGCATGCATTACAACAGGAGTCCAGATACATGACTGGTGGAGTGGAAATCATGAGCAGTGCAGGCAGCAGCACCTCAGACAGAGAGAGAGGTGAGGACGGTGCATGTGCAGTCATGTGTACATTATTTTTACTATCGTATGGAAACAAAATTAACAGAACAGTTTTGTGGTCCTGGACTTGCACAGTTGATGCTGCTTTATACTTCTCAAGGCTCAACATAAACACCTGTAGTTAGTCATGATTAACTTGCAGAATTCAATTACCACTAATATTTATGTGAGTTATAGATGAAACCAGTCTTAAGCACGTGAAGTCTACATGGAGTTAAAACTGAACTGCTGCAACATTAAATATATGTTTACATGTTAATACTTAGTTAATATTAGTCATAATAATCCCGTAGTGTAAAACATATAAGAATATATCACTTTACAACATAATTCATATTCATTTTACTTCAGGTTTCACATAAGTATATTTTTAATTCTATCACATACTTTCACTCAAACTTTAATGCACAACTTTGACTTGTAGTATTCTAAACTGTTCTACTTCTACTAGCACTGCACTGCTTTTACTCAAAAAAACAAGATCAAAGAAACTGAGCTGGGTCTTGTGATGCTAAAAGAAGTCAGCCAGCGAGAGGCCGGCAGTGCAAAGAATGAATGGAGGCTCAGTGTGAGAGAGTGTGAGTCCTACCTGTGTTGGATCAGTCAGTGAGCGAGAGAAGCCGCAGCAGAGGATACAGATCCGCTCACTCCTCTCTTCCTCTCGACTTTCAGCAGCTGTCCGGTGCAGCCTTATCAGCCTTTATCCCTCTATCCTCTGTCTTTATCTCTGTCTTTTTCTCTCCTCCTCCTCCCTTCTCACTCTCTCATTGTATCTCCTCATATTACCCTCCTCTCTCTTTCTCTCGCTTTCTCCTCCCCCTCCTTCTCTTTTCTCCCCCTACCTCTCCTTGTATGGAAAGGCGGTGAGCTGCCTCTCTCCTCTCCTCCACTGTCCCCTCTCCTCTCTCCCTCATGTCTTTCTCTCCCAAGTCTTTCAGTGGCTGTGTAAACTCAGCAGCACCATTGTTGACCAAGTTATCAACACCACATTGGCCTTCATTAGCACGTGCAGCTCATCATTGTGTATTTTCTGGCCCCTGTTCTTTAGTGTGGTGGTCTGGTGTAGAGTTGCAGAGTAATGGTCGTAAAATACAGGGAGAAATGAGGAATAGGGCTTTTACGCACGCGGTGGAGTCTGGGCAGAGGGAAAGGCTTTTTTATTTCTGTGGTTAATTTACTGATTTGACAATGAAGACAAATCAAAGAGATTTAAATCCCCCCCCCTTCAAATAGTTCTACTGTGGCAGATCCAGCTGTGATCTCAGCTGAGGAACCCCTTCTCTTCAGGTCAGAGTGTGTGCGTGTGCGTGTGTGTGTGTGTGTGTGTGTGTGTGTGTGTGTCGGAGATGTGTGACCACCAGTTCCCACAGCTGGTACACACATGGACAACCAGGGAGGTTTCTGTTACCGGCCGCAACTCACTTATCAACGTGTCAAGGCTTAGCCTAAATGAAGCAGTGTTTTCCTGTGCGTATGAGTGTGTGTGTGTGTGTGTGTGTGTGTGTGTGTGTGTGTGTGTGTGTGTGTGTGTGACAGGAAATTTAGTTACTTTCCTGATTATTATCCATGGCTATGACGCAGGGAAGCAGTCAGCCTATATTTCATCAAACACTCACCATCAACTCAACCTGGCTGACATCAGCCAGACCTCGACAGACGACTCTGCAACTGGAGAAGTGTAGACCTTTAAAGCGCCTCGGCCACGTCACTGTGTGGCTCGGCCATGCACCTTCAAGGAATGAGTGGAGATGAAGAGGAGAGGGGGAAAGGAGGAAGAGGAGAAGAAGAGTTAAGTGTGGATCAGGTAACAATTTGTTGTTTGTCTCCTGCAGTCATAGACAATCAAATAAACAATTATATCCTCTTTCCTGTTTATCTATCTGTCTATCTGTCTATCTGTCTGTGTGTCTGTCTGTCTGTCTGTCTGTTGAACTAGTTGTAAAGTAGGTTACAGAAAAGCAGACTTGCCTGCTGATTGATGACAGTGATCTCAGTACACCACTAACACACTGTCAAATACCCTGTTTGTGTGTGTGTGTGTGTGTGCGTGTGTGCGTGCGTGCGTGTGTGTGTGTGTGCGTGTGCGTGCGTGCGTGCGTGCGTGCGTGCGTGCGTGTGAGCAAAAAATCTCTCCAAATGTGAACTTACACACATGTGCCTGCAAACCAGGAATCAATTATTACTTTGATTGCACATGCTATTATACCACACTCTGCAGTGCGCACACACACACACACACACACACACACACACACGTATTAAGGTCACCAGATACAGCAGCAGAATAGCTACAGGTTGCTTGACTGAAGCAAATCTCCAAGATAGTCGAACGATTTCTTCCTGTCAATCACACGCTCATGTCAGTGTGTTACTCGAGCCAGGTGAGTGAAGCAATGAGAGGAAAACAATGAGCTAATCACAGATAGTTTGGCCGAGGCTGTGCCAGCTCCGGTGTCTCGGTTTCTCTGTAGACCCTTTAAGACAGACAGACGGACGGAGAAGAGGAAAGAGCAGAGGAACAGATGGATAATATTGACAGTGAACCAGTGATCCAATATTAGAAAGGAGAATGGAAAAAATACACAGACGGTTTGGTAGCGTTTTGTAAGTTGTTTTTTCCTGTATGAGGCAAGAGTATCATTTTTTTTGGATTGTCAAAAACATCATGGAAAAAAGACCAAAATCAAGTGTCAGTGCATCTATCTTATCCATCTGATATCTTTACTCAAACTCCATTAATATACACCAGTCCACACACTCGGTGGTGGCATATGTGATATAGGTCAATATGACCAGGGGCAGATCCAAGAGCCGCTATTCTGTCAGTACTATACAAACTAATAAAGAACAATCTATGAAGAATAGTTATTTTCTAAGAGCTATGAAGCTGACAGTAAACATTAATGACTTAACTGTGCACCTTACTGGTATAGTGCACGGATGCTGGAGATAAAATTGGCCCCTCTGCGAAAATTGTGCCTCTGAGCCAATTCCAATGGCTGGAATAATATTTAATCATTCTGAAGACAACTAAAGACAAATATTTACCCACTCAGCTTTGGGGCTGGCAGTCCAACCCCTCTGAGTGGGACAGGTCATCTGTCTGGGGAATAATTCATCACATACACACACATCCTGATCTGTCAGACTGTTCCCTCTCCCTACCGGGACTCAAGATAGTTTTATTATGTTGATGTTCTGGGCCTATTTAATGATCTTACACAACCTTTGACCCACTTAGAGCTGTTTTCTCCCTCTTTCTGCACCCATCTACTTAAGCCAGTATGAGTAACTGACGCAGGATGATGGCGATTACTGACCCAGCAGCAGTGCAGGAACCAGTGCTCTCATTTTAATGGTTTGACCACTGTCTTCCCAGAATTTATGAAATCTGTGAGTGTTTTGAGCCCAGCACATCTTTCTCTTCTTGAACTAAACAAACATATAAAAGAAATGAGGCTGCACAGCATGGAGGCTGACGGGACTGTGGCAGCGGGAGAGGTGGATGATGCTCCCCTGCTCGACGTAGCACATTCCTGAATCGGTCCTGGGAAGAAACGGGTGGAAATGTGTTTGAAGTGTGTGTGAATCAGGTTTGTTAAATACTGCTCACATCCTGGGCCTCCTTCAACTCCACACAGTTCTACACACGCTGTTATGCAATACTGAATGTCGACTGTCCCTCACTTTGAAACTGGCTAGAACAACATGGAGTAGTATGTTTGGTGATTTGTTCTTTTGTCACCTGATCTCTCCGTCTTATTAGTTCTGACAATGGTCTCTAGACTGAAATACAACTACTGTTGATCTCCAGAGGATGAGCCCTCTGATTTATATACATATATCTTGCACACAATGATCTTGAATACTTGTGGTTTAGAGAAAATGATTCAAATAAATATTGTCATGAAATTTGGCAAAATTCAAAATTTTATTTTGGTACTTGTACTGACAGATTTTTTTCCCCAACTTAAAGAATATACATTGATTGGTGACACACAAATAAATTAAGTTGTTTTCAAATCAATGGTATTACTGTCCAACTATATTGAACAAAATTAAGACATTTTTGTATTAATCAAAGTATATTTTAAGTATTCTTTTCTCAGTTTGAAACATTATCCTCAATAAAGACAATATCCCTTGTTCGGCTGCATCAATTTTGCTCATTTTAATTTTCCGTAAAACAAAATATTGACATCAGTGCAAGTTACAGGACTGAAAATAATCACACGCCGGACCTGAGGGTCCCAGCTTCAGCCAGGGCTGCACCAGCTCAATCCAGTGAGTGGACCTCAGCCCTCAGCCCCTCCACTCCATTTTAACAGCAGACTGCTGGTTTCACGCATGTGGTAGCAATTTTGGGGCTGATAATACTCCGCCCTCCTCTGCCCTGTGGGTGGAAACCCTCTTTCCCGCACTCCCCACCGCGTCCTCCCACTTGTAAAGTCGTGCCTGTTATGGCACAGCACAACCCCTCATTGGCATAACAGAGAGCTGACAATCTGTGGTGGCAAACTATTTTGTTAATGGCAAAAGCACAGTAAACATAGCTCATGTCCTCAAGCTGCTGAGCGCAATTACTGGGAACTACTTACTGAAAACTGGCATTAATTGCGATCAAGTCGCTGACCGCTATAATCAAGCACAGATACTCCTTCAAATGAAATGAGCAGAGGCAGATTTCACAACACAAAAATGATTCTTAGTACCAGAAGAGAGAGCGCTATCTGAAAAGTTAAAAACAACAGCAAACGTTTAATTTTTTAGATTTTATTAAAATACGGTGTGGAGTTTACCATCGGAAGTTACCATCACAAACATGATTGTTTCTAATAAAAAAGTAAACAAAACAAAAATAAAGCTTAAGAGCCTAGTTACAGGAGACCTTTTTTTCATTGTTTGTTTTTTCTTTTTGTTTTTGCAGTCTGGTGAAAGAAAAAAAAAAATCACAATGAGAGTGAGTGGAAAAAAAAATGTTCACATGTTGTAAAAATACATTTCCCAATTTTAACATTACACACAGTCACTTTCAAACATTCATTCATTCATTCCTTGTTAGATGGTTAGATGTCAGTGCTAAAAGAAAGCAAAACAGAAAAAAAAGTTCAGACCTGTGCACGAAGGGGGATTGAGAGGGTGAGGAGTTTCCAAAAAATACACCAAAAAAACGCAGGAGGCTGTTCTACATTCTGAGGGCAGAAAACTTGGGAAGAGGGACACGAGACAGAGGGCGACTGCTGGAGGATATGTGTGCATTTGAACCCTGAGAGAAATAGTGACCGATTCTCACCGGAATTTTCTGTTTTTTTTTTTTTTCCTTTTCCTTTCTTTATTTTCTTTGAAAGACCACACCAGTGTCCGCGATGCCCTCCCACTATGGCAGCACTGTGAAAGACACTAAAAGTGCCACAGAGAGGTGGTGGTGTGTGTGTGAGTAGGGAGGGGCATTCTCACACCCTAGAGTGAAATATCAGCTGAGGCTTTGTGAGCATACACACTGTGCTTATCTTTTAGCCTGTGCATGTACACTACCGGGCTGACTTAACTAGTAAAAGCTCGGAGACAAAAAATAATAATAACCTGAATGCACATTAAGAATTCACACTGGAGTTATGATCCGAAAATGGTCAAAACAAGGCTTAATGTGGTTCATTACTAAAAAGAAATGCAAGGTGCTGCGGATTTAGGCCTGACGGGGTCTGAAGAGCTTTTTGCGGAGCGGCCGTGATCGTGGCCCGTACTTTTGACTGGGTGCGTCTCCTGACTTCACCTGCTGTGGTCAACTGTATTAAGGCAGTGAGTGGTTCCATGGCGACTTTCTATAACAGCTACTTTAACAGGGAGAGAATAAGTAAGGCCCAGAGGAGATCAGCTGGAAAGGACAGTTGGGATAAGACAATTTATATATATATATAATTTTTTTAAATCACCAGGAGAGGGATCTCTTGTTTTCTCTGAAATGTCTCAGTACAACATGTAGAACACAGACAGCATATCCATAAAAACAAAATCCTACAATAAAAACAGAATGGTTTTCATAACAGTGCACTGCTGAACTGAAAAAAATATATATAATCATCATCATCAACAGCAAAATTTAAGATTACTATAATGCTCATAATCCAAACTATGGGGGTTATCTTTTTTAAAAATATATACTCATCACATGACAGAGGAGCCTAGCATCTCAGGACAAGGACATGCTCCATGTCTCTCAGACTCTGAGGGAAAAACTGTACATCACTGGAAACTGACACGACAAAAATGGCAACTCGAGTTGAAACACTCTGAAGGGGGAGAAGGCCGAGGAGCAGAGGGGAAACAGCATGATGACACCAATTTTTTAAGCCAATAGGATTTCCCCTAAAAAAATGACCTCACATGCACTAAAGATAGAGCAGCTGGACAATAAAGAGGGGGGGCTAAACAAAACAAAACAGCATCTACAACTACTGTTCTAATAAGGACTAGCAGACCACGCTGACTGCCTTTTGTTTTTTTCTCTTTCCTCATTTTTCATTTGCCAGAAGATGGATGTTGAAACACAGCAACTACAGTCTGAAGTCTAAAGATGTGAAAGCGTTGTGCTGAATTTTCCGCAATGAGGAAATAAAGCTAAAGGGAAATAGACACACACTGGTTTTGAAGCCTGAGTATTCAGTGACCTATAGCGAACCGACAAAGATTTTGTCAATTTATTTCACGGGGCAATGTTTTTATTTATTGTATCATTACTGCTACAATTTCACAACCCTTCTGGTGAAGAACAATAAAGAAGTATCTAGAAAATCTGTACAAAAAAATAAAAGGGTATGCACGGTACATTCAATATCTGTTACTGAGGTACTAGAAAGGTGTTCCCTTGACACCAGGGCAACAGCGTTAAAGAGTTACTCCTAGGGACTATTCCTTTGGAAAGACAACAGCTTGTTATCATAGCAGGGTGAGGGAACATACAAACACTCACACAAAACCACCGGCAGGCACGCAAACACACGCACACACATGCGCGCACGCCACTGTCATCAATAAAGCCAGCATGCAAGAATCGCTGTCCCCTTGCTCCTACAGGGAATCTAATCTTGACTGTTCCCTCCCGCTTAAAGGAATTGGTGGATGCATACTGGTTGATGAGCAGATGTGTGGAGTCAGTGATGACAGTGGGAGAAGAGTGGAGGGTGGGTGGGTGGATGATTGCAGAGTGGTGGAGGTGGTGTGGTGCAGTGAGATCTTTACAAAGAATAAGGCGGTAGTCAATCCCCGGTCACCCATCCTGTGTTCTAAATGTCGGCAGTGTGTGATCATCACTAAAGCTAACTTGGAACTGTCCATCTGTCTGTTTGGGATGAGCTCTGGGCGGTTAGACAGTGCCCTCTGCTGGTGAGGCCCCTGCCCTGATTCCATTTTTTGCAGCAGGAAAAGCTGCTGCATTTGATACTGTAAAGACCCAGCACACAGCTGTGGCTGCTGACATGAGATAGAAATTCATGCCTTGGTGCTTTTTGATATGAGTCTTTAAGCCATTGTGTCAAGACAGCACAATCCGTGGGGGACAAACCTTTAAATACAAGGCTGACTGTCTGAAAATTGAACAAGAAAACCATGACAGGTGATCTTGTATCTCACTACATCAAGGCTATTAAAAAAAAAAACATTAGCTGAGCAGATGAAATACTTTAAAGTTCTGGGAGTGCTCTGCTCTGACAGAATTATGAATCCCCCCTGATGACCAACCGGTGCCAGGGGAAGAACTCAGGGTAAAGCTGGGTGGCTTGATGCCTGATGGGGAGAGACAGGATGTACTGGTTGTGATTCTGTCTGGTTTACTTAAGTACAAATTTTCCCCCATGTCAAGAAACGTAGAGGGGGAGAGAGAAAAAAGAAAACAAGGAAGTGAGAGCAGTAACATGAGCCATTAATGTACAAAGGGGGGGGGGGGGGTCTTCAAACTTTCTGCCTCTGCCTCTACTGGTCAGAGAGGGACTGGAGACTGTAAAAGCCTCATGTCAGAAATGCTTTTTTTTTTGTTTTGTTTTTTTTAACGAACAAAAACATTAACACCTAGAACCACAACAGAACAACTTTTCATTAAAACAACAGCCAACTAAGGAAATAATCCAATCCTTGAATCCTTGAGAACAGAGTTATTGCTGACGTTGTGGGGAGGTGGAGGGAGGAGGTGATGGTGGGTCAGTGGATGACATGAGGACTTGGATGGAGGGATGTGTGTGTTCTGGAGGGACGTGAGTGGGATGCGGGTAGCTGGGGATGGGTCACTCCTGGGCTGGTTATGTGATCTGAGAAACAAGACTGTGTTGATCCACGTCAGGTCAAAATGGTGCTGTCCGATGTATCCAAGGGTCGTGGGCTGTGTCTGATGTTGGGGGGTGAGGGTGGTTTCCAGAGGTGACGGAATGTGCTGGCGGTGGCAGGAGGGGCTATTGGTCAGAGGGGATGTCTCTGTCGGCTTCGACCTTAGTAGGCTGCCCCGGGGAGGGGGCATGAGGAGGGTGAGAGACAGGGGCGATGCCATGCGGCAGGGTTCCTGAAACCAGGCTTTCGACCCCTGTGCCAGCTCCAGGGAGACCCCCAGCTGCTGCAACATTGGTCAGAATTGAAGGAAATCTGAAACACAGAGAGAGAAATCAAAGAATTATATGAATTATATTATATGACTGATTCTTACTGCTTCTAGACCCATGTTCAACCTCATAACCTTTGTCTGGTGTCTAATCCCTTTTCCACTCATCTTCTACATCCACTCACCTGTAACCGGCTCCATTAAGCTCTGGGTGGACAGCGGCTGCCTCCATACTGGGCCACTGAGAGGCTGCCATCAGGTATTCCTTATTCACACAGTTCTTTAGACTGTCAGGGATGCGCCCTGGAGGAGGAGCAACAGACCATTATTACCTCATAGAACTGGAGAAAAACATGCCACTCACCGACAGCATCCTGCTGTGGACAAACTGATCAATTTATGGTTTAACAGTATTTGCATACAAGAGTTCATGTGCAGATTAGTCAATGTGAACATACAAAACTTTAATCATGATCTTTATTTTGTATAATGAGGTTGTTGCGGAGCATCATGTACTCATCAGTTACGTTGGGTTCATCTATGCATCTTCAAAGTCTCTACTCTCAGTCATTTTTCTTGAATGGCTCCTGCTACAAAAACAGGGCTTCTATTCTACAATTCTGATTATTAAATTGTAG
This sequence comes from Paralichthys olivaceus, assembly GCF_024713975.1. Taxonomy (NCBI): domain Eukaryota; kingdom Metazoa; phylum Chordata; class Actinopteri; order Pleuronectiformes; family Paralichthyidae; genus Paralichthys; species Paralichthys olivaceus. The sequence goes on from NC_091101.1 coordinate 13,168,607, forward strand.
ACTTTAAGACCCTGAAGAAACCCTGAAAAAAATAAATGTACCTGTCTATACTGAAAATACTGATACTAATCAGTTCATTTCAGTGAATCAATAGGCTTTCTTCCGCTCAGTGAAAGGTGTGTGTGCTTTACCAGTGATGGCGCGCCGAACTTCCCTGGCTGCCTCCTCGCGAGCCTCCACAGAGGCCTGCTCACTGTACCAGGATGTGTGCGGGGTACAGATCAGGTTGGGAGCATCCTTCAGAGGCCCTGTTGAAAAACTGTTAAGAAGGGGAAAGGCTAGTTTAGAGGAGTGCTGAGGTTGTGTTATCATGGAAATCAGTGACCATACGTGGTAAATCATGGCTACCTGAAGGGTTCTGTCTCGTGGACATCCAGAGCGGCCCCTCGTATCCGGCCCTCTTTCAGGGCCTGCGTCAGGGCTTTCTCATCAACCAGACCGCCTCTTGACGTGTTCACCAGGAAGGCTCCCTGACGCATCTGCGGCAAAATAGTCACCAAAGCTTGTAATTGATTATCAATGTTGGGCTCTACACTGGTAGCAGCGGTTAATGCCAGTTTATTTATTTCTGAGTCTTGTGTTAGAAGGCCAATGAATCGGTGAAGGTTAAGTCGTGACAGAAAAGACCCAATCAGTAAGAGACTGAGTGTCTACGTCATCGCTTCCCAACATCTCAGTTTCTGCTCGTCCAGACTAAAACACTCCCCTAGAGTCAAAGTAAAACCGAGCCAGCAGCGTTTCCAAACTTTTAGACGCTATAAAACTGTGTGGACGCCAGATGAATTAATAGCAGAGTTGATGTGTTTTCAAAGGAAAACATAGTAATATGGATGAAGCCTTAGCTGATGCCAGCGAAATTATCACATGATATTCATATTATTTATTATATGTATTCCACTGCTAATGCAGCTAAACCTCTGAGTGAGTAAACACAACGCAAGAAGAAAAAAAAAAGCCAGAATCTCATTTCCAATTTGATCAATTTGAAATTATTGATGTGAATGACTGATGAATTGGAACTTGATAAATGATTCCAAATTAGATGCATTTAATAAAACTGAACACCAACACTCATGCAAAACAACGTTCAGATCCATCTGATGATAATGTTCAGTCTTATTTTCAACCAGGCGAACATAAGTTTACCAATAGGCTGAGTCTGGTAAATACCTCCTTGTCATAAGGGAAGGATAAGTATTGAGTTCTTTGTATTCTACTCACCTGTTTGATGGTGAAGTCATTAATGAGGTGGTGGTTGTGCTCGTTGAGGCTGCAGTGCAGGGATACACAGTCCGAGTGGATGAGCAGGTCCTGCAGGGTGGCCATGCGTTGCAGGCCTAGTGAACGCTCCACGCCATCAGGCAGGTAGGGGTCATAGAATATCACGCCAAAGCCAAAGGCCTTGGCCCGCAGAGCCACTGCTTGGCCAACGCGCCCTGCAAGACAAAAAGACACACTAAGGTTATAAACAGCCACTGTGGTGCCCTGGTTGGAACCAAAATAGAAATCATAAATACCAACAGCTCCCACAGCATACTGTTTGTCTGACCATCAACTGTCAGCTTGGATTAAACTGATCCCCTGAAGAGCTTCAGCACAAAATTTTTCGATCATAACTCAACAAAGACTAGCACAATCTTAAATCAAAGGCTACACTGGAATATGTGGCAATAATACTCCCCAACTAATGTAGCCACCTTTGTCCATGCTCTTTACTCACCCAGGCCAATAATGCCCAGTGTCTCGCCTCGGATACGAGCAGCACCACCAGCCACCTCTCTGATCTGCTCCACACTCGAGGCACGGGTTCCCTCCCTGAGGGCCTGGTGCATCCAGGTGACTCGCCTGTACAGGTTTAGGATCAGACATAGTGAAGTATCGGCCGTCTCCTCCACTGAGGAAGCTGGCACGTTGCAGACAGCAATGCCTGCAATGACAGGTGAAAAAGATGAGCATCAAAGAGAACAGCACCTGTCATAATACATTGAGGAATACATTGAAGTAATTAGTGTGTTAATGTGAGCTCACCTAGCTCAGCAGCTGCTTTGATGTCAACATTGTCGAAGCCTGAGCCAATCCTGACAATTACACGCAGGCCTTTAAACTTTTCCAAATCATCTCTGGATAGAGTGATGGTATGGTATAGCAAAGCGGCCACTGCCTCATTTAGCACCTATAGAAGACAAATGCATTGAGTGATTTAAATATTCATCACAGTAAAAATACACTTCACATAGATTCACTTAATATTAGTCATTTATAATCAAACTGTTGGTGAACACTGATCTGAATGAAGAAAACAAATATTTTAGGTAACGTGCCGATATTATCATGATTACTACTATTATTATTATGATGATGACTACTGTCATACTCCAGGTGGCGCTGTTCCGATATCAGCATCAGAGATGCAGAACATGTTGGATCGAGCAATGGCAAGGACACAAATCTATGATCCGATCTGATACCATGTCTTTAAAGAGTATTCGTTTTTCCCCAGATAAAACAGCTGGGCATCACTTAGAGAGGTGAAGAAGTGATTTGTAGTAGAGTAACATTAGCCCAAGCTAGCTAACATGTCAGTAATTTGGCAATATATTACACTGGACAATCCCATAAGTAAAACGATGACAGGTTCAATATGTAAGACTTCCGTTTCAAGGGATGTTGTGTGTGTTCATAGATTTATCTGTATTATATTTGAGTAATGACTGTCAATGACTGTAAGTATTTGTTTTTCAAATGATTTAACCTGAGCCATGCCACACAAAAAATATACAAATCATCACTTTCTTACAAGGTTAGTAGCATGCTGCTCAAATATGCAATACAAGTTGTTACGCATCAATAAATTAGGGCTGCAACAACTAATTTATTAAATCGATTATAAAAACAGCTTGCAACTAATTTAGTAATCGATTCGTCCGGTCTGTTATAATGCACACACTGTGGCAGCATCGCCTGAAGTGGGGGAAGTAAACCAGCCAATCCTGTGCCTTGTTTAGCTCAAGTGATGTCTACTCTCTGGACTAAATATTTGAGAAATGGCAGTCAAACATCGCTCTCGACACAGCGGAAAAAAGGTGGGAACACTTTCCGTTAAAGCCTTCAGAGATTGTAGCTGCTAACTGTGCAAAGGAGACCTCACATGGAACAGCAGCAGAACATCACTGTGGTCTCTTAGTTTACTGACCACAGGTTCATACCACTGTGACGTTTTGTTGCTGTGTCATGTGAAATCAGCTTTGCACAAATTTTCTTTAAGGTCAAACGTAAAATGTTACACACTTTTAACAACTGTTGCTTTCCACACTCAGTGAGGAGAGAGAGATTGAGCAGCAGTGGTCGAGAGCCTGAAAGGCTGAATGAAGAGAGGGAGCGCTGATAGCAAACACAAAGCAGTGAAACAAACCCGTCAGTTTCTGAATGTTTCACAGCGGTTATGTTGTAAAGCACAAAAACAACCTGCTGGAAGATCTTTCATTGCTAAGTTTTATGTAAATACAGACATGAATTCAGCCCACTGCAGCTTCTCTGCTGTGAGTAACAGTAAAACCAGTAACACAGACAACTCAGCCATTTTAACTTTTATTTACCAAGTTTGACTACCCAGAATTAACAATTAACATATCAATAACATTGTTTTGACTAGAAATGATTTGTATGCAAAATACATATAACATCATTCTGACTTGTCAAAACAATATAAGTTATTCTGTTTTAAGTACTAAAAACTCAAATTTTCTACATCTGTAATTACATGGGAAGATATAAACTACTTTTGTCATTCATATGAGTGATTTCTCATTACAGATACCGACAATTTAGTTGATATATTATATTCCAGTTGTAGACATCTACAATTTAATTCTGACTATTCGTAATTCATGTTCATGACCTCTACAACACCACACTAACTAGTTCAAACTTAATTTGAGGTATCTTAAATTGAGGCGAATTAAAGATATCTTGAACTTGGGTTGTGAATAGTCAGAATTAAATTCTAGTTATCTGAATTTGAAGTTATCATCATGATTAAGTTGCATATGTCTATAATAAATATTAAAACAGCATTGGACAATGAGTTTGATTTTTTGAATCGAATGTTGGAAAGGGTCAAATGTAGCTTTTGTCTTTTTATCCGATTAATAATCGATGAATCGAAAAAGCAATCGACAGATTCATCGATTGTCAATCAAATCTGTGCTACGTTCCTGTCCATACAATCCAGGTATCAGAATCTTAATCAGTATGGTAAAAATAGTAAAAATGTCTAGGTACAAGATGTAATCTCTATGTTTGGTCCTCATGGACTGTGGATTGTAAGTGTGAGTAAGTGTGCAGATGCCTCTTCTCTACCTTCTCATGAATCTCTTGTGTGGACTGGGCATCACAGAAGGCCACTGTGGCCACATCTTTGAGGATGGGCATTTCCACAGTGCAGTCACGTCCATCCAGAAGGGCTACCAGGGGCCGTGGGTGCATTGGCCCGTTCAGGATGGGGGGTCGGATACCTGAGTCCAGAGGGGGGAAAAAGAGTCTTGTTGTTGCATGTGAGCAATATACATAAGTGGTTTAATATTTCCTGACAGCTGCAAATCCAAGACCAAAAAATGCTTATAAATACAGGAACCTAAAGCACATCACAGGCAAATGGACACTTAAAACCGGTCTGATAGGGATCATTCTTACTGCAGCGACACAGTTAGCTGATGACACTTGGTGTATACAGCAACAGCCACTTGTAATTCAGAACCATTTAAATTAAGCTAGAGGTTAGTGACTCGACAGTCTGCATTTTCCATGTCTGGACTACACCACGTGATGCAAGTCATCATACCCTCACACAAAATCCCCCTTCACACATGACTACAGTTAACTTAATGGGGCTAACTGACACACTTTTTTAGACAATAATAACTCAGACTTTTATGGTTGCCCCCCCACCAACGCATCCACCTCCAGCAGCTGCATAAGGAAACTACCATGATGTGTGGTGTGTATGCGTGCTTTCCCACTGAAGAGATATGTTCTTTGGTTACAAAAGTAATGTGTAACTAAATCTGTGATGGGGCATGGAGGGTGTCCAGCATCCTGGCCTATTCGTTGTTGAACTGCTGCTCTGTTTAAGAATGTGTGGAACCAATATGCACTGTCAAGTCTTCATCAATCCATCCCAGTTCTCCTGAGTCTCCACAAAAAGTGAACGTTAGATTCTGGTTAATGAGGCAAAGATCTTTTGATCCAAGTTTTTACTCTGGGAACTTGACCGGCCTACTGTATGAGCAGAGCACACACATAGAGGAGGGGGGGCTTGGACGGGAGAGGTGATGGAGTGTGGCGGCTGGGGGAGGGGTGGAGAAAACTGTAGGGTCTTGGAAAGGAGGTGGTGGGGGTTCATGGTGGGGTCTGAGTCATGACCTAAATTCTGTCTGGAACAGTCCCTCCTTCCCATTTTCTGATCCTCCACCTTTAAACACATACAGATCTCACTGATAACACCTTTGGGGGAAAATCTGCACATTTGGCTGAAGGGCATTATTGTCATTTACCATTTTGCCAACAAAAGAAATGATGCAAATGATTACAAATCATGTCAGATCTCTGCCAAAACAGTTTTATATCCTGGGATACTCAAAAATAAATCAACACTAATGGTTATATTAGTGCTGCCTTTCACACCTCTCCCCTTCTCTCCCTCTCAGCAGATTTTGGCATGGACCAACCACACACATGCACCAGTACACACTATCTTGTCCCTGCTGCGTGACAGGTGTGTGTTATGTCTCCGGGGTGGGGGAGTGTGTCTTGCTGGAACATTTCCATGGACAGTGGGTAATGGTGAGACTGCAGAGGAGGAAAGGGAGCTAGTAGCTTTGGGTGGAAAACAAATATTTGCGAACACTCCCCTGACGTCGGCGCATTTCCCAACGCGTGCATTAAATGCACACGGGCAATATAAGAAAACATTCAGTCCGATACATGAATTAAAACGAACAATCCACAGCCAGCAGTTTAGCAGTGTGCATCACATTCACTCCAAATGGCTCAAGATTGTTAGCAGGCCTACTGCAACACGCTGAACGCACAAAGAGACGCTGAGTATGGAGACAAACCAAAAGGGGTTCATCACAAAGACCCTCTCTGAAAAAGGACTTATGGAAATATACAAGCAGGCCTACACACAGAGCAATTTGAGTAAAGAACACTGGCATAACCAGGGCCTACAAAGCACAAGCATGGCGGCACACACAATACAATTCATTCAGTGATTCATTCATTCTCCCCCCTCCTCCCTTTCTTTCCCCTCACTCCCTCCTCCTCTTCTCTCTCCCTCTGGCCACAGTTGGAGGAATAAGAGGTGTGGGGGGAGGGGCAGCGAGCGATGATAATGCAGCAAGCGGCAGTACTCCACCCAGAAGCAGCTACACACACACACACACACATACACACTCACTCAAACACACACACATACACACGCACACACACACACACTTGGTTATTCAGTTCCTTCTTTATCGCTGCTACAAGACCAATACGCGCCGAACGTAAAAGAGAAACTGCCCGCACGCCGCTGCACCACACCCAAATCTTAGGTCCCCCCCCTCCACAGCTCACAAATTTCAAAAACAACATGCCAAAATAGAAAAGCCATGAGCACCGGGCCTAACCTTGCATTATGAAGTCTGCCAGCCTGTCTTCCTCTCTCTCTCTCGCCTCGCTCTCCCTCTATCGCTTTTTTTCGCCCCTCTCTCTCTGTCAGCCTGCTCTTGGCTGGCTGGATCCCAGCTGTCATCCACGCCCAGCCCCTCCCCCACGGGCAGCCTCCAATCGCATGCAGCTCCGCCGCGGGCCAGCCAACCAGCACTAACCTCATTAGCATAGCCGAGGCTGACGCCGAGGTCGTTTTGGGCTGTTGTCGTTTTTTAAAGAGACAGCTGGGCCGCTTCCCTGCCCCGCGACCCTTCACCTTGTCCTCTCACCCGTCTCCCGAGACGCTCCCAGACGGTTCCCTCCATTTTAGCGCACCATTATGTCTGATCTGTCTTTTCTACCCTCTACTGCAGCTCACAATAATTTCCCCTCTGAGAAATCTTGTGTGCCTGCCAAGATTGCACATGCTCTTGGCAAAATTAAGTTCAATTGTTATCTTCACAATTAAAGATGTTGAAGATGTGATTGTTCCAATTGAACATTCCCTGCATGCAAATTGATCTCAAATTCAAAAAGAATAAATCTTCTTGGATCTCAAACAGGCTGAGAGGAAGCAAGAAATACACAGCTGCATTGAAGCCAGTCACTACACATGACATAACGTGAAGAAAAACCCAGACAAGTTTATTAAGCAGTAGCATTTCATGAGCATTTCATGACCCAAAACAGCGAGAAATTATCAAACATTCCTAGGGGACTGGGATAATGTGTTAAAAGCAATAATGAAAGAAAAAAGCATTATCCTATCAGAATCTGGCACAAACTTTGATTGTCTCTCAAGTTTAAATGTCTGTCTTTGCCATGCAGATCATAGTTGGAAAGTAACATGCTCGAAAGGAGAGCTGCAAAAATGCAGTGGCTTTCATGTGTCATATTATCTTCTATTTGTACAGGACCTTACAATTTGACTTCTGAGAGTATGGATAGCCTTTATACAATAAATCATACTTAACATCAGTGTAATGAAATACACGCCAAAAACACAAGCTCCTACATATTCAAATTGACTTTATTCAAGGGTAATTAAGAAATCTCACCCTCACAAATGCGGTCAAGTCTCTGCCGCTTGACTTGTTTGTGTTTGTCCATCAGCGCCATAGACTACGCAGTCTGAACCTGGGACAGAGAACTGATCCAAGTGCGATGGGGCCCCTCAAGTGACGACCGCTTAGATTCACCTGCACACAAATGGGAAAAGTCAGTAATAAAAAAAAGAAACTGAACTGAAGGACTTCATTTGCTGTTGAATTACGAACTGTAGGGGGAAATTTATTTTATATAATTAGACCCGAAAATTAAATTTAAGGTGTTCCATTTTAACATGGACGTTTTGCAGTTTACCTGGCACAAATAGATGTGGTTGGTTTTAGGTGTGAAAATAAAAACAAAGATATAATTGCAAGAATTTCAAAATTCCAGACTGAACGTGAACCATTGATCCCCACTGACACTAATATATAGATATTATCAAATTCAGATATTTGTGACAGGGAATCAACAGAGACACTCACCTTAAGATTAATCTTCCTTGTGCCCGTCCGGTTGACAACTTAGTTTACACTGTAAGCAGAGAAAAGGTAGACATGTGTTAATGTCATGAAGTTAGTATCACTGCAGGTGGTTTCAGCAGCACGTTAACTCCATGTTTGCATATCTGACAACGATTTCAAACACAAAAGTGTCGATAGAATGTGAAAAAGGTCATTGGAGCGAATCGCTGGTTCAAAGTTACCCGACGCTTCGTTACTTTAATGTTATTTTCTATTTAGCGAGCTATGTTGTTGACCACTATGGTTTTTTGTTTACCTTTCCAGGCTGTGTTGCATTAGCTCGTTAGCTTAGAAGAAACACACACACACACACACACACACTTAAAGTTGAGTATGAGTTTGTCTTGAACGACAACTTCGCGGTGGAATCATCCCAGAGCCCCTCGCTAAGCCCACTTACCGTTAACTAACTAGCCCGAGGTGCTAGCTAGCCCTTTTCTAAGCTACCGAGAATAGCCGGGAGTCTTGTAATGAATGGCGGACAGTTATCTCCTCAATTCAAACACTCCTTAAGTAGTTCACGCCGGTTAGCACATCCAACACACGTAATCCGCTCGCTCCGATGTATAGATAGATAATGCTAGCTGCTCAATCGCGATCCGGGCTAATGCTAACTAAGTCCATAGCACGACAGCTAGCTAGCCGATGTTGGCTAGCTAACCCAAACAAACATTTGAGGACTTTAAGTAGCTAACGTTAAGATGGAAGCGCTAAATATTACCAACCCTCGCACATACACAGTTTTCGTCGTTGATTGACTGCCGCTAACTTGCGAGGTGGGTCAAAATAAACCATCTGCACAGCTCCACATATCAGGCGTTTGCAGTGTTGCTAACGCTAGCTAGCCAGCGCCGTTAAGTAGCGTGCCGCCGTGTGTGTGGGGGAGAGATGCGGGCGGAGGGGGAGCCCATTCCGTCCGATTTGTTATCAGCGAGTGGCGCTACAATGTGAACTATCTGATCCTGAGCGTGTTTGGATTAATTCAGCGGGGGGCGGCGAATCGCCCGCGTGGCCGCATCCGAACGGCGCCGCTTTGAAAGCCAGTGAGCGAATCATGCGAGAAATAGTCGATTATTTACCCCGAATCAACTCTTTCAAGAGTGCCGAGACAGTGTGCGTGCGTCGGTGGTGTTCCCCTTCTCCCGATCGCCATGAAATTAGACAAAAGAGGAAGTGGCTCGTCGGTGGTGGTGGTGGGGGGGTAGGCGGCCTGTGTAAGAGCATCGCTGACCTGGAAGGAGCGCCCTCATCTCCCACGGCGGAACGGTTATCTCACTTCGACGTGGATGCTGGTTTACCCACGAAACTTTTTCCAAACCCGCAAGTGCGATCATGAAAAACTTTTCTGTAACTTTACTCGCTATTCATCTTATCCAAGGATCCAACTATTTAACAGAATTCCTCTGATGCAGACAGATATTACTAAGGTTAATAAGCAGGAGAGAGAATCATTTTATATTAAACATAAAAATGAAACAATCTTCACATAAATAGTTGAACTTCAAATTAGAACGGATTGAATATTATCTAATTTAACTCAGTGCAGGACTGGACTCAGCCACTAGAGGTCATACAAGAATATAACAATCCCATTGAGTCCTGCTTTGCATTTTCATTTCACTAGTTTCACATTATTTGCTATAATAAATGAAGGACGACACAATTTTTGGGAAAAAAATATCATTCTCTATTAAAGTTTATTTGTACATAAATTGTGCAACAGTAATATTTCCATCTGAAAACACAAGAAAGATCATTTCTGAAAGGCCACCAAGTCATTTGCATCACTCCCACCTTTGTCACATTCACTCAGAAGTAGCTCGACATGTGTTCTCACTCTAACCACTGTACAGTACATTTCATTGTGCCCTATTTAAGTCCAGCTGCAGCATCAATCCAGTTTTTCAAAAAGCGATTATAGTGCATGTACCACCAGTTCAAAAATATCTGAATTAGCGCAAATGGAGTTTGCAAAAATGTCTCGTTGTGAAAGAGAAGACCAGAGCCCCAAGAACTCTTGTTTTAAGCTTAAGGCAATGTTCAGTTTACAGTATCATCAGTATGACTGCTGACATTGTGCTAATGTCCAAACAAACTCATAATGTATATAGGAAAAACAAAGAGAGGCATCCTTTCTCCTATCAGAAGAAAACCTTCCCTTTGATGATGTAGAGTTGCTTCAAAAGGACAAATCAATGACAGAACAGCAGTAAAAGCAGATTTTGTTTCCAGGGTCTATGACAGATTTAAGGGACTGCAGCAAAATCTTGGAATATATCCTGTTCAACCTACCAGAGAGCATTTGTATATGGACATAATTCCTATATTTGGCCTAGTTGCATTTTATTTTTAGCTACACACGGTAGCATTAGGTTCTGCTTTACTTTATGTCCAATTTCAGAGACCCGCACACTTAAGAAGCATCTGCTGACTGAGCAATGCTCAAAAACAATCCCAACTAATCTGGCCCAAGAATGTTGTGCTTAACGCAATATGTTCTTCGATAAGGATATGTAAGGATATCAAGATGCTTACCAACAGTTAATGCTAATTTAAGACTTGTATCAATATGAAATATTAGCCAAAAGCCTGTAAGCATGAAAACTCACTTATTTGTTCATGCACATTTCCCTATGGAGTGTTGAAAAGGCAGGCACTGACACTTATGTGAAATGTTTAACAGTGAATTAGTTCCAAGTGTTACAATCATTACATTGTAATTGGATATTAAATGACGCTAATTGCTTGGTTCAAACTCTGGATGAAAGCCTTATGAGGTCAGCACGTTCCCAAGGATTCTGCCCAAAGAGCACGCAAAGCCTACTGGTGTGCTTAACATGGTTATGGAGGCTCTAATTACACTAGGAGAACCAACAAGTGGTCAGTTTTCTTCTATAAGGTTCAAATCCAGTTCTGTGCAGTCCCTCTCAAAAACAATCGTTTGTCCTCCATCTATTAAAGTCCTTTTTCTTTTATCCTCTTCTTCCTCCTCCTCATCTTCTTCACTTTCACTTAGTGGTCCGATGCTGCCTCGACCCAGGAACTCTGCAGGGGAGAAGGCTGAGCACTGCTCTGCCTGGGAAGACACTGGAATTACACAGCCATCTGTAGCACATGCAAGGCTCTCACGATTACCAATCTACATAGGAGAAAGAAGCATCATGAGTATCATGTGACAATTCTACCAATAAACTTAATTTTATATAGATAGAGATCTCAGTAATGATTCCAACACTCTGAAATAGGAAGAGATAATGGCATAGTTTAACTGTGCTGAGCCAGAGTTGTGGGAGATAAGGTGCAGCCAGAAAAAGAATTAACCAAGTCCTGTGGATTAGTTAAAGGAGAAGTTTGTTTTTTTTCAACCTGGTCCTTATTTCCAGCATATGTTATGTAGACCTACTCACCCATACATGTTTGGAGTAACTTGGAGTCCTTCGGACGCTTTTAGATCCACACACGATCGGCGTTTATCCATACAAGGCAAGTGATTGGGGCATCCACAATACAGCCTCTAAATAACGCATTATCTGCCGCCAAACTCTTTATTTACTATGAATCGCCAGCACTAGTCCCCTGTGAGTCCAAATTGCTTTGTTTACATCCCGGGCTTTCACTGGGGTGACGTCACAGAGGCGCGCAGCTGCAGCACAGCTTACGATCAGCTGTGTTTGTTTACACAGAGTTTGCTGCTGCTAGTTTTGCGCAACATGGCAGAATACTTATCAGGTGCTTTACAGTACAATATTTTTTTTTAAAGCAGCTGTGTCCTGGTGCTCAGGCGTATTTACCCGGTTAAAGGCTAGCTAACTTCAGCAGGCTAACGAGCAGCCTCTGAACTAGGGTTAGCTTAGCGAACCGAGAGCGAGTTGTCTTCCTGTTTAATCAACAAACCGGGTGAATCTGCCATGTTGCGCAAAACTAGCAGCAGCAAACTCTGTGTAAACAAACACAGCTGATCGTAAGCTGTGCTGCGGCTGCGCACCTCGGTGACGTCACCCTAGTGAAAGCCCGGGATGTAAACAAAGCAACTTGGACTCACAGGGGACTAGTGCTGGCGATTCATAGTAAATAAAGAGTTTGGTGGCAGATAATGCGTTATTTAGACGCTGTATTGTGGATGCCCCAATCACTTGCCTTGTATGGATATACGCTGATCGCGTGTGGATCTAAAAGCGTCCGAAGGACTCCAAGTTACTCCAAACCTTTATGGGTGAGTAGATCTACATACCATATGCTGGAAATAAGGACCAGGTTGAAAAAAAAACAACTTCTCCTTTAAGCCGTTTTCAGATATGACCTCTGGGTAAAGTCTGTAGAATTGGCTTCAGAGTTTACCGAGAGCCTTCCTTTCACATATGCACAACTCATTGGGAGTTTTTCTTGCACCCCCCACACGCTCTCAAGTGAATCTAGGGGGGATCCCCAGCTGTGTTCACACATCGACATTTCAACAGACTTTCTGTAGAATCTGAAGAGTTTCACTCTGACATTTGCATTCACACACTCACCACATCTGGAGAAAATACAGAGGAACTGCAGAATCCAGTGCGTGTCTGATAGCAGCAACTCTGCCTGTAACAAGAACTGATAGAAACTACCTACCATGACAACCGATTGCGATGTCTCACCTGTGTCATCTTGCTAAAGTTAAGGCCTGGCCTGGGGTAGGGGAGAACATCTGCATCATGGCGCCTCTTTAAGCGTGGTTTGCGCATGTCACAGGGCTGTGAGTGGCACCGTGGCAGCGCTGGATGCAGGTCACGCCTACAGGAGGATGGTGTACTGCAGGCTGAAGTGGGAGATGGAGACAGGGCTGGGTGCTCTATGCCTGAACAGCCATATGTTAGAGCAGAGGCTGGGGAGGGCTGGGGCGGCAGGAGTGCAACAGAGGCGTCCTGAATGTGCACAGGGGAGAGGGAGAAGCGGCGCCGCAGCATTGAGTGGGAAATCCGGGGGGCCGGTGAAGAGGAGCAGGAGGATGGAGTAGCAAAGGAGGCAGAGCAGGCTCCTTTCAGAGTGTCACAGGGGTCCCATGGGAAGCTCCATGGCAGTGGGGAGTCAGAGGAGAGTGCTAAGCTAAAGAAGGTAGGGCTAGAAGATGAGTGTACAGAGGAAGAGGAACTGGGACCACAAAGTAGCAAAGAGCTGGCTCCAGAGCCAGAACTAGATGCTCCTCCACTTGGGCAGCCACGTTTGACTGGGGTCCAAACCTTGGATGCACTAGGATGCCAGGTGGAGCGGCACCGAAACAGGTCCTCTGGAACAGAGAGGGACCGACAGTGGCGTTTTGGAGGTGGTGGCGGTGGTGAGTTTTGTAAAGCCTTTTCTGTGAAGGAAGAAACCTCCATTCTCTGGTGATGCTCTCCAGAGTGTGATGGAAGCCATATGGAGTCAAGTCCACAGGATTCATCTAGAAAGTTGGCTTTGGATGATGGGTGTGTTGTTGAGCGGGTTTCTGAAAGGGCAAAAAGACTGACATGAGACAGATTTCCAAACAGATAGGTTGCAAATGCTGGACTTAAATGAATAAACTTGCCTTGTCTTGATCGACCAGTGCTCCACGAGACAGTGGGACTGGAGCCCACTGCAGGTAATGACTGAAAGAGAAACATGAGAAAACAGGCGGTCAATGAAGCACAGTATTTTAATAAAGGGGACAAGATTTATTTTTCTGTCCAACTCACCACATTCACATTGAATGAGAAAGCCTTTTGATAAGGCTCTTCCAGACTCTGCTTACGGAGCTGCTCTGTGATAAGTGTCACCATAGTTGAAGCTATTATCCAGGTATAGACATGGATGATGCAGAGGTTTATTGAGGGCAGTGGAAATTGTATTTGTCAGAAACCTGGCGTGGTTTTGTGGTGTCCCCTCCACACCTCAACCAGCCAGACTGACCCGCTTTGCTCACTATGCCACCGTCATTGTTATTCCACCTAAAGAGACAAATAAGGGACACAGACATTGCACATAAAGTATTTAAGTGAAAAGAAGCCTAAACATTTGCCAGACAGATGCACACAACCTCAGATTCAAGTGTAAAATGTGCTAATGGGGACTTTCCAGCCACATGTTGTTACTGCTGTGTGGAAAAGCCCACAGAAAAAGGATCAGAGTGGCCACATATAACTGAGACCCACCTCATTCTCACATAAAAAGGCAGAGGCAGAAGTTCATGTTCACAAAAGGCAGAGAGAACACATGGATGTGAGGAGACGCAGAACAAAGAAACACTTAAAATTCCATCAAGCACATGGGCATTTCTTACTGGGACTACAAACATACTGGGGTTATTTAAAAGTAAATGCTGAGTATGGAGCAAGTGAAAACCTTTGGGGCAATACCATGGCAATCAAAGTGAGTTGGGTCCAATAAAAACAAATGACAAGAGTTGTGAGCTGGAAGAGAATGGAAGGGGGAGGGAGAGACGAAAGGGGAAAAGATGGGGGAAGTGTGTGTGAAAAATGAATGGGGATAGAGGTTGGAAGCATGCCATAGTATCTTTGCAAGAGGGACAAAAGAACAGTGAGCAGGTCTCAAGGGCTTAGGTTACCAAGGAAAAGCCAAAATGGTGTGGAGCAGGACCACCATACAGCCTGCATGTGCATTTCATAAACACACGTTCCTTTAACATGTTAACATCTAACAGTTAGTGAATCTATAGACATCTGAGGATTAACCTGGAAGAAAACCCAGGAATCCAATTGAAAGTAAACCACAAGGACAAACGTTAATCAAAAATCTGATGTAATAACATGTGACATGACCTTTTAGTCTTTGTAACTCTTCACATGTGCGGAGGAACTCAACTCAAACCTGTATTGAATGCTGACAAAGTGGATATCAACACAAAAACAGCATCAACTTCAAACTACGCGTCTCAATCTGAATCTCGACGGTGTTGGCAGTCAGATGTGGCTTTCCGGGCCTTCCTCCTTGTGGCGAACACGGTGCTACACTGTTAGCCTAATTCCACATGCCACAAGACAAGCTACTTCACCGGGCCAGGGGCCACAGGCTGAACCTCATCATGTGGCAGCGGTCCCTGGTGAAAGAGAAGCTGTCCCCTCCTCACAGACAGACAAGAGCAGTGCTGTCAACCATCAAATCATTGCAAACTTTAAAAAACACTGTTCAACCAGAAACTTAACCAGATCAATACAAACTCATGATCCTCAAAACACAACAGCACATAGCACAAAACAATACCGATTAAGGCTCATGTGCTAGGCTAGTAAAGTTGTTCTGACTTAACCTAAGGATATCTGGAGTGCAAACCAACAAGCAAGTTTGTTACTCTCATTCAAAACTAAAGCCCACGACGCCTGTTAGCAAATTAAATCTATAGCATTACTCCCAACGCTAGCTGCAGGACAACTGTTTGTCATTGGCCATGCGAGACTATTAAACATGAGGCTAGATTTAGTAGCTAAATCGGATAGCGACTTTGACTGGTGGACATATAAAGTAAGCTAGCTCAGCGACACGATGCAGCCAGCGGAGCACCGAGTTATTAGCCGGTTGTGTTAGCTAGCTGATAACAAGTGCCTTAACCAACTGTAGGAGCACTCGGTCTGTTTGCTAGCAGGGAATAGCTTGTCACTGCAGCCGGCTGAGGCCACCGGTCGATCGGCTAAAACACGTAAAGGGGCGACAGAGCACGTAGAGGCTGGATCGATCATGTATGTGTGAGTCAGCTGTAGCTTTAGCTCGGTTACGCAGCCTCTCTGCACGCTAGCATGCTGCAGCTGTCCTGGTGCATTACCTGCTTTCAGTGGTTCCTTAGCAACCGTAGCTGCACTCAGCGGAGCAGCCAGGGAGCAGGCCAGCGGGGTATTTATAGCCTTTGGACGATACCACTACAGAGGGGTTTATTTCAATATTTTAGCCAAGTGGAGGAAAGGCGACAATACTTGCTTGGCACCTACATTTCTAATATAGCGTTCGTACTTTTTTTTTCAACCGGAACATTTTGTTTAGCAATGTCTGTTTTATGTTGTTTTGCACGTTGCAGCCCCGCTATCGGTCCCACAGTTAGACTCTTCTGAATAAAGTGACAGCATGAAATCAAAACGGATCAAACGTCAGCGGGATGTTTTTTCTGATATGTTCATACTTAATAAATCTAATGCTAATGCTAACTCTACCATAGCATTGCCACGAGAACAAAAAATGGAGCGTGGTGCAAGTAAAAGTCAACCGAGGTCTCTTCTTGGCGCATGCGCGTTGGGTGTCAGGAAGAGCCCGCAAAGCGATTCATGAAAACAATCCAATAAATGACACAGATAAAGTTCTCTCCATTGTAATCCGAGTCCACCTGTTGTCTCTGCGACATCTGACCAGTCCGTTCAGGAAAAACTGTTTCATTGTTTATCGATTCAGTAAAACAGAGGTAGATTATTTGTATTTCTGTAAACGTCCGTCGGAATTCTGAGGTAATAAACACATCGTTTCAGAAAGCCCGAGAGGGAGCTACGAGTAAGTCCTTACCATTTCTTACTGCAGCGGCTCTGTGAGTCATGGCGCTCCACAAACTCAAGAAAGAAGAAACCCTCGCCCTGAGGAAGAGATTGATCGGGTACGTTGAAGTGACACAGAGATTTTTCACGCTGTTTGCAGATTTACATGTTGACTGCACATGTGACACTGACACGTATTCGTCCACCTCATGACAGACAGTCGTGCAGACTCTTCTACTCAGACGACCCAGTGAAAATAGTCCGAGCAAGAGGACAGTATCTGTTCGATGAAAATGACAAGCGCTTCCTGGACTGCATCAGTAACGTGCATCATGGTAAAACACTGTGCATGCTTTCTGATTCATGAGAAAGTTTCCTCCACTGACTAACTTGTGTGATTTACCCCCCCCCCCCCCCCCCCCACAATAGTTGGCCACTGTCACCCCAGTGTTACAAAGGCTGCAGCTGCACAGATGGAGCTCCTGAACACAAACTCCAGATTCCTGCATGACAACATAGTCATGTATGCAGACCGCCTGGCTGCCACTCTGCCTGAGAAACTGTGTGTCTTCTACTTTGTTAACTCTGGGTAAGTCATGTGTCTTAATTTGACCCAAGATCCTACAAGATAGTACGCAGCCAGTGGCTCTGGATCAGGAGGAAAGATCCCAACTGGATGCCAAGATAAAAAAATTATGGCATTAGGAATCAAGGTCCAGGCACTGTAAAAGGCCTTTATTTCAATGGGCTTGAAGCAGTGAAATACACTGTGTGACTGTGTCTTTGTGTGTCAGTACAACCTGATAAGGGCATAAGCCGATACACGTTGGTGTATTTTAATGCGTCAAGCCCAGTGAAATAAAGGCCTTTTACAGTGCCTGGACCTTGATTCTTAATGCCATAATTTTTGGACATAAGTGTTCCTCTAATTTTTGGACACTTATTCCCTTCCACGAGCACCAGTGGTTTAAGGGACCCACACTCCTGCCACCTCTTTCTGGGTCCCAAGATGTTAGGGACCCAGGTCTGACCCAGGTCTGATCAGCCTTTGCTGGGCCTGCCTTAGACGAGGGTGTCTTGTGATCATGTACTTGTCCTATGTTCCTAAAAAACCTGAAGCCCACACCCATTGCTTTTTACATCTACTTTTCCAACAGATCAGAAGCCAATGATCTCGCCCTTCGCCTGGCACAGCAGTACACCCAACACAAGGACGTCATCGTGCTCGACCAGTAAGTACTGTGTTCTAATGTAACAGACTCACCCTCTGACAATGCACTTGCTTATGTATTGCAATGACCTCTTCTTCTACACCAGTGCATACCATGGGCATCTCATGTCCCTCATCGACATTAGCCCTTACAAGTTCCGGAAACTGGCAGGACAGAAAGAATGGGTTCATGTGGTGTGTACATTTATATGAGCAGCATTACACAAACTGATGACCAAGAGTGAACTGCTGCCAATCTGAGAACATTTGTTTTTATCTGCATGTAGGCACCGTTACCAGACACCTACAGAGGCAAATACAGGGAGAATCACCCCAGCCCAGGCCAAGCTTACGCTGATACAGTGAAAGACCTAATAGAGGACGTGCACAGGAAAGGCCGTAAGGTACAATTTAACACATTTCCATAGAGACTGAATGACAAAAGTAATTCAAAACAGAGCCAGACTGATTTATTGGCCGATGTTGGCAGGTATCTGTGTTTATGTTTCTATTTTATGTAGAGAATATATTGATTTTCTTAATTTGAGTTGTTCTTTTTATTCATAGTTATTATAATAAAGTTGTATGTATTGATTGTGAAACAAGCCTCAATTACATGTCTTTGTGATAGGGTGGATTCTTAAAGCTGTTTTTTAGAAAAGTTAACGGCTCCCAAATATTCACATTGACCAGACTCTAATTTAGAACACATTATACAAAGACATTTAGAAAAGGCTGTATTGAATGCATTCTTTATGTAAACATTCGTTATTTGCTACATTTTCCCATAGATCTGTGCCTTCTTTGCTGAATCACTGCCAAGTGTTGGAGGACAAATCATCTTGCCCCAAGGATACTCAGCTAAAGTTGCAGAGTAAGAGGAAGCAAACTTATTTTGAAGTTCTCATCTTTTTTAGCCACATGTACAATAATGGTGACGAGCTATGCCTCCCTCGTACGCTCCGCAGATACGTGCGTTCAGCCGGTGGAGTGTTTGTGGCAGATGAAGTCCAGACAGGTTTTGGACGTGTGGGGAGTCACTTCTGGGCTTTCCAGCTGCAGGGAGAGGGCTTCTGTCCTGATATTGTGACGATGGGGAAACCGATGGGAAATGGGCATCCATTGGCATGTGTGGCAACCACTGTAGAGATAGCTGGAGCTTTCACAGCCAACGGAGTGGAGTACTTCAATACGGTAACTATGCAGTGAACTCATTGGCCACATTGAACGTAGGTAAAACTCTACAGTAAAGTTACCCATGTACTTGCGGTTCCTTTTTGTATTACAGGTGTCTGTATTTTTATGGCAATGCATTTGACTTGGCCACATTGACAGTATCCGCTCATCTCAGACCTTTTAACCAACAAGCACCAGAAAGATATTATACCTCACTCACCTCAGGATTTGTTACCATTGGCACTGAATTACAGAATTATTCTCAAACGATATGATATAAAATATATCTATCGGTTGATCTATTTGATGTATTTGTGGTCTTTATCACTGAGGAAAATATTTCACCTTCACATGATAACACCACATGACCTGCTCTTCTGAATTTTCTATTTTGATGCCGGTTGCATGATGATTATTAATATTAATGATTTCAAAGTAGTAAGGCAAAGTTATATTTTTCCCCCTCAAATGTGAAATATTCACTTGATTCAGTTTCAACAGAAAATATGAATACATCTGCATGAGATAAGAGGTTTCTGTCTAACTTAATGCAGTTTGGAGGTAACCCAGTGTCGTGTGCTATTGGCCTGGCAGTCCTTGATGTGATAGAGGAGGAGGACCTTAGAGGAAATGCCATGAGAGTGGGAGCACACCTAACAGAGCTGCTCACAAAGCTGCAAACCCGACATCAAATAATTGGTGATGTCAGGTAAGGATGATGTTTCTAGTGCCCCCTGGCTCTTTAACATCAGTCTAATGCTTTCACTTACAGTCCCTTGGATTTGTCCTCCTCGAAGTTCCCACTAACAGTATCTTGACTGATTAGACATCCAGTGGGAACAGGTAGTGTTTTTGTGGCATTTTATGAGGGGGAAGAGATTATAATATCGATAGTGACTAATAGTGATAAGTGCTAATTTTTCATGCAGGGGGGCTTTGAAATAGCTACTAAGAAAATGTGGAAATGTGCTCCACAAATAGAAAATTATGCATGTGCACATAAATAAAAAGATACACAGCATGATGCACCAAATTGCACATAGATTTTGATAATGGTCCATGAATCATACCTGAGAACCATGAAAATGTCAAAACTTCCAATGCCAGCATTGCAAAGAAAACTGAATGTATCCTACATAGTGAATCACTAAATCTGATTTTTAAGATCTAAGATATTCTGAAGAAGCTAACATGTAGCATACACTAAATATCTAGGATACATGGACATTTAGGTCAGCTAACATTAGACATTAACTCAACTTAAACCAGAATGCCCCCCTGTAAGCAAGACGTTTTTTGTAATCTTGGTTGCAAAAAGCTCAGGAGGGAAAACATAATTTCCTTTTGTGAAGGAAAACAAAAGTGCACCCCTGAAAACACATGTGGATACATAGAGCCTCTGAAGGTTGAGCCATGTAACTGATTTGTTTTTTGTAGTGTGTGTGCATCAGTCCTACAAGTAGGGCATAGATATTGGGAATAACATTAACAGTGCAAGTCCCACTTATCAGATGAAAATCATGACAATGATTTACTCAACCCTGCCACTGAAAATTAAAAATTCCTGTACCTTTACTAATCATGTCAAATCACTTAATTGATCCACAGGTGGACTCACTCAAGGACCTGTTTTTTGCTTTGGAATTATGGGATTTCGAGTTTCAATTGATGAGAAGGATAAGCAAATCAGCCTAAGGCTGCAACACAATAAAAATTACGGTGTTTGGATTCTTGATATTTCCCATGGCCATGTGCATGTGTATTTATCTCCTTTCACTACTATGGTAAAGTGGTTCCTGATTGGGGGTCACTGTTTCCAGATTAACCCACTAAAATGTGACGCTAGTATAATGTGTTGAGACAGTGGGAATATTTTTAATACATGTTTCCTATTGCTTTAGTAGAGTTCTCTTGTGTTGTCATGTCACATAACTATGTAGAAGTGTTTAAAAAAGCTACAAGTTATTCCATTGGACATATACATATATGAGGGGTCCACAGAATATTTTCTATGTAATATGGGATCCTTGGCTGAGGTTAAACATTAAAACCTCCAACTGACCAAATTGAGTCTAATGAAAAATGATGCTTATGTTGTAACAGAGGTGTGGGGCTGTTTGTGGGACTGGAGCTGGTCACTGACAGAGAGCAGAAGACTCCTGCCACACAAACAGCAGCGCTGGTGGTTAAGAGGTATCTGTTCATCACAATACTTGATTTCATGTTGCAGATTTAACCTTCTAGGAACAAGGAATACATCCTATGTGTCTCATTTATACACGGTCTCTATCATGTGTTGTAGGTTGAAGGAAGAGGATCAGATCTGTGTTAGTACAGATGGCCCCTGGGAGAATGTGGTTAAGTTCAAACCCCCGATGTGCTTCTGTATGGAGGATGCAGAGCTGGTGGTGCGATGCATTGACCGCATCCTCACAGGTTACTTACACAAACACCACCATTCAACAGATTCTACGCATTTTATCTTCTTAACTCATTAGCAGTCAAACATGTGCAGAATAACCCATGAAATGTGCTTGTTCTCACAGACATCAAGGCCAACGACCTTAAACTGGAAAAGGAAGACATCTAAGGTTTGTTAAACCTGTAGAAAAACTTTTAATTGCATCAGACATCGTCAGATGGTCACATTCATAAAGTTCAGAGGTAGAGATATGAATGTTTGGGATTCCAGTAGATCAAACAAGTTCAGTCACTTCACAGAACATGTTGCTGCCTCACACTCACAGACCATTGTAGGGACTAGATCACTTTGTTCTTTAAACATATCACTGAAGTCTTCAGATGCAACAATCTTCTTACAGCATTTTTTTTTTATATCAAAAGGTTCAATCTTGCAATATAAAAGAGACAGGTGATAAATTTTAATACTGAAGAACTGCTCTACAATATTAAATTGAATTCTTTTTCTCCAGCAGGTCTTCGATGCCGATTTATGGTTTGGACATTGGTTGAATGAGGACAGGTCATTTCACAAAACCCAGCCAACTGGAGGTAGTCATCTTTAAAATGAGGCTAGATGTGACACATCAACACCACCTGGGAGATATTTCATATATAAGATTCTAACTTGACACTAATGAACTTCATTCTCTTTTTTCAAGAGATCAATAAATAATTTAATTTTCCTCTACTTTCTCTATATTCTTTTACCCAGTCATATTTAAAAATAGTCCCAGCTTATTTGACTGATCAGCAACATGTTCTCAATACACAATATGGTTGATATAATCACTTACCAGACCACTATCTTTAACTCCTGGACACATTCACAAAAATGCTCAAGTATCGCAGTTTCTCATCTAGTGGGGTGGGTATTAAAACTCAGCCAGTTATCCTGCAGGTAGTGACGCCCTCTCCCACAGCTTCTCAAAGAGGCATCCGCAGTGTCATTAACATTACTCAAGACAAAACAAGCAAGCCATTTAAAACAGTACAAAACATTTAACATTAACTTTACAAATAATAACAAAAAGATCCGAGTGTAATAGAAACCAAAAGTTTATTTCTACCAATTTGCCCAAGACACTAGAGGAATGAGTTTCCAGTGAGAGAGGGAATACCCTCTTACATTAACAGGCTTGCGTTCAGTTGAATAACACTAGTAAAGCCACTTAAAATTGCAGACATGATGGGGGAAGAATCTCCTTAAAAGCCAAAAAAAAAAGAAAAAAAAGATGCTGGTTGTCTTCGTCTACTATGCCATCTGCAAACATTCACTTGACAATGAACCCTTTGATTAGTTTAAATCCCTTATTTTACCTCACCCCACATATGAAGCCATGCAACTCGCATCAGACACTCAGCACGGGAGAAAGTAACTAAAGATCTAGAAACACCAAAAAAAAAAAAAAAAGCAAAATTGTTTTATTTGTGAGCTTTAAAAGCTCTTGCTCCTGCTCATCTGTAAATCCAGTAGACATGTAAAAATACAACCATACAATACATTAGATTCAAAAGGGTACCAAAAAGTACAGTAAAAATAACACTTCCATCACTGGAAATGTAAATGGACACAAAACAATATAAAATAAAAAGTGGAAAAGTGACATTTGCTTCCCCAGTTCCTCACTTGATCTGTACAAATGGAGCATGAGTCCAAATTTCTGCCAACTCCAAAGGAAAAGCCAGAGCCCATGTTCGCTGTGGTCAGACCATGGATCTCTTTTTCTTATTTACTTTAGACCTTAAGAGAAAAACATGGTGCTTAACGTTACTGAGAATAAACCAAATATGGCATGCTGTTACACAAAGACAGACAGGTGCATGAATGAGTTTGACAAGTCAGTGAATGAACACACACTTGGGGGGGGGAGGGGACACGACCGCTAACTATTACATGAAGCACCATGTGGAAAAGGTGAAACGGTCCTTATTTCTGTTTCTCAACCACCACCAACTCAACCCTTAGTGATCAAGTAGTGTTTGTAGAGATGCATCTTAAGATGGCTGACAGGTGGAATGAATCCATCTTTAATGATCACAGACCCCACAACACGGCCTACCCTAACCCCACCACAATGCTCGAATGGATTTAGAGTAGATGGAGATCTTTGGGATCAAAAAGGCACCAATGGTTACATCTATGTTCTCATACTACCACGGATGATGCAAAAATGCATACCTGCACTACGTGTGATCAGTATGGCTTGTAGCTACTCTGGTGGCCTCCACGTCTTGGAGTTTTCCCATAGCTTGTATTGCCCTGGTCTGGAGGACAAGAGAAAAAGGGACTGAGTTCTTCTGTACAACAAGGAGGACCAAGAAAATAAAGTTTCTTTTTCGTTCCCTGGGGGCACTTATCGCTTACTGTAATCGTAGCCACCCCCATAGCCGTAATAACCAGCAGAGTAGTCATAGCCGCCATATCCGTAGCCTTGCTGTCCATAACCATAGTTCTGGTTGTATCCCTGGTTCCAGTAGTTATTGTAGCCTTGATTCCAGTTGTGGCCCTGGCCTAGAAATGACAGATGAAGCCATTGTCACAACTCTAAAGAATACCAGAAAACTAATTCACACAAATGTGATTCTACCACTGAATGTGGGTGAGTAAGAAGTCTTTGGTGGTATGTACATATAGGCACTTACCTCCACGGGGCCTGCCACGTCCACCATATCCACGAGAACCGTACTGCTGCTGCTGGTACACCTCTTTGGGCTGGGCTACTTTAACTTCGCACTGGAACAACAAAAAAGCAAGAGGAGCTTTTTGAAAGAGTATATTTTAATTAAATTTCATCAGTGTGCAAAATGTGTGTCATTTTTTTACCTTGCTTCCACCAACATTATGGTATTTCTTCTCCATAACTTTGAGGGGAGCCTCTTCCTTGTATGTGATGAACACGAATCCCCTCCTCTTGTCTGTCTTTGGATCTTGGGGAAGCTCAATGGTCTCAATCTAAACAAGAAAACAAACAATGTAAAGGGGCTGATATCATGAAACCTGTTCAGATACATGATTCACAGACTAACAGTGAATTTCTTACCTCTCCAAAGGTTCCAAAGTACTCCTGGATGACTTCCTTTGAAGTATCAGGGTTGAGGCCTCCCACAAAGATTTTCTTGATCGGGTCCTTCTTCATGGCCATTGCTTTCTTCGGGTCAATCTGTCGGCCATCTAACCTGTGCTCCTTCTGTTCCAGGACCTTAAAGGAGAAAACAAGACAAGAGCGCATTGAAAACTGCCCATCCTGTATACACCAGCAATCATTAAGCGCCGACTCAAATCGCTTTGTTTCTCACCTTATCTACACTGACTGAATCTTTGAAGAGAATGAAGCCGAAGCCTCTTGACCGGCCTGTCTGCTGGTCCATCTTTATGGTGCAGTCCGTCACTTCACCAAACTTGGAGAAGTAATCTTTAAGATCCTTCTTGCTCGTGTCCCAGCTGAGACCACCAACAAACATTTTCCTAAACACACAAATAAGGAAGGGGACACATTTAGTGTAACTGGCAGCACCGATCCTCCAACTTTATATATGGCTGTGGGGGGTGGGGTGGTTGCTGGCCGGAGGGGGTGTAAATGTACACACTGTTCCAGAACATCTGTTGACCCCATGACGTGGGAAGGTATGCAACAATTACAGTAGCTTGTGGCTAATTTACAACATTAATGAAATACGATGAAAATTGCTGTACGGGCAATGTGCACATTTCCCCATTAGCCAATACATTAGATTTCTTCCTCACGCGCCCATCCCCCCTCCACTCTGCACATGGCGCCAACAAAGGCCGGCTGAACAAAGAAACATGGCACACCACGACTGCGCTTAACGATCGTCGGATACATGATAGGTTCGCGTCATGGCGTTCAGCACTCACCCGGCATCCTCCTCGCCCTTACTGGCGTCGATCTGTCCGCCCTCGTTGCCGCCGTTCTGCGAGTCCCCGTCCGCGTCGGGCCCCGCAGCCTCCTCGCACTCATTCACGGCGCTGTCGTCGTTCCCCTCCTCGCCGAGGCCGGCTCCGTTGAAATCATCGTCGACTTCGTGGCCGTTTTCCGATGTTTCCATGTACTGCTGCTCCGTCTCAGACATGTTTGAACTATTAAACCTGGAGGACAAAGACAAAACGCGCCCGGTTATCTAAAATCCCGGTGGTTACATAACCAGTCGGGCCGTCCATGCTTCGCCATTTACATGGTGCCAATGCATGCATTTCCCACCATTTTGACCGGCACAATCGCGCTCCATGTATCCACAGATTGCCTCATCTGCGTGCCGGCAAATGGCACCGGAGTACCCGTCTACAAACTCAACATGGTGGCCCCCCCATCATCCTAAATACATTTCTACTGGAGACACAGGTTAGAAAAACGCCCAGCGTGTGTACCACACTGATAAACCGAACCCACACTGTGCAACTCAAAATCGCGGTTACGTAATGCAGAGGCCGAGCAGCCGCACTCCAGGGCCGCTACTTGTGCTGTTTACACACATCTAACGTACCGGCGCCATGAACAACGATAGAGCAAAGGGCCGCGGCCGCGCGGGTACTTACGACAACACAGTGAAACAAACCGAGGCTAAAGAAGAAGGGAAAGCAGCTTACTGGTCACACAACCGGAGAGCTCTCTTCAAGATGGATTCTCCCACTCGACGACAACTCGTGGTTGGTTTTCTAGAACCGGCAGAAAAAAAAAACACTTTTCTGCGGAGGCGGCGTCTGATTGGATGATCGCGGCTGTCGCTCACGGCGGCGGCCAATTGCGCGCGCTGCTTTCTTTTTTTTTTTTACGCAGGAGCTGTTCACGCCCCTCCTCACACAGGAAGCGACTCGCAGCACATTTTCTGCCTCGGATCCAAATGATTCGTCCGCCGCTGTTGCGTCGAATAATGTTTCTCTCTGCGTTTGACTGACTCGGATCTCAGGCCGCTCTGGATCTGACGAATCTGCAGCAACACTCAACACAAGTACAGTCCACTCATGTGTGGAGAGATCACGGTCGTGGTATGGAAGATGTCCGAAATGTAGATTATTATCATATTTGGACAATATTGATAAATTCTGATTGCCCTTTATGTATATGTTATCCTGTAACTAAAGTATAGATTTATAAAACATACTGAACAAGGGTTGAACAAAGAAACACAAACCATATAATAATGAAAAGAAGTACATTATGTAGTACAGGTCCACACTAAACGCTATTTGGTTTGTTAGTATGTACTTTAATTGAGTGTATCAAAGAGTTGCTGATTCAAGAAGTAATGAATCACATTTGGCTGTGTTGTGCTGCAATGTATTGTTACTGTAATTAGGATATAATAAGAAGTACTTTTATTGATCCTCCAAAGAGGAAATTCACTATTGACACAGTAACACAGGGGGGAATGTAGAAAGAATAGAAATAGATATACTATATACCATTACAATATATTCACAAGTGTCTTTATTGTGTCTTTCAGGGAAATTTATTTGTAGCCAGGATAGTACAAACACACAAACCACGAAAACACACAAAACACCTACACTCTGGTTGACAAAGTGACAATTTGAGTTCTGTAATTTATTGAAAGAAGTAGAACCATTTATGTAAATCTGCTGAATCTGAAATCTCATTATGAGTCAAGTCACACCCCTGTTATATTTTTTCCATAGAAAACAAACTTAACAGTTTATTTGTGTTGAAAATATATTTTATTTTTTTATCGAAGGACTGAAGACATTTGTTAGAATGTACCCATTCAGATGTTATGTATTCCTTTCTTACTTCTTGTCTTCTGCCTCTTCCACAACGATTTGAGGCATGTTGGGACAGTTTTTCATCAGCCAGTGAGCTAGCCAAACCTATTGTAAACAATGATATCAACAATAATAAATGGCTAATGAATAAATCTATCCATCTGTATACCTCAAAAATACTGTACACTAAAAACTTACACAGGGGTTGAGAGGCTTGTGCTTGCAGAGCTCAGTGAGCCCTCGAACCAGAGTTGGGTTCACATGCTTGCTCAGGTATTCTTCAGTTTCTTCTCTTGAAGGAAGGGGCTCAATAACAGCTGCAGAGAGAAAAACAAAATCATGTGGGCTCAATACCACATTTCCATATTAGCAACAGTTTGTGTGTTGTGTGTTTTACTTACAGTTTGGAAACATGAATTTGATCTCCCTCTCAGCTGCATCAAATGACTCACTGCCGTGGAGCGCGTTCTTCAGGTCAGTAGTGCCATACTTTGCTCTAAGGCTGGAGGGGGAAAAAACCCACATTTATATGCACACCTCTGCTTAAGTTGTCATGAGCACAAACTGTTACCTTTCAACTTAAAGGACCACAATTATACCAAATCAAAAAATAATAACATTAATAAGACATGGTTAACTATGTTCCGTCACAGGAGTATTCAAGTGTTGTGTCACTACAATATTTGCTGAGATAGTCATATAATGTAAGTACTGAACTTGTCTTGATAGTTGAAATAATAGTGTCTAATTCCCCGAAGTATAGTGACGGCCTATTTTTGTTGTCGCAGCCTTTGTTTCTGAGCAAACATTTACTGCTGTTTAGATGGATCAACTTTGCTTGTTCATTTATTCAGCATGTGGTTCATCGTGGTACATTTTATGCATAAAAGGCCCGACAACAGAACAAAAGTCTGAATCGACACCTTATAAGTTAACAAACTGACCATTCTGGGTGAGTTTCCCGAGCCTTGGTGCTGTTGACAGGCCCCATGAGGGACTTCCAGTGTGCAATAGCATTGCTGCGGGCCAGGGTCAGGGCGATGATGGGGCCAGAGCTCATGAAGGCCGTCAAGTTGGGAAAGAAGTACTTTCCATACTGGTCTGCGTAGAAGTCACTGCATTGCTCTGGACTTAGCTGCAGCTTCCGGTTCTGCATTAGACATGAGATATTGAACATTTCACAGAATCAAATTTTGTGCATTAGAATAAATCTAGAAATTCAAACCTCCTCGAGGGGTAAACGCAGTGGAGAATGATGCTTCATAAGAAAGTACTGCTCCTAATCAATTTATTTTAATTTTAGGGTGCTTGTATTTTTGAAGTGTGACCAGTATATGTGCTGTCAGCGCTCCCTGGCGGACAAACTATGCAACGATTTAAGTGTTTATCTGCTCAACTACCCGTCAGTGAGACTTCACGTACATTTTGAGAAGCCGCTGACCCGTTCACGCAAGAGCATCTGAAACTGTAGCTACAGACGTACCACCATGTAATAAGGTCCGGCACAAATGTTAAAGACAAACCAACCTGCAACACAGCGAATCCCGCTTTGAGGATAACGTCTTCAATCTCCTCACTTCTGTGGATGGCGTCTGGTTTAATGAGAGCCAGGGTTCTCTCCACGTAAATGCGATGATATGAGTCAGGCTCCATCTTTAACAATTAAGTTCAAGATAAGGGTAAAGGTAAAGTTATACAACTACAGTGGGGAACAGGTGGTGAAGGACCAAAGACTTTAAACTGCCTGTGGTCCTAATGTCTATGTCCCCAATTTCCTTTCATGTGCTAAACACCTAATGTCTATGTTCCTGTTGCTAAGATACCACTACCCTCTACGGCAAGCCATGCAGGACAATCCATTTCATGTGTTCAACTTGATTCTCTGGCCTCACACAACTTCACCTTATTTTTTAGCGACTTCACTTTACCTCCCGAGTTCTTAGATACCCTCACCTCAGATTTTAGGGTGTAAGACTATTACACATTTTGTTTATGAATAAAACAGTACATTTTCCAGAGAGGAAAAATAGATTAGACAAAAGCTACCAAAAGTTTTCATGTCCAAATTAGCTTCTTCAACATATCCAATCTTTAATAAACCCGTAGGAGCACATATTCTTTGAAATTCCCGTGATATAAATCACTGATATCATACAGTTAGAGTTGAAACCAAGAGAGCACACGTTCATTTCAAACAAGTCTTTTATTCAAACTGACTTCAACTTATACATCTTATCGAGTTCCAATTGTGACTTGCCACACTCTGATCAGGTTGTCAGTGTAGCCAGCAAACAGGGTCTGAAAAGAAACAGAGGAACGGACATTAACACAGAAGACTCAATTACTTCTCTTTTTCAAAGTTTGTTAGCTTTTAAAGTGCATTTCTCGTTTCCCCTCATATTTGCAGGACTGTCACCAGTTTACATCAGAATTTTAAGTGAATGGGTATAATCACTGGGGGTAACACACATTTGTAGAATTGCAAGACATAAATACTGAAAGGTGTGTTGTACCTGTCCATCAGCAGACCATGCCAGGGAAGTACACTGTGGGGGTTCAGCCTTGCTGTTTGTGCTGATCACTTCCTGTCTGAGCTCATCCACAATGATCTTGCCCTCCAAATCCTACAAGAGAAGGAAAACAACAGGGGCGATCAATAACACAACTGCAGCTATGGGTCAATCTCAGAAACTAATGCATCAAAAACAAACATATTGGTCCACAACAGAGCTCAGAAACAGCCTCTTTATCATCAAAGAATACAGTTGGTTTTGAAGTTTCATCACCGCCCTTAACACCATTGCTTCTATTCTTTACATACTGGTCATAAAATATTCAGGATTAAGTATTTTACCCAGATCTTGATGCTTGGGCCAGTGGCGGCACACAGCCAGTAACGGTTGGGGCTGAAGCAGAGGGCACTGATCATGTCACCACTATCCAGGGTGTACAGGTGCTTTCCCTCATTCAGGTCCCACAGCATGGCCTGGCCGTCCTGGACAAAGAGACAAAAGGTATCCTTTAATAAAATGTCTAAGCAAAACGTACAGCTATTATCTAGGATATTTACATAATGCCAGAGAGCTCACAGCTGGGCTTTAGAGGCATAAACATCACTAATCAGAAGCACCTACACTAAAATGTTTAGAAATCTATCAGCACTTCAAGATTCTTTAGCAACACTATTCAAACAGGTACTTCTACAATAATATAAAGTTTATATCATACCTTTCCACCAGATGCACACAGGGAGCCATCAGGAGAGACAGTCACTGTGTTCAGGAAACCAGTGTGGCCAATGTGGTTGGTCTTCAGCTTGCAGTTGGCCAGGTTCCACACCTTAGAGCAAAGGACACAAAATTTGCATTTAAACCACCATATTTGGTTTCAGACATGTCGAATCAGGTAATACATGCCAGCTTTTCACATCATTGTGCAAATTTAGGATCAAGTCTCATTCGCCTTCTTTTTATAGTCGGTCACAGGTACAAGAACTAAGTAAAAGCTTAAGGGAGTTAAAAATTAAAATGTTACCTTGACCAGCTTGTCCCAGCCACAGGAGACAATGATGGGGTTGCTGCTGTTGGGGGAGAAGCGCACACAGGACGCCCACTCAGAGTGGCCCTCATCCTGCAAATTGAAGAGGTACAATGAAGCATTTTTTTTTTTTTTAAATTCCACACTAACGATTCCTGTTTCAAATTAAATCATCAGCATTTTTGATCGGGGTAAGCTAAGTTGAAAAACGTACATTTAATATTTTTTGTTGGCTGGTAAGTCATGAAAATGAGCAGGTCTACTGAAGACCTGCAGCTCCTTCTCTTAAGACATCAAGCTGTTGTTCAATCACTGTCATAGTGTTGCATTTAAAACCATTAAACTCTATTTTCACCGTCAGAAAGACTGATCCCATGAGACAATAACACAGCTCACCTGGATGGTGTATTTGCAGACTCCGAGAGTGTTCCATAGCTTGATGGTCTTGTCCCGGGATCCAGACACAATCTGGCGGTTATCAGCAGAGAAGGCGACACTCAAAACATCCTTTGTGTGTCCAACAAACTGGCGAGTGGTGACGCCACTGGGGAAACATCACAAACACATTCAAGAGTTAAGACAAGTCATCTTATACTAATTTTCTGTGTTTATAGATGCACATTAATTATTTCTTACCAGCAAGTAAGATATTAAGGCTTTATTCTGCCTAGTACTTGTGACCATAAGAAAGTGGTAACTGAGTGAAAGCAGGTTTAATGTAAGAGTATCATCAGATGAATTAGAACAACCTGATCTCAACTCCAATTAGTCTGAATCCTCAGATAATTTTAATTTAAAAAGCTTCATGTGACAGGGTTGTGACAGGTCTGTTAATCTGGTGGTATCATTTTAAACTGCTTAACTAAGATTGACACGAAACATTTCAAGAGAAATACAATCATTGATGCATCATTGATTGAGTCCATCTATACATCTTTTTGGTTGTCAAACTATGTCACTGGCCACAAACTAGGAGGGAGTTTGTCTTAGATCTGAAACAACAGTATCGATATGGGTTTTCTGTCGACCTGTGTGGATCCTACTTGAAATGAAGTAGATCCTACTATTCAATTATAGCAAAAGATCAAACAAACAAATGGTTCTTTGTTAGAGCTCAGAAACAGCCTCTTTATCATCATAGAATACAGATGGTATTTGAGTTTCATCACTGCCCTTTACACTTTAGTTTCAATGCTTCACATAGTGGTCATGACGTACTCAAGGTTAAGTCTTTTATGCACATGTTGATGCCATTAATGGTTGTGGCTGAGGGCATTGATTGTGTCACCACCGTCTAGGATGTGTTTGCCCTCATTCAGGTGCCAAAACATGACCAGAGAAATGTAGTCATTGATGTGTATCATTAAAAAAAAGTCTGTCACACAACAAACGCGTAACTGAAGACATGTCCGATCCAGGCACTTACGTGGTGAGATCCCACAGGCGGAGGGTACTGTCCCAGGCGCCGGACAGGGCGAACTGTCCATCTGAGGAGATGACAACATCGCTCACGAAGTGAGAGTGGCCCTTCAAGGAGCGCTGGGGGATGCCATAGTTGGTTTCATCACGGGTCAGCTTCCACATGATGATAGACTTGTCTGAAAAACAGGAAAACATCCCACAAGTCAAATAGGCTCAATTAAAAGCAGATATTTAGTGGGCAAGTGAATGTTCACGGAAAATTGTCTAACAGGAAACAGACAATATATCAAAAAGAGGTTATTTCTACATCCACACATTTCTGGATGTACCTTACTACTGTGTATGTGATATGTGTGGTTATACATGTGTACACCTGTTACACCAGCTAAGGTACATGTATCATATCTTAGCTATATTCTCTATATAGTATATCTTGTTGTGTTGCCAGGTACACTGGTATCTAATGGTACATTTCTCTCACTTGTTTAAATATACTTTTATTTGCACTTATGAATTGTACTTGCAGATACATTTTAAGTTAAACTTGTTACATTGCCAGTTATACTTCAACGCGACGTGGTACTTTGAATCGCAGTCGTGTGGAATGTTATACCTGTGGTCACACCACTGTAGTCTACTACACAGTACAGAAGTGAGTATCTACAGCCGAACAGCAGATGACGCCTGCTGCTACTAGCTAGCACGGCTAACCGGTATCTTTCTCTCCGGTGGGCGCTCACGGTCTCGATATAAAACCCGCAAACGACCACACGACGTGACTTAGTGGCTTAATTAGTATACACGACATGTTCCACGTACTTTGGTAAAGTTGTTCGTCTTACGTTATTGCAGCCAACCGGCTAGCTCTAGTGCTATGGGAGCCATGTTGGCGGAGCCGGCGGGGAGGACGCCTCACCTCGGGACGCCGACAGAATCATGTCGGGATACTGGGGCGTCGTGGCGATCTGGGTGACCCATCCGCTGTGCCCCTTCAGGGTCCCTCTCACTGTCATCTGCTCGGTCATTTTGGCGAGGTTCGGCGGTGCCTTTGACGAGGATGGATTCGGATTTTTCAGAGGTCCGAAAATACTTAGGTCCTCATCGCATCTGGGCACAGAGGAAAAGGAAGTTCAAACCCGGATGCAAAAGCTATGAGGAGGTGAACGTGCCGCGGAGCACTCTGGGACATGTGGACTTGATTCTTTCAGCCGGGACTACAGATGTTCTACAGGATGTCCACGTCTGAATGAATGTACTGCTCTCTAACACTCTGTGCTGAGGTTTGGTATTAGATTAGATTATATAGTCCACCTGAGAGAAGCGTTTTCATTGTATAAGTTATTCTATATCCTCTTTATTTTCATTCATTCAACATCTATTTGAACTACATTGGGGTTCAGACCTCATTTACACCATTACCTAGAACCGAAAAATAATCACAACATTCCAAGACACCAAGAAAACACATTTGTCAAACAGCAAAATCTAGAAAATAAGAAAAAAACCATATGACTTGTATGACTGTATAAAACGAATCTAAAGTAAATGAATCAAAAACAATGACAACAAACTGTACGGAAGCCCTAAAGGGTCATACATACATACATTTGATTCCACCCGTTTTCCCGTGATAACGAGATAATAAAAATAAAAAATCGATGGCCGTTCTCGGCTTCCGTATTTTTTTACTTATTGGCAATTTTATCGTTATACTCATCTGACATATTTATATTTATACTGTAATTCTGTTAATACTGCCATATTGCCATATTTATATTTATATTCCACTGATAATTCTGTTTATATTTATACCGTTAATTCTGCTCATCCCGCCATATTTATACTCTTTATATTGTCTAGATTTACTTACAGTTTATATTTTATATTTCATGTTTAATGCTGTTTGCACCGGGGATAAGAGGGAAACGCAATTTCAGTTCTCTGTATGTCCTGCACATATGGCATTATTGATAATAAAGTTGACTTGACTTGATTTGTACACTGATATTGTTGTAATCTCTGTCAGGATTAATAAAGATTAAAATAGATTATAGAAGTATTTCCTGAAAACTGGGGATATAAAATAAAATAGAATACGCAACACATCATTTTAATTTTCAGATTAGAAACCTTCCAAATGAACAAAAGTTAAGATGCAGGACATTTAGATTCTAGAATTGTATTTGGTGCTATACAAATAAAATTGAATTGAATTGAATAGATTCATAACACTTCCATGGTGGTCAGTGATAAAACTACAAATATAAGGTAATTTGCTAAAACTAACAATTGGAATTAAATTGGACACACAATTATGCAGATGTAAATATTGTGTGCTGTGCTCCATTGTTCTTCACCACATGGATCAACTGCAACTGGTTGTGTAACCTGTTGTTTAGTCTGACAAACAATAGAGTAACAATAGAGGACATGCAAACAATTTGGGTTAAATGATTGATATAAACGGTCAAATTAAGAGCACACTTATTTAGCCTAATGGATAACACAGATATGTCAACACTGGAGGTGTAAGTTATGTTTAACTGTGGATTACTGTACATTTTCCACAATACCTTCCGCTTATTGTATATTTTTTATTTGCCGATAGTATTTTCTATTTCATTTTTCCTATTTATATATTTATATTGCACAAACACACCACAGCAAATTCCATGTACGTGTTAACCTACTTGGCAATAAAGCTGATTCTGAATTAACACTTTGCAGCAGCGCTGTCCATCACTCTTCCTCACTCATGGCAGAGACGTTGTAGGAGACATTGCTGGATGGTGTGGTACACTTATTGCATTACACAAAAATAAAGACTGTCACAAAGAATGAATACTACTGTACATGGGAATTGACTATAGGCACCAAGCATCTGATACAAACACACACGCATGCACACACTGACTCCTCTGCTCACCTCTCTCTCTCAATCTTGCAATAAGCATTGGGCACACATTCAAAATGTATACTTACTACTTACTGATGGGGACAAGGACTTAGATTCAGTGTACCTACAATTCCCTCCTCTCACATTTGAGGGAGAGCTGACTGTATCATGTATTGATAAAGATCTATCAGCGGACAACAATCTAGTAAAATGAACAGTTATTAGATGAAGAGCCTACCATTAAAATGATGCAGTTACTGTTCAAGGCAGGACACTACAGGCAAAATAATGTACTTCATGTACTGGTCAATTTTGAGTCTGTCTGTTTGCATCTATAGATTTCTCTGAAATTCACCAAACAAGCTAATCAGCAATAATAATAATAGTTCAGGGGAAAATAGTCTTGACTTGAATCATTAACTTGGGAATTTCTGTACTGATATGTTTAATCCTATTCACCTGGCGGGCCAATTGGCAAATGTATGCAAATAAAAGCATTGTCATTAGTTAACATCTAATTTGAATATCAAGATGATGATTGTGATGACATCATTAGATATGTTTGACTGTATTCCCCTGTAGTGTCTCCCCTTACGTACAGTACATTAGCCTGTATGCCCAAACTCATCACATTATCAATTAGCTCATGCGTGTACATTAGCAAGACACAACTGTATTTGTTTTTTGTCTGTGGTGGGAAAAACCGGAGACAGGAGCTGAGGGGGTGCTGCCTGTCTGACGTGACTGTGATGACTGTGTGCTCACCACCGTGCAGGAGACGTGGAGTTAGGGTAGACACAAAGTCTAATCTACGGCCCTGATATTTAGATTTTTTATCCAATCCATATATTTGTTTGACAGGGAAGCTATGTGCAAACAGGAATATAATAAGAAAATGTTTTTAAAGCAACCCAGAAAAGGGGCACTTCTCTCTAGGAAGAAAAAGGGCAGAGGGTCATGCACACTTAGATGTCTATGTGTGCACGTGCCAGGATATATCTACGTGGTAAGAATAGACCAAAAGTTCAGTAGATGTAAAATGATTATTTTATATAAAAATCAAGACTTGGGACACATTCAGTTATTTTACAACATTAGCAGTTAATGCAACACATTGAGGTATCTATGAAAATCCCATTCTTCTTTTCTGTCAGGTAAGACAAACTTAAAAACACAGGTACATTTTAAAATGTATAAAGTTCATAGCAGAGAACAATCTGGCAAACATGTAGATTGTTAATCACAAACAATAGCAGATGTTTTTTAAAACAGAAACAGGTATCACATAGTTTCTTTTGACAAAGAAATTATGAATTTCCACTTGCTCCAAGCTACGTCACAAGAGTTCAGCTGTGTTCAAGAGCCAAAAGAAGAGTCAAAAAGGCTTGTGTGAACAGGATAGGATTACAGGTAGTTAGAGCAGCTTCCCTTTGTGTCGAGAAATTCCTCCATTTTCTATTATGACTGTCAGTTGATGCAAAGAAATACAATCAGTATCAATAAATAAATGTGTCAGTTGAAACAGTACATGGTGATAAACATGTAGTGGGAGGCATATATTAAAATAACTTGGATTCATTACAGAACATGGCACACTAAGTGTTAAGACCCAACTCCATGTTCCCGTCGCTACCACTGTTCCACATTGTCCATGTAGTCCTCCATGGTGCTATTCTCATCCAGATCCCACCATTCTGGGAGGAGCACCTCTGACTCTATGTTGTCTTCAACAGCCTTCTCCCTCTGCTGCTCCTCAGTTACTACAGAGTGGCTGTCAGGCTGATGGGTGGTGTCTGTGGGCTTCAGCTGCCTCCCTTGCTTTGCGAGCCTTCCACGGAGCCGCCTCCTCTCCTGCTGACGCCTTTGTCTGGCCTGCCTGCGCTCCTGCTGCCTCGCCACCTGGAAACGCTGCAGGAAAAGGTCACGGCCGTACTCGTACAGCTCCACATCCCATCGGTTGAGTTGGCGGATTCTGTGCTGCGTCTCAGAAGGAACGTCAACCGTGGACGCGCGCGTGCCGTTGAGCTGCGTGAATGGTGCGATGAACTCCAAGTTGAAGGTTCGCTCGAACAGGTACTGGGTCTTACGCTGGTACTCGGTCAGCCCAAAGAAGGCCATGCCCCGTAGGTTACGTTTAGCACTCTGCAGCAGCACTGCCCATCGCTCTTCCTCACTCATGGCAGAGACGTTGTAGCACCCCACCAGGCTGAGGTCAGCCAGCATGCGGGTCTGTCGATTGTTGGCGAGGTTGTAGGGGCAGTCCATAAACTCCTGCAGGGAGCAACCCGACCAGTCGTCTCCGGAGTAGCAGCTAGGCAGCTCAGACAACGTCGGTGAACGTCCTTCACATACATGTAAGGAGGCTTTCCACGTGGCACCTCGCTGCACGTGACGCCACTCACTCAAGTAGCGTGATACTGGGTCTCTTAGGATGGTTATGTAATAATAGTTTCTCCTAGAAAGAGAAAAGGACATTAGATATACAATAAGCAAATTCAAACTGCCTTATTCTGATTGGACAAAAAGCCGTCCTGCAATAATGTAAAAGCTTAGCTACTAAATAAGTACTTATTGATCTATCTGTACATATTTAAAAATCACATTAAGACCTCTTCCTTGTGGTATTTTAAGTTCCTCCAAGGATCAAATTCACACTTAAGATACAAGTGAAAGCGTCATCAAATGAACAAATATAACATCTGCAGACTGGTCTCGTATTTATTGTGTAAAGACACAAACTAAGAGTATCTTGCCAAATGTTTCATTGCTGTGTCGCTTGCAGTGATTGAGAGAATCTGAGAAATGTGAAGTGATGGTGTTCCTCTCCGCCTTCACTAACCTGAGCAGGTTCTGTGGAACCTCTTTTGTGTCCATGCGTGACGGGACACACTTGGTGAGCTCGGTCCAGTCCGCATGAAGCCCGCAGCTCCAGCCGGTGGAGAAGCGGGAGAAGAGCCAGGTTTCTTTTTTACCTGGCCGGTAACAGGTGCACTTCTTCTGGCCTGCGTGGCACTCGCACGGCCTCTCCAGCTGAATATTCCGCACTAAGTGCCGACCAAAGGTGGTGCCCCCAGTTTTCTGAATGTGCAGAAACACTATAACGTCATCCCCTTTGATGTTAAAGTCTACAACGCGGTTTAAATCAGCTTTGGTGAAGTTGAACCGAGGGACAAAGCGAACCAGGGCGCCGTCTTCTGCGATGTACGGATCCTTCTGAGGCCCATCTTGAGCTCCATTACCTGTGCTCCGGGAACCAGTTGCACCGCCGACTTTCAGCCAGGACCCCAGCTGGTGCAGCATGCGGCACTCCGACCTGCTCGGGCACACGTACTGGACCATAATGACGCTAAAGAGCAACGACATGAGCAGGACGATCAGGAGCCGGTGATGGCTGCCGCTGGATTTCTCATCCATCTTCCCGGGAGGAACAGAAACACATCCCTCAGGCAGTCCGGACCCCTGCCTCGGCCGGAGAACCTCGAGGGGGGAGTAGCGTTTATATGGCCGCCGCCAAACAAGCGAAAACAATAACAATGCAGCAGCTAGCCGGCTAACGTTAGCTAGCCAGACTGAAGGAGGCTGAGCAGCAGGAAAACGGGGCGATAGCGTGGAGCAGGTTCTTCTGTGTCATGGAAAACCACCCGTGCGGCTCTCATCTCAAACCACAGGCTCGTTGTTCCCTTTGTTGTTCGTTAGATCATCTTTGCAGCAGCCGCAGGTCCGTGCGTTCAACAGCCTGCGATTCTTGACCTTTTCTTCCCAGCAGCCCCTGCGCTGGATGTGGGAGTGAAGTTACGTCACCACGGAAGTAACGTGCTGCCGAGACGACCAGAGTGTTGCGATCTGCAGGAAACTCGCTTTACTTCAGAACCACATGTTTCTGTTCCTGGAGCAACATTGATTGGAAGAAGGTTCGGTCCACGCCACAAAGACCATTCTCACAAATAACGGTGATCAAGTTTAAAAGAATAGTTCGCCCCAAAAATGGCTCCCTCTACTCACCACTATGTCGATGGAGGGGTGCGTGAAGTGTTTGAGTGCACAAAACACTTCCGGAGTCTCAGGAGTAAACAGTGTTGCAGTCAAATCTAAACAATGGAAGTAGATGGGGACCGATTATTAAAAACCAAAAAAAAGGTACAGAAAAAAATAAAATGTTAAACCTCCTCTGGAGCCACATTCGCCCGTGGATCACAGTCACGAGAACACAGAGTTAACATATCACTTTTTATACCTCGTTTAACTTGCACTGCTAATACTTTTATCTATATATGTTCTATTTAGTGATATGTTATGGTAAGTTACGTAATGTCTTGTCTGTATACTGTATATTACTTAGCTCCAAGTAATGTTTATCTGTTGTTTATCTGTTGTGCCTGTGCACTTTATATGTTTCACTGTGGGGAGAGTGGGAAACGTTCTTTCGACTGCTTTGTATGTTTACATGTGAAATAGTTGACAATAAAGCTACTTTGACTTTGACTTAAACTAGCAGTCGCCCAGAGCTATACCATCGTTGATAAACCTAGTAATCACGTAGTAATATGTACTTATCTATAATATTTGCATGTGAGGCTAAATGATGTCACCGCCGAAATAGCTCAGTTGGGAGAGCGTTAGACTGAAGATCTAAAGGTCCCTGGTTCGATCCCGGGTTTCGGCATTTTGTCAAACGGGGAGAACTCAGTAAAAATAAATCTGTACACATCTGATGTTCATACAGCACATCATTTTTTCCCAGTGTTTTTATTATTTTATACTCTCCCCTGTTTTTAATTTGTTGTATTTATTCGTATGCACAAACACTCCAGAGAAAATGCCCTGTATTTGTAAATGTTATAAAACTTGACTGATTCTTCACAGAAGTGGGGATTTTCCTTGTTTTATATATCTTTTCTGACCAGTGTGTCTCTTGATTTAATTTATTTTAGTTTGATTTACTTTCTGACAAAAGTCTTTTTCTCTACATATTTTGAGCTGCTGTATTTAGATATGTGCCAGAGCTTCACTTGTTGACTTTGGTGTGTCAGTAGGATGGGGGGTTAGTGGGTGGACAACAATGTTTTTCCAACAGAGAGGAATTCCACCCCCAACTCCAGCCCACATGAGTCACGACCAAACTGTGGCATCCAAAGTGTCCCCCCCCCCCCCGCACTGGGCCAATGTAAAAGACATTGTAAATATGCTGATCTCATCAGTCCTGGCCTTTGTTTTAGCTGCAGTGTATTCGACTCATTTGGTGACGCAGTAAAATGTTGCTCTGGTAAAATGCAACATCAACACAAGCAGCAAGCAACAAAAATCCAACTGATGAGGTCACAACTTAAATGTGAAAGTTAACAATTCGTGGTTGTAGTTGTATCCAAAAGCTGGGTTACTTTAAAGTTTATTCATTAAGATAATAAATACTACTCGTAATACTACAACTACTACTCATAATAATGTTCCTGTGTTGAGTGCTGATTGTGCTGATCACTGATCAGACCCTCACATTAGTCATTAGTGTGTCAGTCTGCAGGAGGATTTCAAGAAACCAGGTCAACTGCTGAAAACAGACAAGAGGTCACCGTCATACGTCACAGATGGGGGAATTTGTAGTCCTAACGATCGTTGGTGTGAACAGATGTATCACTCTGGTCCACAATCCCCACTCGGTCTACAAAAGGAAGCGGTCCTGCTCCCATGACTGAACAACGTTGTTTACTGCCAGATATACTAATGCATCATAGAATATATTTGGATGATACTTTTTAATGACAGGAGTGGAAAGTGACAGCAGTATATTTACTTAAAATAGTACTGCACATAAATACAGTATTAGGTGTATGTACTTGACTGGAGTATGTCTGTTTTCTGATACTGAAAGTCTGAAACACAGTACTTTAATGTATTTCATATTTCTATTATTTGGTTGCATTGCAAATTCTAATTCTAATTAAAATTGGGATTAATATATACATGATCTAGATAGTTTCATCCTAGTGCTTAGACAAATTTTGAGTATTTACAATAAACTGTGTATTATAACTTATACTAGAATAACATATGTACTTTCCCACCACTGATTAATGATCTGAATCCTGTAAAGTAAGAGTATAATTGAGCTAAAATTGAAGATATTTATGTGAAGCAATAACGACCAGTATCCTGTAGTCAGTGGTTCAACTCTCTATCTGCTGCTAATGAGACGTTTTATTGTTGCGTAACGATGACGACAATGATGACGACTGCTCTTCTTTCTTGCTGGTTCCTGGAGAATGTGGCGGAGTGATACGTCTGTCGGTGTCCGCTGCTCGTGCGTTGTGCTGGAATGCGGAGGGTCGGGTGGGTCCCACACTTCAGGCTGTAAATACCCGAGAGCACGGTGAACCGTCACTCGGGACACAGACGGGCGGCTGTTGGCTTCAATCGTGAATTCTCCGCCGGTTCTGTTGTTTTGTGGTTTTGTTTACGGGGAGCATGGAGCTGGACCGGCGGCTGCTGCTGGCCCACTGCACGGTCCACGCCCTGTCGATCGCGGCGGGGCTGCTGGTGGTCGTGCCCATGGCTCTCAACGGATCCGCTTTCAAAGGCCGCTGCGCCCTCTTCTCCACCGGCTACTGGAGGACCGAGAGTCGGGCCGAGGCGCCGGAGCAGCCGGGAGACGTCTCCCAGCTGGTGGTGCAGCAGTGGGGGCCGCTCGCCGCCTGCCAGTTCGCCACTTTCGTGGGTATCTTCTCGGTGCTGTACGGGGCAGCGCAGGGCTGGAGGTGTCTCTTCTACCTGCATGGACGACATGACGAGTGAGTCCACTGACACAAGAGTACACACACAGCTGAGTACATCTACTGAAGTACTGGGTTTAAATACACTTATATCACTGCTTCCATGTTATATAACTGCATACTCCACTAGGTTTATAAGGAAATGATGTACATCTTACAATATTACATAACGTGTATTCACTGGTTACTTTCACAGTGATAGTAAGTAAAAAGTAATAACACATTATCAAAGATGAATGCAGTGTATTTGAGCTTGTGTCTGTTTGAGGACATTTTTGTCACAACTTTAAGACAAAAAGCTCCACCACAATTCAATTCCATTATGTTGTTTTAGTTGATTATCAGTCATAGAGTTAAAGTAATTCAGTATTTCAGAAATTAATCAAGCTAAGACGATAATTGATTATTATTTGAAATTGTTTGTCATCACCATTCCTAAGTTTTATCTCATTTCACCTCTGACTCCTTAAACCAGGGATGCTCCTTCTGTATTTGTTTGTTTTCAGAGCAGAGAAACTGATCAACAGGCTAACTGATGATGGAAATAATCATCGTTATTTATTGCAAAGTATGCGCAGTATGTGTAATGTCTGTCCTGTTCTGTTTCTGCTCAGCACCCTGTTTTCATCATTCCTGACTGTTCTGCTGAGTGTGTGCGTTCTCTTCCTGTCTGGAGGGGCCAGTGTCCTCTTGTCTCTGGGTCTGGTCTCGTGGTGCGACACTGTGACTGACAACAACACACGACCATACAGGTAAGAAGTCTTTTTGTGGAAATTTCTGCATATATCTAATAACTAAATGGTCATTTTTGCATGATGCATTTAATTGTTTAATTGTTGTTTTTATGCCTTTATGCCAGTGGCTGGAGGCATTATGTTTTTGGGTTGGCCCTCCATTTGTATGAACGTCACATACCCGTGAACACAATATCTCAAGAATGTCTTGAGGGAATTTCTTCAAATTTGTGACAAATATTCATTTGGACTAAAGGATTCACAAAATATGTTAATGTTTTTCTTGAGTGACCTCATATGAATGGGAAACTGCACTGGTTGGCAGAGGCATACAATTGCAGTCTGGTAATTAGTTTGGTTTGCAACACATGTCTAGTTTCATACAGTTGTGTGACAAGTTATTATATATTAACACAAATCTATATGTAATTAAGAACTACTCCAGGGCTAAAACTAACAATTACTTTTTTTGTTGATCAATTATTTTCATTTGATGAATAATGTGTCAGAAAACCTTGAAAATATAAATCCAAATTCCCTAAAGTGACTTTTTTATTAAACAATCAGCCCAAAACACAAACATATTGAGTTACCTCTGGTAGAAGACTGATACAGACAAATAGTCCCTTTGTATTTTCAGCTGTTTATTCTGTTGATATTTATCACCATGCTGTGGAAACTGTGAATTTTTTCTCATCCTCTCATGTTTGCTTGTGTTTAGCTGTGCAGAGTCCCAGTCTGTTCCAATGTATCTGGATGTGGACACCTCCTCTTTCTACACAGAGCTCAATCTGGCTCAGGTACGAGCGTTAACAGCAGCACACAAACACAGTCAATGTCTCATTCTCTTTTGTAGTTGCCATAACCAGACTATGTATTTGTGATGTTTTCTGTTGTATATAGATCTAAAATTATAAGACATGAGCTTTTCCATCTTTATATCATTATTTAATTTATTTTACTTTTATAGTATTTGACAGGTCATTACC
Organism: Paralichthys olivaceus; assembly: GCF_024713975.1. Lineage (NCBI taxonomy): Eukaryota > Metazoa > Chordata > Actinopteri > Pleuronectiformes > Paralichthyidae > Paralichthys > Paralichthys olivaceus. The sequence continues at coordinate 13,212,264 of NC_091101.1, forward strand.
TATTCTGGCTTTTCTATGTACATCCGTTTTAACAAAAGCAATGTAATGTTAGTGGTTACAAACCTTGTGTCTGTTTTTCAACCTGCTATTTCCCTCACACACAGTCTGATAATCAGACTAAACCAAACCAGCAAAACTACATCTGATCAGAACAAAGCAGACCTATGTGAAATCTCTGGAAATATCTTTAGGCACTTGTGGCTATTCAGGACATATTGAAGCTTCTTTTTTAAGACTGACCCTGTGCCCTCAGGCTTCTCTGTGGGGTGTGACGTCTCTGTGGCTGGCTCAGTCTATCCTGGCTTTCCTGCGGCTCTACCACTCCCACAGCCAGAACATCAGCGGACCGTGTCTTCACCGAGAGAAGGAACTCCTCCTGGGATACAGTCCATCTGAAAGTGGCAGCTCCCCCTCACCTCCCTATGCCCCAGCGACACCCACCATCTTAGTCTGACTCAGAGTAAATGAAGTAGTGCTCTAAGGTGTTACCCTTAACCCCACTATCTAAATTCATACAGTTCTTCACAGCATGTAGGTTATGAATATTTTGAGTACGGCTTGGTTCATAATGTTTAAGGTTTCTTTATGTTTCTATATAATTTAGCATAGAGCCCCCAGTAAAATAATACTGGAGTATAACTCAGCTGAAACATTATGGTACACGTTTATGTTTCCCCTGCAGGTCAAAATACTTTGATAACCAAATTTAATGGATCTTTAAACTAAATGTTTTGTATGGTGTTTGTTTGCGACAAATTATTAATTTGTCGTTGGCTGATTTAAAAGAAAATCTGTTAAATTGATTTTGGTACCACCCACAGTAAAAAATACAAGATCCTCCAGGCTTTATTATATAATCATATGATGTTTGAGCAGGGCCAACACCACTCACATAACTGCACTGTCTAACTCAAGCACCCATCACCTCATAATGACTCTTAGGGTGGATTCACGTCACTGATGACACCATTAACAATATTTTTTTCAGTATACTCAGGATGCATGGTTGTTTACAGTTCTGCTTGAGTCAGTTTGCACAGTTGGATCCTCATCAGGGAGAATACGTTCTTGTTTTGTTGTTTTTGTTTTGTTTACTTGTTCCAAGTGTATAGTTCAGATGTAGCACTGAGGCGCTTTTATTTTGAAGCATGTGGTAAGAATGTGACTGAGCCACTGTGTACGTGAAACGGGCTCACTGTGTGAGCATGACCTCAATGTTCTGTTGTGTAACAGAAAAATGGCTGCCGACTCTCTCCTCTTGTGAAGATTTCTATTATGATGCTGTTTGTGTGGACACGGCCGCTCTCAGTTAAAGAATCAGCCAAATCTCCTCTAGTGATTTTCAGTGAAGTCTGTCAAGGATGATTACAAATTTAACTTTCAAGGATCTGAGAGAATTTCCTCGAGACAGAGATTTGTGTTGAGCCCAAAGGCTCAGTGAAGAAACTAAAATGCTGAATTTTTATAAAGAAATTATTCTTAGCTGTTTTAAAATTTCTCTCTCTTTGACTGAAGTGGTTGTAATGAAACACAGACAGCGGAGCAAGAAATCTGAAGTACACAGAGACGAGACAGCGTTGTGACTTGAAATCAAATGTAACCTTTTGAATTATAACTGACGATGGTCTCGCGTTTTACCTCTTGTACGTGTTTGTGCTTATTCATATTCATGTTTTTTGCACTTGTCTTGTTTACTGATTAAAACGCTTCTCAGTATGAAAGAATGTTGTCTTAACTGAAATCAAATGTCAGAAAATTGTGAAAAAGTAAAGCTCCCAAAGTCTAAGGTGACATTGTAATAATATAAATAACAGTAAAAAAAGAAAATATACACCTGTTACATCTGTTCGACTAATCACAAGTCAGTATCAGCTGTCAACCATGAGGTTATTCCCTGTTTTTAAATGATCAAATAACTAAAACCAAACTTACCTTACTTTGACATTTTAGTTTAGTCCATGTCCCATCTCTTAACATGGAGGAGGCATGATTTATGACCAATACAGTATCTTTTTTTACAATAGAAATATGTCTAAATATACTTTGCCTCAAGAACTACGGACGCGCATCACCAAACTTCCGGTAAAGAATCCCTTCTCGTCGCTGGGGGCAGTGTAGAGCCCTACGAGTGTTTAATGCTACAGTAGTGACAAGAGCGAGGAAGCAAAGAGCCAATCACAAACTAGGGCACCATATTGAATTGTTTTGATCCAGACCTCTGCTTCTTACTTCTGTTGACTTGTGGGTTTGTTTGTGTTCTTAATAAAAGCAGCCACAGTTTAAATAAGACAACAGCGGAAACTGTCCTCACAAGGAGACAATGAAGCTGACGGAAATCAAAAAGTTAAAGGTGGCGGAGCTGCGGTCCAGACTGAGAGAAGTTGGGTTGGACGGCAGAGGACTGAAGGCTGAGCTGGTGGTCAGGCTGTGGTCTGCTTTGGACTCGGGACTCAGCCCGAGAGGCGAGGAGACTCTGGTGAAACCACAACATGACGACTCACCGACACCAGCAGCGCCGACAGACGCAGCGGAGGTCCCCGCTCCGTCCTCCTCCTCGCCGCCGGCTGCAGAAGCGTGTATCGCCGCGCCATGTTGTCCGGACAGCACCAGAGAGTTTACGGACAGCGGGACGCAGACTGAGCCCGAGGCCGGAGTGGCTGCACCACAACACGGCTCTGAGTTTGTGTCGGAGCCCGCGAGGAGGAACCAGGCTGAGGGAGGAGAGGTGGAGGGTCCCGGGGAGGAGAGGAGAGATCCGTCCTCTGAGGAGACGAACAGAGGGAGAGCTTTCTACGAGTTTAAAGAGGAGATACGATACAAAAGGTATTTATACACACACACAGAAATGATTCCAGAAATAATGTCAGTGCAGTGTCAGTCAGTGATTAAAGTCAAGTATTAAAATAACTAAGTGCAATCCTATGAACACCATTTACTATTAAAAGGCCTCACTAATCCTCTTGTAAGCAAGTTTTCTAAGCATCTTGGAGAACTTGTCTTCTGTCTCTTCATGTAAACCCAGTGCTGTAGAGACCCTGTGGGGGGTAATCTATCAGAATATATATATATATATATATATATATATATATATTAATAAGTGTCTTTATGTATCTCTTCTCAACAAGAGTGAAGTCACCACAACCTCCAGTGGACAGTGACGAGGCAGAGGAAAAGGATGAAGATAAAGTCAGCCTGGATCTTTGTGAGTCTGGTGGAGAAACAAGGAAACTCACGTGGCACTGGTTACAGTGAGCTCTAATGAGTTCATTCAGTTGAGATTTCAAGTTAACAAGAAGATGAAGTTTCTTGAAATTTTAAAATCTTTCTTTGTTCTTACCGCAGATGACGGTCACCTCCACTTTGAGGTGGGCGCTGACGGATCTTGGGGGCAGCCACGGTTTTGGGCTCAGTTCCCCTCGCTGTGGTCGGGCTGCAGGCTCACCCATGGGGTGCTGCAAGGCAGGGTGGGTTATGAGGTGAGGCTGGAGAAGAAGTTGTTGACTACATGGCAGGAGGAACAAGAGGAGGAGGAGCCCTGTGGTGTGAGAGTAGGCTGGTCAGTGGCTCACACCTCTCTGCTGCTGGGTAAGGATGGGCTTCTTCATCATTTCTGGACAGAGTGGCTTTTTAAAGAGTTGATAACACGTCTAACACCCTCTGATTCTAAATCTATCGTATATACCAGGTGAAGATGAGCTCTCTTTTGCTTATGATGGACGCAGTAAAAAAGTCTCAAGTGGAAAGGAAGAGGAGTTTGGAGAATCTTTCTCAGAGGGGGATATCATCGGCTGTTATGCTGTGAGTTATACTTTCCTCTTTTTCTCCTCTTTAATACTTTGGGATTCAGGAGAGTTTTTACTAATCTCAACCATGTTTATTTTACACTCTCAGTCTTTCTTCACAGACGGTGCCGTTCAGCTCTCTTTCCATAAGAACGGTTGTTTCATAGGTGTGGCCTTTTCCCTGGGGGCCTCTGTGCTGCAGGGTCGACCTCTGTTCCCTCACATCCTCTGTAAGAGTTGCTCGGTCAGAATCCTCCTGGACCCCACAGCTCCTCCCTGGTACCCCAGCCCTCCAGGTTTTACTCCACTGGCAGCGCTCCCTGCTGGGCAGAGGGTGCGCTCGACACTGGGCCCTTCTTCCAGAGCACAGTGTGAGGTGAGAGACAGGGTTTGTGGCTGGGTGTTCATCTACAAATTCAATTTAAATGTAAATTCTTGCCCCCAGTTCACCATTTTCAACTTTAAACAAAACAACAATTTTGTAATAATTTAAATAATTAGCTGTTTTAAGAGATAACTTGTGAAGAGTTCAGCAGATAGATGAGATTAATAGGTTAGATTTGTTGTGAATGAGCTCCAAGGGATCATCTGAGAATCAGAATTTATGATAGTGAAACAAGGAAACTGTAATCGAACAAGGTCTGTAATGTAAAAGAAACAAAATAGGTACGTGCTACACTGAAAAGTCATTTGTCAAGTAAGAGTAAACATTTATCACACTTATTCGATTTCATTCTTCTCTTCCCCCCTCCAGGTTTTGCTGATGATGGGATTTCCTGGTTCTGGGAAGAGCCACTGGGCCCGGACTCACATGAAGCAGCATCCAGAGAAACGCTACAGGCTGCTGGGCACAGAGGAGCTGCTCACATGTATGATTGTCAGTCAAACCTGCTTTATTAATCCTCATGTTTCACATTTTAAGTTGATGTGCAACTTTTGACTATCTCATCCAAATACTTTGTGTGTGTGTGTTTGAGTGCAGAGGGGCGAACGGAGGGACAGCAGGCTGCGACAGGCCGCTCAGTGTCTGACTGATTTACTTAAAATAGCTGCTCAGACTCTGGGCAACTACATTTTGGACCAGGTGAACCCTTACTTCTAAACATGTGTCTGCTTAAGTCAGAAAATGGATGATGTAGACTTGTGAAACTGTGAATTTACTAGTTTGTATCTAACCAAGTATAAAAGCAGAAATGCTCATACTATGATGTGAACCATAGATCTACAACTTCGAGAAAAGCTCAAACTGTGCTCACTTTCTGGGTCAATCACACACTGACCTCTGCATCTTTTATCTTCTTCTCTTTGTCATCTCTCTGTTTCCAGTGCAACGTCCTCTTCTCGGCACGCCGTCACAAACTGCAGCTGTTCTCAGGCTTCAGGAGGCGGGTGGTGGTAGTTTTTCCACCTGCAGACGAGTGGAGAAGACGACTGTCGCTGCAGCAGACGAGCGAGGAGAACCAGATCCCAGAGACAGCCCTGCTTAAACTCCAAGGTCTGACGTGTACATTTTATTATCCCCACTGCCCCACAGCGATCACTGTCACTATGCTTATCCTTTCATAATAAGCGTGACATAGATGACTTAATAGTTTGTACTTGGTTCATCTATCAATTTTTCCGATAGTGATCTGGATCCAGGTTGTATTTGGAATGACCTACATTTATTTATATATTTGTCTTCAAATATGATCAGAGCTTCGTTTAATTCTGGTTTCACTTAATTTATCGTTAGTTATTATGATTATTATAATCTAATCCCAATACTCATGTGGGCAGCAGTGTAAGGAACTGCACCACAGCCTCTGATAACAAAGACAATCTAAGTAACACCTCTGTTACTTTGATTCCAGTGAGTTGCAGTCTTCCAGAGCGGCAGACGGACCTGCTGGAGGAGCTGCAATATGTCGACCTGCTGGAGGAGCAGGCGCAGACGCTCCTGCAGGAGTACAAAGACTGCGCTCGCAGACTGCTGCCCCCAGTCCCCAAACAGGAGAAGAAGAAACCCAGAATTCACAGGAAAAGACCCCACACTCATGGCCCTCCACCATCACACAGGATCCAGTGGACTGGGATGAATGGTGAGCAGGAAAAACAGTGGACAATATTTTGGGAGACTTGAGACTCTTTAAGACGATTTGATTTTTTAAAATTTCTGTCTTCGTAGCGTGGAACGACCCGAGAATCAACATGCAGCCATGGAGTCAGCACCCAAGATATGTGAGTGTCATGCAGCTGTGGAATCCTACACGACCTTTACCACAAACCAAACCTCACAGTGGTACAATCTCTCCCTGGAGACTAATGTTTTACAGTTTTACATAACCTGTGTTGTTCTGCAGGTGACAAATGTTACAATCAATTACAGAAGAACAATTTATCATCAAACAGTGAAGCCTGCGAGGTTGTTGATAAAACTAAAGATAAATAGTCTCATAAATAAAACATAAAATAGGCAAAAACAATAAATTAGATTATCCAAAGTAACTTTTACTCAGGTCTTATCAAACCATTTTACTAGCACTACTTTATTACAACTATTAGAATATCAATTACCACAAGCTTAATTATCGATAAACACCAGAGGCATTTGTTAGGAGAGGTCTTAACAGCCTCTTTCCTCATTAAACAGAATTCAACAAAACTTAACTTTTACTCTGAGGATTGACCATTAGATATATCAATCAGTTTAAATAGACTGATTCATTATGTTCATTACCATTTTGTCTTTATCACACACTTATTTGCCAGTTTATTAGCTACACGTAGTTACATCTGGTTGTGCTGTAGTTCGGGTTGTTTTAACAGAGCAGGATATTTAGCTCATATCCGCTATCTCAAAGGCTAAAGGTTTGGTTTATTTAATCTTGTTCAACCCTCAGCTCAGCTTGTCAAACACTAAGTGTTACAACAGCCAGCTCGAGTTGATTTCACAATGTACATAAAGTCACATTGTCCTTTTGTGTCATTTATATTTTAGTGGAACGTGTCTTATCGGGACCAGAGGTACAACTACGGCAGAGACTTCACTCAGATATGAGGATTATTGAAGACACCAATGCTGCTTCGTTACAACATATTAACAAGGTGTTTACAAGGACAGTGATCAGTCTTTTAATTTAAAAAAAAAGGAGGTGACTAAATCGTGGAGAACTACAGTTTGAATATCGCACTTCCTGCTTCAGTCAGTCAATGTAAATCAGTGTTTTAGTATTTTCAGAATTTTGACAAGAAGAACCAGGTCACTTTATCATTTTAATTCAAAATTTGAAAAAACGTTTATGAATTGTTTTTACTGTACAGTTTACAAATGATAAAAACAGTATTTTGCACATTTTAACACCAGTATTGTTCAGAGTGCTTAAAGTCAAAGAGTTAATAAAATTTTGATGAAAGCGTTTGGTTTGTTCATTGGATCATCTGGGTCCAGCTGGTATGATCATCACCTGAGTGTGCGGTCGTGTTCTCTGGTCTCACTCTCTGTCAGGTTCCACTGTCCGATAGAGCAGCACGGCTCCTTTAGCTGAAGGACACAGCTCCGACCACAGAGGGCTGCTCCCGTCCAGCTGCAACACTTCCTTTAAAAAACAAAATGTCAAATATCACCATTGTCGAATTTCCTTCACCTCAACTTTGTTTGGAAAACTAATCTTTTGTATCCACATCCTGTCATGAACTGAACTTTCCGCCAAACACAGCTGCCAGAACAATTCACATCTGAAACTTCAGTATACTCACTGTTCTGCTGAGGAAGACGATGTCTGTGGACTCGTGTGCCTCTGCTCCTCCTTTCCAGTACAACTTTCTGACTTCATCAGATGTCAGTGAACACCTGAGGACAAACAGACAAATGAGTCTTCATCAGATCATGTATTCTTTTATTAGCTGCCTCCTTTTGGCTATATTTGCACTTTTTAAAACTTATTTCAAATAAGAGATTTGAAAAAGAACAAACTCAGGCCTCTAGGTGAGGTTAAAATTATTTGATTTCCTATATCATTATGCATAAATAATTTTCTGTCATATAAAAATTATCTCTGAATTCAATTAACTGGATTTACAGTTTTATTCTTTGTTTATCTGAATAACTTTTCATGGCTCCACTTTGAGAGACCTTTGCTTCAAAGGTTCAGTGTGTAGGATTTAGTGACATCTAGTGGTGAAGTTGTATGTTGCAGCTGAATACCCCTCACCTCACCCTACTCTTCCCAAAAATGAAAGAGAACCTGTGGTAGCGTCAGTTGTCACAAAAATTCAAAAAGCGTTTAGTTTGTCCAGTTTCGGCTATTGTAAAAAACATGGCAGCCTCCATAGAGAGGACCCACTCCAGATCTAAATCTAAATTATTTAAGTATTGTACAATTTAGATGATTACACACTTCTAAAAACATCACTAGGATTATTTTATATTCACTTTCTGCCAATAGTTCCCTTTCACTTAAATCTTACACACTGGACTTTCAAGAGAAAACTGTTTGTGATCGGGATTAAAATTAGGAACACGAGTACCTGACGTAGAACTCCGCACTTGGTCTTCCAGCGCTGGTGTGATTCAGAGCGACTCCCATCAGGACTGGGTCTCCGAGGCAGCTCAGAGGAACGTTCACCTGGAGACGGAAAAGACGGGATGAAGGAAGTGAGGATTCATTGTCAATGTACACAACAGCCATGTCATTATTTTATTTTTTTTCTGTTGAATGAAATATCAATTAGACATTGATAAACAAGTAAACAGTAAATTATTGAGAGCGTATGCAGACAAACCCACTTCGTCTCTGATCTCAGCGCAAACCGACGCAAACAGCTCAGAGACGACGGCCTCCGGCCTCTGCTGCATCGTGACCATACTGACCACCTCCCCCGCTGTCTGGCCCAGACGCTCACACACCACCTGCACAGAGCAGAGGCAGTGTAATTAACGCTTCCAGCACATTAATGATATGCATTCATTTATCATTCCACCTCACCTGAGGCTCTGGGTGACCTCCGGGGATGTCCAGGAGCCCCCCCGCCTCTGCCACCCGCTGACTCCTCCTGATCAACACCACCTGTCTGTCACCTGTGCACAGGACAGCGCCCACACCCAGAGGCTGAGCCAGCAGCGCCAGAGCATCGCTGAACTCTGCACCTCCACGTTGACGGAGCTCCGCCACCCGAGACGACCAGTTGGTTCCCAGGTAGTCCTTGTAGCACGTCAGGCCGAGTCTCAGAGTGAGGAGCGGCCCAGTGTCTCGATCATCTGTGATTTTAACGGCGTGTGGAGAAAGTTCAGCTTTTCTACAAGTCGAGAAATCTTGGTCCAGTGAACTAGTCGTCTGTTGGATGGCACCCTCGACATTTTCTGTGTGATTTACAGGCCTGTTTCTTCGGTCCAAACTATTCTGAGTAACATCATGCAGAGGATCAGTGTCACACAAGCCCTTTTGTGTTTGCCTGCTCTGTGATTTGTCTTCCTGATCCTCCACGCAGTCTAAGGAGGTTACAAAAGATGAATGAGTGCAGGGTTGAGGTTTTGAGGAATCACAGGATGATGATGGACACTGAGGGGAGGCCAGGCAAAAAGAGTGCAGTCTGAATTTGGCCCCGTTGAAAAGCCACGGCTCCTTGGACACGCGCTCAGTCCACAGCTCCTCTATGTGGCGCTCTAGAGCTGCATCGGTCCGCCTGTTATATCTGGGGAGAGGAAAGAGGAAGTCAACAAAACATTGTCACTACAAGTACATGCCTTCAACTGACAACTGTATCATGCATATACGTTTTGCAGATCCCCACACTTCAGTGTAACTACCTAAAGTGGTGGGATGTACTTAAGTACATTTTTCATGTATCTGCACTTAACTCGCTCACTGTAGTATTCTTTATATTATCAACAATCATCAATATAATAGTCTGTATCTAACAAAATATACACTAGGCACAGTTAATGATGTAGTAGACTGCATTAGGGAATAGACTACACTTGACAAGTACTGTTACTTTTAATACTTTATGTTTCTTTAAAAGCAAGAACTTTCTTTTTCTCAAGTAGAAAAGTTAATGTGTAATTTTTGAGTACTTCTCCAGCTCTGAGCACATGTACACAACACAATGGGTCAATAGGTTGCACTTCTTTTTGTCCCTTCAGTATCTACCCCACAGGTTTGTTACATCACCAGCAGATACGAGTCCTCGCTTTACGTCCCTACCTTTCCGAGAGCTCCACTCGTACTTGAGACTCCAGCAGCCCGCTCCAGTCAGCACAGTGCAGCAGCACCGACACGTCAGGGTCCATCATCCCTCACTCTGGATCATCATCCAAGTGTTCGCTTATCTTTTCACTCACAGCATTGCAGTTCTGTCACATCCCCTCTGGATGTTCTCTTATGAAAATCACACACAGGAAATCTAAGAATTGATTTTAATCAACTAAACATGCATCAAGCAGAATCTGTAAAAATATGATGATTGGAACTGTGTTTGTCAGTTAAGCATTAACAACCATGACTTATTCACATATTTACACAACATGCGTACATGCATGCAAGTAATAGTTTTTCAATGGCACAGCTGCCAGAAGTAGAGACAAGCACAAACTAGCCTAGGGAAAAAAGTGACTAATGAAATTAAGAATTTAAATATTAGATAAGAATAAATATCCCACTCCTCGTGAAAGGAGCTGGACACATAGCATTTTGATAAATATGTCATGGACACAAAGACATTTGCTCTGCTGTATTTATTAATCTATGTTTCTGTGTTTGACTGTGTTTGATGTGGATTTCCTTTCTTATTTGTTTTGCACAGTATGTTCCAGGTTGTGTAGATAGAGGCAGAAAGAAAGAAATTAAAAGCTGCAGTGATAAAAACCCTCCACTGGACATTTCAACCCGAAGAGCAGCAGCCGCAGGATAACGTGGTTTACTCTTTCTTTAGTGGACACGGTCACAACATGGGACTGAGTCTAAACTTTCCACTCACCCTGAAGCTGCGCACGAGATGAAGATCACAGCTTCTCATGTGAAAGTGTCCCCACAGGTTATTGGAGTGTAAAGTTATGACGGTACCGTGAATCTGTGTTAATGTGATGAATCCACATAAATGAACATGAGAGGTTTTCTTACCTTCTTCTTTACAAACATCCGCAAACATCCAAGTACTTTCTTCCTCTATTTTTGACAGATTGTACAATGGGCGCATTATCACCACCTAGTGACTAATAGACGTAACTGTGGGCAAGGAGGTAGTACACAGATCACATACTCAAATAAAAGTAATCCCACGATAAAATACTCCATTACAAGTACATGTCGAGTACTGACATCTTCGCTGGGTTACAGTACTTTAATGTAATGAGAAGAGAATATACTGGAAGTATACTTCATCTTCAAATGTATATTTACCTGACACAGCATTTTATTATGTCATAGTTACTAATGAATGACTGTGAAAGCAGCATTGTACCCTTGTTATTTGGCTGAAGTGGAACTATTTTTAAAAGGTCTGCAACTAATGATTATATTTGTATATAATCTGCATCTATGATCATTTTCTTGATTGGTTGTTTGGTTTGGATCGGGAGACCAAACCTGCGACACCTTCACAATACTTCTTTTGTCCAACCAGCAACTTAACAACTATAATTATGAGAATTGAAAATATTAACAATTTAGAAGCTTTAGAAGATTTTTTACACAAATCAACAGATTGTTTCAGCTTTACTTGTATCAATTATGAAGCAATATTTAGTTAATTCGTTTATGTAAACCTTAATTCGTAAAGTAAGCTGTCAGATAAATGTAGTGTGATAGCTAAAGTCAAATATTAAGTCAAACTTTAAAGTAGAATCAAATTCATTCTCGTGTAACCTAAGAATACCTCGGATTCCTCACATGGTGTGTAAACTGTAAATGACTGCACGCGGTCTAATGTCTGTGAATGTGTTATGTTGCATTCAGGACGTGTTTTGGGGACATTGATTGAATCCAGTTATTTCACCTTCATGTGTTGGAGACTCCGATGAGCGAACACGTGCAGGGGCGTGTTTTTGTTTTGTCCGTCCCCAACAACTTCCGGTGAGAATACAAATAAAAGCCTTAATGCATCACCAGGCATGCTCAAACTTTTGCATACAATTGTCCTTAACAAATACTGTAATCAAACGAAGTAAAATAGCAGTGATAGTAAAACTGAATCTACACTCACGTATGAATCGTTGGAAATTACAGTTTATAGTATATTTAAACATTGGTGGTTGTATTTTGAAAGAGAGCTTCTCCTTTTCCGGGTTTGCCCCAGCTAGCATCACTGCTGTGTTTATGCAACAGTCAGCACCGCTTCAGTGTTATGAATCAAAGTGCTGCAGGTTTGTCACTTTCCCTCCTTCATTCTACTTCTTTATTCACGCTTTCACGTTCGCCAATTCATGTTTACCACAACACTGCTTAGCATTAGCACGCTAACAGTAGCACGGGACGACTTCAAGCTAACGCCAGCTAGCAGCCCAGCCATTGTTGAGGCAGCAGAACAAAGTGTTCCTCTTAGAAAACAAGGTGGTTCTCCGGCTTCTAACTTTACACACTGTGGGTGGACATGTGAACAAAGCCAGTAGTGTGTGTGTGAGTGGTGATGCAGCCTATCAGAGTAATTTTTAAATCCAGATTGCGTTAAAGTAACTTATATTATAAATGGTCAACGCTCCCCCTGCAACAGAACCGCATGTTACAGTGAGTTACAGGTGAGTTAAACCCATCAGATCAAACCCTCCAGCTGAAAAAGACAAGGGAGATGTTTCTGTGTGTTCTCAAAGTGCAACATAAACACCTTCTGTTTGAGTCTTGGTGAGTCTGGAGTCTGCAAACTTCATCGTTGATATATAAACACTCAAAGGCTTTTATGCTTCTCCTGCTCATTTGTTGTTTCCTTGCTGATGTCAAAATGTCACACACAGGTCATCTGCGTTGAAATCCTCCCATCATGCAGCTGGAGGCCCAGCTGAGACTGTGTCAGAGTTGCGTGTGGTTCTGCAAGAGTGGACTGCGCCTGCTTTCTCAGAGCTACGCACACAGGTAGACTCAGTGCACGTGGGAGTGTTGGATTTAATTAGAGTCGTTTTCTTAATGTGTTTGTGAAGGGATGCAACTGTCGAAACAACACACACATTATTCAGCCAATACAGTCAATAAACCTCAGACTGAAGCCACAGATCACTCACAATGGGGAGAGAGAGCCATGCCAAGCTTTGTGCTCATATCCATCAGACTCCTGAATGGGTGATCTATTCATTAAATATTATATGACACTATTTATGAACTTCTTTTTACTTTAAAGCTGCACATACCACAGTCGATTGTTGTTGAGATGTATGTGTATGATACACACTGTTGCTTTTACACTAATGAAGTAACGAATGGATAAATAAAGTGATGTGAATTTATTGTACACTGCTTTGTTCAGGTCTGAATACCTTTATTTCATTTTGGGTTATTTGATTTTCTCACCACAGAAAATCTCTGGACTACTACGATATCCTTGGAATCAAATCTGATGCCTCCTTGGAGGAAATCAAAAATGCATTTTTTGACAAATCTAAGAAGGTAGGATCCTGGTCCAGGTTCATTAATGAGATGTGCATGTAATAAAAAAATATCTCTGGCCACTTGATGGCAGCCTCTCACAGCCAGGTTTCTGCTTGTTAGCTTTTCCCACAGTGGGCTTCTTGACTGTTTGTTTTCACGGAGTAGCTTGCAGTGTAAATAAGGATGGACCTGTGTATTTACATTGTGATTGTGGAATAACTGAGGGATGAGGCAACTCTCCCTTCAGAGAAAAAAGCCCGTTTGTGACAGTAAATGTTCATGCATCTGTTAAACACAGACAAAGAAGTTTTTGTGTTGTATAAGCTCGGTCTGCACCTTAATCTCGTGGTTGGATGAGTTTTTTTTCTACACCTGATTATCCCTGCTCCATTCCTCCCATGTATCTGCAGCTGCACCCAGACAGGGACCCGTTGAACCCAGAGCTGCACGGCCAGTTTGTGGAGTTGAATGAGGCTTACCATGTTCTGAGCAAAGAGCTGAGCAGGAAGGAGTACGACTTCAAAATCAGACACAGATACACTGGGGGCAAGGCCTTTACATCCACCTCAAATCACACCACGTACAGAGCCAGGTGAAGATACACACAACCTGTCAGCCAGTGCTTTTTATTCTAACCTTTGTTCACACTCCAACACTCATGAACAAATGCAGATTATGCATAATTAATTTCAAGACTAAATCCATGTGGCCTGTGTTTACTTGCTGCAACACACACAAGTATTGTGATGACTACACACCTGACACCTCCACCTCTGCAGTGACACCGAAAGAAGAAACAATTATCTGTTCAGCAATGGGCCAGACATTTTTAGATTCTCAGTGAAAGTGCTGTGTAGTTTCATGTTTCAGGTTTTATTCAACCTTGTGCACAAATCTAGAAACTATCGACATTTTGTTCGCACCACTCTGCTGCAGATCGTTTGTTACCCTGATGTGTCGTTTTTAATGAAAACAAGAACATCGGTGAGTTTTTCAGCAGTAAAATGAAACAATCAGAAGAAGTAATTTGTCCATTGCAGTGCTTTGGAAAACCATATGCAAAATATAGACCTAGATACAGATATGCAGTGGAAAGTACATTTAAGTCTGTCTGGCTTGCCATAAGATTTCTTTGTTTTCACCTTTGGTACGCTCTGACTCTCCTCTGTGTTAAATGTCACCATCATGATCTCTCTTCAACCACTTCGCCCCCAGTACGAACGCTCAGGACGACAGTTATTACTGGGAGCAGTTTCATCGGTCTCATTCCGCTGAGATGTCGTCAGAGGAGCGGCAGAAGAGGAGGAGCAGGAACTTTCGTCTGGTGGGCTACTGCGTCCTCACTATGGTGCTCAGCATAGGAGCTCACATAGTCTTCTTCAGGTAAAAAGCACACAGGATGCGATACTCGCCATGTTTTCATCACTTATTCAATTGGAAGCATTTCAACAATGAATGTCAGAAAGTAGAAGAATGAAAATGACCAGTCAGCAGAACTATTACAACAGTACAGTGTGAAATACCTGTCCTTGAATGAGCTGTTTTCACTTTGAAAGGCTGTTAAATACTGTACCAGTGTTTCCCCAAGGATTTCTTTTTAAAACAGTTCTGCTGTTGTGACTGTGTCCGTGAGCGTGGGACACCAGAGCCACAGAAACAGATTCAATGACCTTAGATTCATTATATATTGTGAAAATGAATTTATCGAGATCTTTTGACACTTGAAGGGCTCTGCAGGCTCTGATCTCTGTTATAATGAATGTCGAAGGACAGAGTTTCTCAACTCACTCATTTTTTACACATCAGCTAAATGCATTATGTTAACAACTGAGGGACCGTCCACCCATTCAGTCATTTGGGTGTTGATAGGATCCTGAAAGAACAGGTTCGTGCCTCAATTATTAATCTTTAACAAATCAAAAATGGCACAACACTTATTTTGTATCTACAAACAAATGACTAACTGGTCTCATGGGCTGCTGATGTCACGGATGTCCTGTGTTTGCACATGGTTTTGTAACATTCCTTCCAGGCGTCAGTGACTCAGTACACTGTCATGACTTCTGTTTAATCAGGCGTTCAACCGGAGGAACTAATGTGATATGTGCAGGTGTTAGAGGGGTGCATGGAAGAGGATGCTCTGCGATGTAAATGCATTCGCCTCAGTGTGGGTGTCTGTGTGGTAGAGTCGCCTTCATTGTTAGCAGCCCCAGTCCACTCCTCGCTCTGTGGAAGCATGAATTGCTATATTCATTGTCATTACATGTGTCTCCATTGCATATATTTGGATGTATTTAGGGGAAAGCTGCTCTATCGTGTCTTTCCGCTGTCTCTTCATCCAGTTTCCTTAATTTATGTTTTCCTCTCTTTGCCCTCTCGAGTTCTCTTGGCTGTGAATTCACACCCAGTTGAATGAGATTGTTTGTGGACATGACTCTGTGCCATGTGTCTGGACACAACCTCTGGGCTTGTGTTGCCGTATTTGTTTTCACACACTGACTCGGTGCCGCTTCTGTTTGTGGAGATTCACCTCTCTGTGGTCAGAAGAGCTGCTCTAACAGCTGAACAAACTCGTAAATGCGGCCGAGCACACGAAGCGCCTGCTGAGCTCTGGGCTTCTTTTGCTTGAGCAAAGTTTATTCGGTTTTAAGATCTTTGCAACTGTTTCTCCGTCTTTTTCAGCAAATTGGAAGACGTTCACACTAACTTCATGGACGAGAAAGATAGAGTGATCACAGAGATCTATAATGATTCCAAAGAGCGAGCAAGGTGAGTCCTTCTCAGTAAAGTCACATTTGGCTGCTAACACTTGTTTTGTGATGCTTGAATATGAAGCTGAGACTGAAGGTGTTTTCCGTTCTCTTCCTCAGGGTCAACGGTTTTAAGAAACAGACAGAAATCCTCCGGCAGAAGCACGCGGAGTTCGTGGAGAAATGCAGAAACCCTAATAGCGGAGACGCCAAGTAGGAGGATCTCCTGCTGTGATGGTGGAGTTTGAAGTCTCAGCAGGTGGAAGGTGGCAGATGGAATGTGGTGCTAGTTTTAGGATTTTAAAATATTTCTGGTGTATTTAAATATGTTGGAAGTAAAAAGAAAAAAGACAGCGTTGATCCTCGGGAAGAAACTGAAGGAACACAGGAATCAGGTTGTGATGTGAAAGGATTTTCATTTGGTTCTCTACAGTCTGATTTTCTGACCGAGCTGAGTTTTATATTAGACTGAAGCGTTTGCAGTGGGCAGCATCTTTGCATCAGGTGCACATTCAGAGGATCGTTCTCTGACCTTTTCCTCTTTTTGTCAGACGGACCTGAAATGAACAAAGACAAACCTCTCAGGAACATGTTAGTTATCGTCCTCGGCCTGTTTTCCGTGTCAGTGGTGCACAACATACAGGGACCACAGATGACAGTGAATTAATGGCACACGCCACCAGATGATTAAGTCATGGAATGCTGATACCCTTTCCTGGTATTAACTGATGTTGATTAAGGTCATGTCTCTGGTTGCAAATAAGAAGAGAGAGTTGAATGTTTTTACTGTTTGTTTTAAAGGCCTCAGTCTTTTGAGGTTTGACAGTGCAAAGTATTAATCTCAACATTAATCTCCCCCCCCCCCCAGTTTGTGTAGTGGAAACATGAATCACTACAAGGCATTTTTTCAGGACATTGCTGCTTAGCTCTTCATCTTATTTTCAACAAACCAAAGTGAACAACATACATTTGTTTCAGACTGAAACTGTAAATGATCTTTAATGACTTAAGGAGTGACGCTTTGGTAAAACAATGTTAATCCTAATGATATTGAGACTATGAAAATGTGCGAATAGAATGGAAAGTACACTGGTTATTTTATGAACCATTTTACCATTTTGCCTTTTGGTTTGGTTTTTTTTTTGGTTTTCGACTGCCTCGTCTGTTCCCTGCAGGCATGTCAGCGAGGAATGATTAAAAGATCAACTCTTCCTCATCAATCATTGTTGCTCGTTTTGTCTCTCATTCTCACACACTTTGCTTCTGTGAGACGGAACAGTCTGCCTCCAGCTTTTCTTATTTCCCTCCAAAGAGAAAAGAATTAAAGAAAACGTCTTTGAGCATTTTTATACAGTGAAACAAAATAACAAGAGGCTTTGATATGCATTTGTCGACTGTTTATTTAATGAGGAACCACACCGAAGAGATAATTATTTATCTGCTTTGCTCTAAGATTCAAAAGTATTTTCCATGATCTCAGAGGCCATCGTTTGTGAAAGTAAATTTCCACAGCTCTTTCTCAACCTCTGGACTCCCATTTGGAACAAATGCAGATGTGATTGGCTGATATGTGACTCTGCACTTCCAGTACATATATTTTTTATTTGCATGTTTACATTACCATGGAAGTTCTGTTTCGTTTTGGCTGTGAAACGGTTCATAAATCTTCCATGTGAATTGACATGATGGAAAAAAAATCCTTCACTTTCCAGTGTTTTCTTTTCAAGAATACTTGCACATGCATGGACTGAACTTATGGAATCCTAGAATTGTATGTGAATTCTTTTTCAGGAAACCATATCGCCTTTTTCTTCTTCTTCTTCTTCTTGGTGTGAGTCTTGTCTTCTTGTCACCAGCGGCTCCTGTCCTGAGACGTCAGCAGGAGATAACTTATCCCCGCATAGCATACAGACACCCTCACCCTTATGTGGCGTGTGAGTGCCCTGTCATAACCCAAACACACCATAATGACTGATTCTGGTGTCAGCATGCCTACACACACACACACACACACACACACACACACAGACACAGATTGAAGACAAGGCTTATGGGTAAGGGAGCTACTACAAAATAAAACCCATTTTTAGAGACGACATACATTGATTTTTATCAGAGCTGCAGAAGCAAAGTGTCAAATCCTGCGGAGACATATCCGTGTGTCTGACGCCCTCTGATTTATTATTTGGAAAACAAGACTGATACAGAGCAGAAAAATAAACCATTGACTTGAATAATGACAGATTGACTCTCAGACTTTCACACCACCTGGATTTCAAATAACTTTTGGGGGTGAAAGGTGTTTTGCATGTTCACTCACATTGGTGTCAATGTGTCATGTCTCACTGGGACACTTGAAACTAACAGCCATCAGTCATGTTAGTTACTCCTATTATTATCACTCGTACTATAATTTAAACTGTCAGCACGGAATAAGACCTGTAGAGACACAGTTGAGTTCTTGTTGACACGGCCAGAAAATCATTCAGGAGTCTTCTGTTGTTTTGTTTTGGCAGAAAGTTGTTGAATTTAAATATATCATTACTTTCATCTATTGATTATTTTCTCAGATAATCAATTTACAGATGGAGAGAGAGAGAGATACTATATGGATCCAAAAATTGCAGAAGATGGATGGATGGATACTTTATTGATTCTGAAAAAAATGCACGAAATGTCATTCAATTTACTGAAATCCAGAATCAACCTTTAATCAAAACAGTTGCAGATTCATCATTTTTTTGTCAATTCACCAATCACTAATGACAAGTTACAGCTCATTATACACAGCTGAATACAAGAATCAGTATATGAAATGCCTAAATTGAAGACTCAACCCACTGAAACACCCAAATATCAGGAATAAAACCCCGGGGACACCTACAGCCATGTCCCCCACTTGGGAGGGGCCCCTGGAGCCCCCCCTCAGGACCAACAGAGACGCCGCACCTGTATTCAGTGCGCCTGTCCCGTTTGGAAAAAGTTGGCAGCGCAATGGTTACGCTGCGTGCGTCTCAAGGGCAAAGGAAATGAGGAAACCGATCACAACAAGAAATGAACACTGCCACATTTCCAGACCTGTCTGTGTGTGTGTCTGTGCTGCTGTGCTGTAGCTCTGCTGCCATGTCAGTGCATGCTGTTATATTAGGTTTATTTATAAGGGGATAAAAAAAAAAGGGAAGATGCGCCTGGAGGGGAAACGTCACATTTTCAGAAGGAGCGACAGTGTGGAGAGACTGTGACCGAGCCGGGGAGAGGAATATGCGGCACTGTCGGCCCGAAGCGTCGGATCATCCCCGGATCAACGTGCTGTGGCTGGAGGATGTGATTTGTTCTCTTCATTTCCAGCGACTCGGGCTTTTTTGAGAGCAGCACGTTTCAGCGGGAATGAGTCAGGCCACCCCGGACCTCACGCAGCAGCTCCCCGGGATCAGGACCAGGACACTGTCGGTGTCCTGAATACATAAGGACGCGTCTTTTTAAAGTTTACGCAAGTGTCACCAGAAATACGCGGATTTTAGTGTCAGATGTGCAGTGATGACTTGAGACAGGCGCGTTTCATGTGCCCGGGATGGATGAGTGTTGCAGCCACCGCGCAGCCTGCTCCTGAGTCCAATAAAGAAACTGGAATCCAGGCTGGAAAGTGTCTCCTGCTGTAGATCATTTGGTGTCAAAGTTTGTATTCCAGCTGTGAGGATGCCACCCCGGGAGGAGGCCGGGACACTGCATTTCTGGACACTGAGCTGATTTGGAGACAGTCTGACGCGCACCTTCATTTCTTTCCTGTTTTTTTTTTTGTGTGGGTTATTTTATTTTATTTTTTTTTTGGATTGGTCCAAAAATATTTTTGCGTGCCCCTTGGACTCCTGCACAATGGGGATTATGCTTCAAGTTATTCTAGGAATGTTTCAGTTCCTGCTGCTCACCAGAATACCCGCGTCTCACGCCAAGGTATGAATGTATGGTTTGACCCGAATAGACTGCAGGGCTGCGGTGGCCAGCCTGTCAGGTTACTTCATATTTAGAGCCACTGAAATGAATGCTTCTTTATTTGTGTGGTCTGGTGGAGATCATGCGGGGCTTTTGTGGAAGTTATCCCCCAGGTCAATGACACTTGTCACTGCTGGCCCTGTGACAGGAGAACTCTCTGGGCTGTAACAGTGTTGAGTGATTACTTTACAGGCACTTTGTGGTATTTATTGTCTCCTGTCATAAACTCATTCACTGCTTCGTTCTTCGTTATAAGACGTAATAAATAAAACCACTGAAGCTTTGCAGATCACGAGCCAGTGGTAAGATCATACTTCAGGGTTGCCAGGTTGTGAAAAATCCTCCCTCAGCATTTGACATCCTGAAATATTCCATGTTCCTTTGGTATTAAGTAAAAAGCGTCAGGGCATCCTGCCTTTAGCAACATGGCAATAATATATTAGTTTAACAGTTAATTTTATATTCGAGTTTTTAACAATTAAACACTGCAGTTAGCTTAGCTTAGCATAAAGAGTCGAAGCAGGGAGAGACAGTTCGCCTGGCCTAAAATAAACAGTTTAATATCGTTCGTTTAATGTATACTAGTAATTAGACTAGACATTAAATGTTTATGTTTTTAGGCTAGGACATGATGAGTGCACACTACAGTGAATTTTTTTAGGGAGCTTTTAAGGTATTGAAAGTCTTTTGAACAGATGGACAGAGCCAGAGCTAAGCTAACTGACCGCTAGCTGCAGCTTCACAATGACTGTACAGGTGATAAAGTGGCTCAAATGTTCTGATCAGAGAGTGATGAAGTTCATTCATTGAATTAAATGTATCAGTCTATTGCCATTCAATTTTTAGAAATAGTCCTGTAGAATCAATGAGCTTCTTAGCGAAACTGACAAGTGTTCCGCAAAAGCATACTTCAGCTTCCAACCTGGCAACCCAAAAGTTATTCTTTATTACTTAGATATAACTGATCTATAAAGCATTCATTACTTCACAGCTGCACCAAACATTTATTTTTCATTATGTATTGATCTGTGGATTAGTTTAATAGATTAGTTAGTTTGTGAAATGACATGAACATAAAGTACAGAAACAAAACCTTGCATTTTTCCAGCTCCCATTTCTTTTCATGTTTGACCAACAATCAAAGATTTTCATTTAGCAGAGATAGAAAATAACAGTGGAGAAGATGTATGACTATTCAAGACTACTACTATATAATTGTCTGTCAGCTGATTAATGGATTTATAGACAAATTGTTTCTGTACTAAAGCCTCTAGCTACCTTTATAATGTTTATAATGGGTGCCTCATTAGACAGTGGTATCCACATACTTCCTGGTTGAAGTTATGCTCTAGATACACACACACACACACACACACACACACACACACACACACACACACACACACACACACAACACACACACACACACACACACACAGTGGCACATACATGGAGGGACCTGAATGTGCTCTCTTTTTATTTATGTCTGGAGACAAGGAACAAGCAGTGCTATGTGGGATCCAGCTCTGACTGTGCTGCTGTATATGTTTTAGTGGTTCGTCATCCTAGACACTACATGGCACACGTCAACGTGCACAGAGGAGCCTCTTCACCAGCTCACAGCTGCTGTCTCACACCCGAGACGCTCTGCTCAACTCGTGCCGTCTGCTTCTCAGGCTGCTTATTTGAAAAAGGGGGTCATCCTCTTCCTCCTGTTGCGATGAAGCTTGGGGTGGGTGTGGGAGAGTTGGTGTATAGCTGCAGGGCAAGGTCTCATTCACACACACATACACACACTTGGCCCATCTGTACAGGGTGCTCGGGGAGTGGCTCAGAGTCTGATGTGTTAGACAGTAGGCAGACAGCAATACCAGTGCAGATGGCACTGGGCGGCCACTCAGAAGTGTTAGTGCGCATGTGTGTGTATGTGTGTGTGTGTGTGTGTGTGAGAGAGAGAGAGAGAGAAAAGAGAGAGCTCCTCGCACATGAGGCTGCCAAAAGGAGGTAATCTTAGCCCCATCCCAAAGACTGATCCAGAAAAGACACACTTACTTAAGCTCCCATCCTACCAGTCACAAAATGGCCTCAGTCCCAGTTTAACTCAGAATCGTTGTGGGCCAAACCTGTGTGTGTGTGTGTGTGTGTGTGTGTGTGTGTGTGTGTGTGTGTGTGTGGTGGTGGGGGGAGAATGGGGAGAAGGGGGTGGAGCAGTTAAAGGGGGCAACTGGACAAAGTCTACATTCCCTCACAAGTGGCCTTGGTCTAAACACTCATAAGTCAAATAACGGCTGTGTGTGTGTGTGTGTGTGTGTGTGTGTTAGGAAGAATGAAACAGAGGGCTGTAAAATGCAGTTTCTCTTTTTGTGTTTTTTCAGTCATGTTACAATGATGTAATGGTCCTGCATTCAGAAGCTTGGTACACAGTATCATAATATTTGACATTTTTGGCTTCTTTACTTACAATTTGAAAATTAAGCCCAGTTAATTCCAACGGGGAGACAAGATTCTTCTGCTTCACAAATCTTTGACATTTTTGGACTTTTATCAAATCTTTGCTTTTATTGGTGAAATATTTGTCAATTTGAGCTGTTTGGGCTTCAGAGAGGAGTCAAGAGGAGTCACAAAGCAAATATATCATGTTTTATGAACATATACGTTTTATGAATGTAAAATCTGTAACAAGCACCTATAAGATAAATGTAATGCAGTAAAGGGACATAACTGGAATGTAATTGAGTAGCAGAACAAGACAAACACCTAAAGGTTGTACTTATGTAATTAAGTACTTCAGTAATGAGTAACAGTACTTTCCACCACTAGGACTTTTCTCACCCAGGCAGCAGTGCACACATAACTGGATAGAGTTAACTGCATCTGGGTAACATGAGATGAAATAGAAATATGTGTAGAAGCTCAACAAAATGTTGGATAGATAGAATACTATCGTTCTCTGTGGGGCTGCTGAAGGTGTTTCAAACTCTATAATCAGGTGATAGACTCCAGAGCAAAGGTAGCAGATACAAGCTGCTCAAAAAGCTCCCCCCCTCAGACTTTCATGCAATTGAGAATATTGTTGGATTTTGGTTGTGAACAGAAACATTTTTAGATACATGTTAAAATGGACCACAACTGTGTGGTGAATATTTCATAACACAGCCTGAAGACAGTTATGTTTAATTTAGCTCTTACGTTACTGTGGACCTGCTCCTACCCTCCTGCATGTGTATCAAAGCTCAGGTTGTCACTTTCTTCCTGTCACTTACCACCATGTACAGTTGACCTTTTCATAAATATATTTATATGGTAGAGTTTGTGAACAGAAAAGCTTTATTCTTTTTAAATAATTTCCAACAGCAGGTTGCTGTGTTTGAATAAGATACTACTTGAATTTGACTAGTTTGGTTTTTAGGTTGATTTGATAATATAGGTATTAAATTCATGATGTAAATCATGGGTGTCTGCATCAAAAACATTGAGGATATATAATAACAATATTATCTGTAAAGAATAGTTGTTTTTCTTTAATTATTGCATCTTTTGGAGACATAACTAAGTCGTAAGCGAACTAGTTTATCTGCTTTTTGACTGATTCATTTCTAAAACACATGTTTCAAGGTTTTGCTCAACTGAAATTAAACCAGTCATCATGACTCCAAAGTACTAACAGGTCAACTTGATGTTGACACGTTAAACTTAGTTAAATAGTGATTTTTCTCATTAACTTTCTCAATATCTTTATTTCTCCCTGCAGCTTGCTCACTGGCGGCCGGCAGACTCGCCCAAATCCAGAGAGGGTCGAGAAGGTATTTCCCCTTCTCCTACAAAGAAGCCATCTTCATTCATAGATCTGAAAGAGTTCACGTAACACACATTATTTTTCTTTATTGGTCCACCAGTGCGAAGGTGGTTGGAGGTGTATTCAAGGAGCGGGTGTGAGCCTCGGGACACTCTGGTGGAGGTTTGGCGGGAGTTGCCGGGGGAGACCCACCACCTCTTTGTCCCGTCCTGTGTGTCGGTGAGGCGATGTGGCGGCTGCTGTACCGACGAGGCCCTGGAGTGTGTGCCCTCGCTCACGCATACGCTCACCATGGAGGTATCCATGCAAATTCACACACTAAATCCCCAGAAGTGAAACAGTGAGATGTGTCTGTGGTTTAATGTGACATTTTCTAACCCGTGTGCAGCTGATGAGGATGTCCTTCATGAAACATGAGCTCATTGAGCTGCCCTTTGTCGAGCACAGCCAGTGTGAGTGCAGGTAATGAAAACACTTTTATTGTCTGTGCACAAAGATAGAGATTCATGATGCACCTGCTGTTCAATGACCTCACTGCACCTCTGCTCTGACACTGTCTGTTTTATCTGTGTAGATTAAAAGAAGAATTCCAGCCAACACCAACAACTAGGTAACAAACTCTCATTTTCATTCTCTCTGTCTTTCTGAATTCTGATCTTTGTCTTGATGTTTGTCTTAAATAGTATTTTAATACAGCGGTTTGTTAGATCTTCAGTTTTCAAACCGCGTCTATCATCTAATGTCCAAGCACTGCACTAATGATGCCAGTTTGATTCTGCTGATGATGCTTCTAATGAGGAGGAGATATTCAGAGGAGTATTTCAGCCATAAACTGCACTTCCTGATTAAACTTAAGTAACTATAACGGACGTAACAGTGTTGAATTGAAGTAGCACTTATTAGCTACTAGTTATTTATTATCCAGGGCCAGCATGCCTTAATAGATCAGTCATTTTATTTTGTGGGTTGAATTTACCATTTTGGAAATGCTACCCTTGCTTCAAATGTCTCAGTCTGTCCAGTATTTCACTTTTTTAAATACTAGAACTTACAAAATACACATGCTCTGTTGTCTGTCACTCCATGAAACATGTCAGTGTTTGCTTATGACATAATGTTAAGTGAATCAACAGTTAAACATAGAGGAATCAATAAGAATATATGCAAACACCACTTGTCTGATTGATGCATCTGAACAGCCAGGTCTCTGATTTCAGTTTAATATGCTCTTCTGCAGCCAACTGTGTAGTTTCTTTCATCATCAATACAGTTAGCAGGAAACATGACACAATGGTGGAATCAAACCAGACACAGAATAAGCCACCGATCTGGCTCACCATGATGCAGAATAGTAATAAGATTGACAAATAAAAATGTTGGATGTGACAAATATTTCAGTGGGATGATTTATCTGTCTCATGCAAGTTGTTTGTGCGGCTTCAAATGCAAAGACATGGACTAAAACATCGTAGAAACAGTTGTGATACGTTAAAGATCTGGGAAATTAGTTTCATAAATTCATGCAACTATTAATATGAAGCCTTTTGGTTGAGGAGCCAGTTGTTTTGTTGAGTGTCAGTCAGAACTGACAGCTGCACACTGTGAAATGGACACTGAGTCCCTGATGTTTGTTTGTGTGCCTCATACAGGCAGGTCCCACCACACAATCACATGATTGCATCTTTAATGTTTATGTCCCCCTGCTTCCTGTTAGGATGTGGACATAAATAAAGGATTCCAATGTATGCGTGTGTAGATTTTTGCTTTTTTAAAGTCAGTCAGGGCTCATGTGTATGTGATCCTGTCAGACTCTATATACTGTATATGTGGTACTACGCTTTGTAGCAGTATAAATGTTTGACGGAGTTATTATGTGTGCTAATATTTGTTTCTGTGTGGTATGTGCAAATTTGTGTGTTTGTTCTATCAGCGAGTAAGCAGCATCTGTGTGACTCTCTCCCAGCATCCCCTGGGACGGCTCTCATCCTGTTGTCACCATAGCGATGATTTTATCTCCCCTGCCATGTGCTCTCTCACAGACCGATGGAGCAGAGTCACGCATCCATGATAGTAAATTAGAGCCACAAAGACAACAGGAGCAGCAACAGACTTGGTTGATAATGTCAGGGCTAAGCTGGTAAACAGTGTCCACACAAACTGTAAAAGTTCAATACAGTTTACAGCCCATGGGATTCGACAAGCGTGAGATAGAGAAATGAAAACTGGCAAATGTTAAACCTGAGCAGCGGGCAGATGCTCTTTGCTCTCAGGACACCAGTACATATTAAATTATAATTATAATTATAAAACAGAGTCAACCTAGTAAAGACACTGGCCACTGTCGGGATGAAGAGGACATGAACTGACAAATACGAATAAAGGACAGACAGAATGAACAAGGACCAAAAATACAAAGCTCAGAAGTGTTTGACTCTCTCTCCCACTCCCACTCTCTCAAGTAATGAATTTATTGTATAGCAGTATTTTAACTTTTTATTCAAGCTGTCAGATAAATGTCATTAAATGTTACTCATTGTAAAGCACATTAACCTCACCTCAAAACAATGTTAGAAACTCAACTTGAGCGGCTACGACAGAGTTTGATAAATGAGAAATTAAAAAAACATTTACTTCTATTTATTTTGACTTGAAATCCACTAAACCCTGACTGTTTCCCTGAGTTGTTTGAGTTTGAAAAAGAGATTTATGATGGTTTTTTCAAGGCTTAAAAGTTTGCCACAGGGCTAATCTGACTTTCAGCACTAATGCCCTTTATTTCTTTAATTTTTTTTCATTCAAAACAATTGGTTTTGAGATTAAAAAGCTGGCCAAGAAACTGTTACAAAAATAAATACAAACAGCAAAAACTGATTGTGTGTGTCACACTACAGAAGAGTAAACCCACTGAAGAATCTGTATCTATACTATTTAATTACATTTTAACTTAAGATGCAATAAGTATAGCTAAATTCAAATTAAGAAGCCTTCATCGTGACAATGTTTTTATGCAAACATATCGAACAGTACATGTTGTCTAACAGTTGTAAACTAGTTATGAGTAAAATAAAATATGTCTGATCCAGGGTTATTATAGTAGAAAACTAAAACTAAAACTAGCAATGACAAAATAATTTAGTTAACTGAAATAAAAATAAAAACGACAATTACAAAAAAACTAAAACTAAATAAAAACTACAATGAACAATGCAAAACTAACTAAAACTAAACTGAATTGCAGATAAATTCAGCTTTGTTTTGCGTTGTCGTTTCGTTTTCTCCCTCGATTACTGCCTGTCCTGCAGGTGATGGTTAAAGAATGAAATTAAAGGACTTGATAAACCATATTTGGTGTCACACATTGTTTCATCCTTTTTCAGCTTCTACAAGTCAAGGCTTTCTCTTAATACCTGGGAAAAACTAAAACTAAATAAAAACTAAATTGAAACTAGTCGATTCCTCAAAATAAAAACTAAATTAAAACTACAAAATCACTTGTTGAACTAACTAAAACTAAACTGAAATAAAAAAGCAAACTGAAAAACTAAATAAAAATAAAAACTATTGAAAATTTCAAAACTATAATAACCTTGGTCTGATCAAGTAATGTAAACCTTACATTACATTGAATGAAGTGATCGAGTACGTTAGGGTCATATCAGTCAACATATTCACCTTAGTGACACTACTAGATACATGGATACTACTTTTAATGTAGGTGTTTAAAAAATAGAAAATGATCTCCATTTGATTTTATTTGTGCCACATTTTGTGTTTCTCAGGCCACATCTGAAGCCGACAAGAAAAGACAAGAAAAGGGAAAAAGGAAAGTCCAGACAGAAGATGAGTGGAGACATCAGAGCTGCGTATGTTGAACACAAATCACTGTTTAGCCTTGAGTTTAACTTTTGACTTAAGTTCAGAACAAATACTGTCAGCCTCAGTGAGAATGTTTTGATTAGGAACAAAACTAGGTTATCTGGTCTACATTATAACTGAAGGACAATTTGTTTTACAGCAGCACCAGTCAAGGACACACACACACACACACACACACACAAACATGCACACACAAAGCTTACTTCAAAGAGTCACCTCTGTGAGATACTGTGGCCCATACACCAAGTTAGGTGCAGATCAGTTCAGGACTTGTTGCGTAATCCTGCCAACAAACAAAAAAGAACAAAAAAAGGTGAGAACATAACTTGATAGTAAATAATTCTCAGCTCAGGCTGTTCAGAAGGTCGGTTGGAAACATTCACGGAATGTGAAAACATCCTGAAACTATTAACCTGTTACACTGTGATCTGAGGGAGGTGCAGCTACGTGCCATGATTCCAATGTTTCAGTCCACTGAAGGACAAATGGTTTAGTGCTCTTTTTCCCCACAACTTTTGTTTTCTTCTGCTTCCCCTTCACTTTGCTGTCAGTCATTTCTGTCCCCTGGGGGCCAGAGGTGGCTGGGTATGGGTGTGATGTCTCTCAGCACCCATCCATCACTGAAAACATGCTTTATTCAGACTCTGGCAAGGGTGAAATCTGGGTAATTTACCCCCGAATGCCACCTCCTCTGTCCATGCCAGCGGCAGGCGTGGTCATCAGGATGTGAACAAAGATGGCCTCTCTCTGCCTCATTAAGTAACTTCATTAGGGCCGCCAGCCTCCCGGGAAGACGTGGGCAGAACCAGCTCCAGTTAATGGACCAACTGACACAGGCAACTTTCTCAGACTCACAGAAAGTACAGAATGTCTGGAAGAGAAACTGAAGGCCTCACAGGCAACTGACTATAGCCAGTACAGACAAGTGACTATAGCCATGGTAACGGACACAGAGACAGACGGACTGAAAGAGCAGAGAGTTTGTCGACAGCTAAAGAAACAATATCGCACATTTGTCATGCATCTCCCACTCACTGCATCATGTGGGTGTGATTCAGACAAACACTGTGCAGGTTCAAACAAGTGTGCATCTCATTTTTAGCCATGCCAGTGACCTTGAATTGCAAAATAGCTACTTCTTTTAGAGCCTGTGTTGGTCCCAGATGGTGGTTTATGCAGCAGTGTTGTATGATTCATCACAATTTTTCATTTGTCCAATACCCAATAACCAAAAACCTGCAAAACCATCAGCCTCTGCTGTGCTTTAAAGTGTGAATAAATACATTTTGCCCACCCTCACTCTTTTTACACCCCTTTTCCATCCAGGACTCATCCCCCCCTGACTCTTCCTCCCCCATCCCCTCCTCCTCCTACAACACCACCTCCCACCACCCTCTCTTCCTCTCCTGCTCCCTCACCGTCGCCCTCACCGACACCTTGTTGTCGCCCGTGCAAAGGGAGGAAGTGGGCACTGGATGTGATGACATGTGAGTGCCGCTGCACCATTAAAGCTGAGAGCTGCAGCCGGAAAGGCCGTAGGCTCAACCCTCACCGCTGCAGGTCAGTTCACACTGAAAAAAACAACTACTAAAACACACTGAGTTGAACTAGTTAAACTTTAGAAAAATGCAATCTGTGAAGGAAGTTGAACTGCATCATAGAAATTGAAGCTGTATGTTCACTGAACTCCAAACAGTGTGGGTATATTTGATCAGGGAAAAAAAGGTATACGCTGACATGCTCACATTATCTCCAGACTCATATTCTGCAAAATTTCCATGGTTGTCAAAACAATTTCAATCTAAAACTGTCTACACTTCATTATCTATTGTTGCAGGTGTGAAGCCATGAGGACTTGACTTGTCCATCCACTTTCTTTTCACCTCCTCCTCTCTGCATCCTCCTGCTGATTCATCATCCACACTCAGCATCACTGCCATGGAGCAAACAGACACTTGGACATCCACTATCTCAGACTGAAGGAAATATCATCGTAAGCACATCAGAACCCGTAGTAGCGCCCTAGTCAAGCAACACGTGTAGCATCACAGCTTCAATTCACAGTAGAGCTACATAGAGTATGTGCGTGTTTGTGTTGTCTATGTGCAGCCAGACATCTTACCACCTGCTTGCTTCTGTGGAAAAGCTTCCATCAGTCCACATGTACATGTATGCACAGATGTGCAGAGTCACTAAACTCATCCCATGAGTAGAAGGATGGAACAGGAACGATCAAACCGAACGAGAAGAATAGAGATGAAGTGGACCTACGCAGGCGTCAGACGTGTTGATGCTGCAGTGGAAGTTGTGACATTTTGCTCACAGGGAAACTACACATGGGGACGTTAAATCAATGCTAATGTTTGTGCAGACGATTTAAAAAACAGATAATTGGTGGACACATACGCTCAGACATACCAGGAGAACACAGGACGTGCATATGAACTGGCACCCCAGTGTGCGAGGACCTATAGTGAAGCTGAATGCAGGGATGGAGTGTATCTGTGTGGTCTCCCTCTGAAAGACCCAGATGGGTTATCCCTGCAGCCGTTCTCTCTCATTCAAAGCGTATGACCACGGGCTGGCTCTCCAAGCCGCTTTCTGGCATTTGTTTAATTTGGCCTTTTGTCTCCATCTTTTTCTCGGCACCTCGATTGAAAGCAGCCGCTTTGCCTCCCTTTGCCTCGCTTTGAGGCAGTGAGGAGAATGACAATAATGAGGACCTGGCGGCTGTCCACTACTTCACACACAAACATTCACACTTATAATACCAGGAACACAGACAACACTGCAAATGCAGAAACACATTCTCTTTGTGCTGTAGAAGGCACACACACACACCCACAAATACACACACAAACACACACACACACGCTCACACACTCACACAACGTGAAATGAATGCAGGTAGCCATAAGCTTTTGTTCATGCCACACCAAGTGTGCAAATAAATATCTGATGTTTATATTTGCAATTTAATGTTAAGTCCTCTTGCTGTCTTATTCTTCATATTGTATTATACGCCTTTGGTTTATATTTCTATTATAATTCTGTAAAGATGATTGAAGAGTTATTCTATATTGCAGAATGTGTCTTTGTTTTGTTTTTGTTCATCCTTAATCCACCCTTATAAAGAGTCGCTCTGGGTGGCCTGCTATGAACACACTCAGCATCCAAACCGATACCCAAATGTATTGAATTTAAACAGAGACGGCTCACACAGGCCACGAATGGGAGACTATATACATAATAATGTTTATTTCAAACAATCAGTGGGGCAGCGTTGTCCGCGGCACTCAGAAACCAAGCAAATAGCCGTTCCCAGTGCTGTGAAAGGAAAACATGGCTGTTGTTGTAACATGCTCGAGCCAGGATGGAAAGAGTATTATTCATTTGGAACATGACTTGTTTATATTCTGACTGAATCTCTTGGTTTAACTCCATGATCGCTCATGGCTGCTTGGCTGCTGGGTGGGAACTGAGTTTGTTGAGCTGTGTCTGGTCCAGAAAGGATGAGGTCTCGAGCAGCGTGCTAGTCAGCATGACAAGCTAAAGCCAGAGCTCTGCTGCCATGACGAGGACCCACGGTGGCTGGTCAGAGAGTTGAAATCCATTTGTGACACTCATTCAGAGTAAATCTTATTATCGATGTCTTAGCTCCATGAGGAGGAGTAGCTGTTAAACTCTGTGATTCATGTCCGCACTCTCCCCGAGGATTCACGCCACCTTGCTGATTATTGAACAGTCACCTGGAGACAGATTGCAGTCCAGAGTCTGAATTATTTGTGTTATGGCCTTGAAGCTTAAGAACTTTGTTTCAGCGGTCGGTGTGATAAGCTCTGTATTTATTCTCTCCTGAGATGAGATTATTTTTTTCCACGCTCACATTCATTGTTCACTGTTTGTTATAACTGTCAATCAATGCTTCAATCACTACCTCTATATCATATCATATTAATGACCAAGTATTAGAGCATTGTTGTTACTTTCTCTGTGTTATTTCAGACCTCTTCAAAGATAATGTTTTTATTTACATGCAGCAATAAGCAGCAGATTATATGTAGTGATAATACTGGTGTGGAGGAACCTACAGAGGATTTCTGAGTGTGTCTTAGTAATCTGAAAGGAAACGCTTTTTAAAAGATGGAGAGATGAGCTGGACCTCTGAGTGCAGACCAGACACTGTGTGGAACAGTAGATTGTTTCCCAAAGCATTTGTAGCCTAAAACTAATGGTGACCATTCTGGGCTTTTTAAGTAATGGTTTCATATTTTGGGAAATACACTTTAAGTTAAATGAAAGGGTTAAAATGTTTTCAGTAAAAATGAAACAGAGGCTAGCAGTCAGTTAGCTGAACTTTGCATAAAGATTGAACACAGTGGGAAACACATAGCATCGACACAAAATCCACGTTGCAGCGCTAAAAGGTATTTGTTAAAATGTGAATCACTATTTTTTAACCTGCATAAATGAGAAAATGAAAAGTCACAGTTATGTTCAGAAACGTTTGCTAGGTTTTTACATTTGCTATTTGCAAAAATGCCAGGAAGTCACTACTCATGGCCAAGACATTGTCCCTCTCATGACCCCCCGGTTAATTATAATTCGTTTTTACGCAGAACTAACAAGTGAAATATGACAAATAAATCACAGCGCTTAGGGATTTTGTTTCCTTCAAATAGCTCTTGACAAGCTGTTGGCTTAGCTAAATATTTATCATACACTAAAAGATTTCAATTTTTTTTTATTGACATGTCTTAACATGTTGGAGAATGACAAAAGTGTATTTCCCAAATTTCCAAACTATTCTTATAAGTTTGTCTAACTCACTTGCAACTTTTTTATGCTGATGCATTTGTTATTTGTGTAAAAAGACACATTTTCCAACCTTCATTTCTTAATACTAATATTGCATTTTGTAAACAAGCAGGCAAAAGTATTTGGGAAACCTTGAACCTCAGTGCAGAGTGCACTTGTGTTGGAGATTGCAAAGCACATGTTATATATATTAGTCAGTTCGGGGGAACAACAATAAGGAAAAAAAAGAAATTCTGCTGATGGAAGACTCAGACTGAAAAGCTCCATTCATGCAGACATGCCTTATATGTTGATAACATTCCACCAAAGGAGTTGTGGCATCGAATCTTCTTGTTTTAAAGTTCTTATTCTGCAGCACAACTCTTTCAAATATACAGCTTGGACACATTAGTACTGTACTCAAATGTCCTGATCGTGTGAGTATTTAACATCTGTGCTTTGTATCCGCACAGTCTACATTGTACTGTAAAGGTAGCCCTGTTCTCGCCTCCAGTGTCTTAGTAGCCTAGAGACCCCTTACTAACCATGTCACATTTTGTAATCTCTAATACTCAGCCATGACTTTGTGTATGACGTACAGCAAATGTTAGAAATGTATTTGTAACTTCATTCCA
Source organism: Paralichthys olivaceus (assembly GCF_024713975.1). NCBI lineage: Eukaryota > Metazoa > Chordata > Actinopteri > Pleuronectiformes > Paralichthyidae > Paralichthys > Paralichthys olivaceus. The sequence goes on from NC_091101.1 coordinate 13,245,444, forward strand.
GCTGCAATGAATCCCTTCTCTGCAAACACGTTGTACTACTGTAGCCTAAATGTATAAAGAAAAACGTACACTCTTTTTTTGCTGCTACACCATTTGTGCCCTTTTATTATGTCTCTGTAGGAAACAATGCAGTTTCTTGTCGTCTTAGTATAAATGCCAATTAATCAATTCAATGTCCACACGAAAGTGTATAATGCATCGTCAAATATACTGAAAATGATACCAGGATACAACCGTGATGTTACAGATGTTAATAAAGGAAATGTCTTATTTTTCATATAAACTTCTCATTTTCTTCCCGTGGCTGTTAATCCATGCTGCTGTCCCGGTGTCTCACATCCCCCCCCCCCCCTGTTTCTTTTGTTTTAATCCTTCATTTGACAGTAATGAAAGGCAAACAGGCATTTTTGATTACAGTGCCACCCTGTTGTGACGTGGTGTTATGAGACATAATATTGTTACCTCTCCTCCTCTTGTCTGTTCTGCTGAGTCAGTGGCTCAACGAGTACAAAGGTGTGTCGCTCCTTTGTGTGGAAAATTACTCATTTACTCATGTACAGTGATGAAGTACTGGCGCTGTACTTGCAGTTTCGTGTTACTTTATACCTCCTGTCCAACACATTTCAGGGGAGTGTATTTATGAATCTATTCCTTTTTATGTAATTGTTAATAATAGTCACAGACTTTATACAATAAGATAAACTGCAGTCTATGTGTCTGAAGGATGAGGGGAAAACATTGTATCTATTTGTTTCTACTTCAGCTTTCTTGTCCACTTGCAACAAGGTACTACTTAGATAAATCAAACTACTGTATCATTTTAAATTGCCAACTGTGATTTAAAGTTTGCTCTCACACATGAAGTCACAGATATTATAGTCAGAGGCTTCTCTGCTAATCGAGGCTACAGCAGCTTTTATACAGCTTTGAAAAATGATTTAAATCAAATACTAAAACCCAGCTCGTGTTAGACAATTTCCTTTTGGAGACAACATTAAACCCTGGAGTACATCCAGGCGATATCATCCAGCATGACTGTCTGTGGTTAGAACAACACCCCCATCACATTAAATATGATGCCTCTCAAACTAGCTGTGGTGAATTAAAATCGTCTCCTCTTCAACCAGCTACAATATGAACAAGCTGGTTCCAGATGAATGCATCTGTAGTGGTAATAATAATTATAATGATGATTCAGCAGCAGGGGCCGTTCTAGCTCATCACGTTTATTTTCACATTTACAGTTGTTTAGCATGTTTTGCTGATAATCTGCACTTTTACCTGAGTGAAAGTTTCAAATCAAGCGAGTTTGTTGCTTTTTTGCCACAAATGATCAATTATGGCCTCAGTGGTTGCTGTTCTACAAAGGTTACAGTGTGAAACCGTGTGTCTGCACTGATGCTGCTGAGTACCAGGCCTTTCCTCCCCCTGGCGTCAGTAATGATCATAATGATGACGCTGATGATGACGATCACGGTGATGATGGATAGATGAAGTCCTGCCCTCACATTTGTGTCCTCAGAGCAGAACGTGGACTGACGTCTGGGTGATTATGTTAATAGCAGCATATTTCTGTCACAGTTTTAAATGTATGACCGACAGAATTATCAATGGTGGCTGATGACGCTCTGTATTGACAGCAATTTAAATACCAACTAAATACATACTGACATTGTGTGAGGGTTTTAGGAAGAGGCAAGGAGAGGGAAGACAAAAAGGGGGAGAAGAAAGGAAAGTTAAAAAACAAAAGGAGAAGAGAGGAGAGGAAAGTTGGGGAGCGATGAGTAAAAGAGGGGAGATGAAAGGAGAGGAGAGGGAAAAAAGAGAGGAGCGGATGCTGCTGCCAACCTATCTCTCTGGAAGGGCATAATGCCAGTACTAAATATAGCTGCAAGATTAGGGAAACAGAGGAGGAGAGAAAGAGAAGAGGACATAGTGACTCATGCATCATGTTACAGAAAAGATACCTTTACTCTAAAATCTGCTTTTTAAAGCTCTGAGCTTCTCAGAAATGTGTCATAACACATGATGAACAATGGAGAGACAGAAGCACTGACTCTTTCCATAGGCTCTTTGACCATTTGTCCATCAATTTGACTTCCTATGTTTCCAACTAGCATCTCACGTCTCTCTCTGTCTTCGCCTGCCTCCATCCATCCCTCTGCACCCCTCGCTTCATCATCCGTCTCTCCCTCTGCCTCGCTCAGTCTATGTATCAGGACTTCCTGTATTTTTCCACCTTGCTTTCTCTGCGTTCACAGTCGTGTTTTTCTAATGACTCCAGCCATGGTTTCCTCCCTGCTTTTGTAGCAGCAGCTGTGTTGAAGCAGGTACTGTATGCTATCTGGTCTGCAAGAGTGTGTTGTTAGATGGTATCAGCAATTGTGTGTGTGTGTGTGAGAGAGAGAGGGATGAAATGAAAAAGTGAGACAGAAAGAGAGAGAGCCTGAGTTCAAAATGTGCAGGGTAAGGACCAGTTGTGTGTGTTTGCTGACAGGAAAGTGAATATTTTTCAACGTCTCTTGTGAACACAGAGAACTTTACTTTATTTTACAGAACAAACAAGCAGTGTTATCTCCGACAGAAACATGGATCCACAGGCCTCATCTGTCTCGGTCCACTGAAGGACGCCAACCTTGATGAAAGATTTACTCTTCATTTTCACCACATGGGAAACAGCATCGGTGAAGTCAGCCTGAGATTTCACAGCATTTAAGAAAAGGTTTTATTCCCCTAATTTTGAAAAGAAAAGTCAAAATCCAAATGTTTTTTTCCATTTGACAATGAAGTCCAGTTTTATCAAAACTTGTTTTTCAGTGTTTATGACATGAGTGTAGTGATTCAGATTGTAAAAATGGATTTACAGTATTTCACTGACATACACTGTATGAAAAGTGAAACGATCCTCAAGGTCTATAAGATCCATCCAAAGTCATGGTCATCCATTTACTACTTGTTAAGATATTTAGTCATAGTCAAAGTATTGGACCAAACAGCCCTTCTTCTGGTATGACTAAATATGAACAATATGAAAAATATAATGTCAATGGAGCATGTACCTGCACCAAGGACCAACAGTCCCCTTAAATTCAATAAAGCTGCACCAAATTTCACACACTCAGTTACCAGTCCCCTAAATGTGCCTAAATTAGTTTTTCATCAATATCTATGAATTATTTCCTAGGAAATCAGTGAAAATGTTGAAAAATGATCTCAAGATGTTAAAGATACGCACCTAAATTTAACGGGTTCTTTCGTAGCCCATACAGCATCCTTCCATTAAGGTTCACGGAAATCCATAATCTTGGACACAAGCAAGCAAACCAACTAACACACAAACATCACCTCAACAATTGAATGTAAAATAATACTAAAAGCAAAATCAAACAGAGCAGGGCAAACCTCTCTGTGAAACTGATGTGGGTAATTTTCTACATCAGATTAAAGCATCAAACAACGTGTGACAGTATGAAGAGGAGTGAGATGTGTTGGGTGAGTTAAAGTGGGGTATAAAATGTGAAGTGGAGTGGAGGTGAGTGGGGGGGGGGGGGGGGGGGGGGGGGGGGGGGCATAGGGGAGAGTGGAAGGCTGGAGGAGAGGGTGTCTGCGGTTGTGGGTCTCGCAGGTAAATAGGTGAGGGCATAGCTGTGGTTTGACATGCTCGGTCCTGTCAGGTGGGGGATGAGGGTACCAGTAGGAGTGAGAGGAGATCAGAGAGCCTCCTGGATGTTATCTCCCCCCCACCATACCTTACGGTACCTGCAGGTCGACTCATCTGAGGCAGTAGCCAATCACAGTCTGCCGCTGTCTGTCTGCTCATTCCTCTGCTGCACCCTCAAACTTAAAGGGTTCATACTGTTCATTATCTGTTGATAATTTAGGTTTGATGTCTATAATCGTTCTTTCTTACACGTTGACAATGTAAATGCAACCATGACGCACCAACTGGCTCAAATTTCTCCTGAGAAGAATGAATGTCAAAATGCTTCACAATACACTGATTGTATTTATTATACTATCTGTATCACAGTAAGTTCACTTGAACTCCACTATTGTAGTGGTAGTAGTAAATGTAAGGAAAGCAGTGATCCCAACTTTCTCAATATCATCACCACTGTGAATATAGTGTACAATATTGAGAGACATACAGTATATTGGTCATCATTTGCCAAATATGAACTGGTTTATGTTTATAAATATATATATATACATATATGCACCATGATAACACAATATCAGTTAAAAGGATAAGCTGGGTCGCTGAGTCAAACTCTTTTAATTTGATCACTTTTGTTGCATCAAATTACCGTGAAGAAAACCTGGCGCCAGACCAGAATGCACTTTGCATTCATTGTAGGGGCAACAAGGGGTTTAATGGGGCCCACCACCTTATCTTTGCCTCTGGGGCCTCATAGTGGGTTAATCCAGGCATGGACAGGACATGGAAAATGCACCTTTATGGGGAATCATACAGACCCTACAATTTCTAAATAGCTAGCTATTGAGTAACTGAGGCTTGTTTCTTGGTGAGAGGGTGTGCATCTATACACCTGGATCTTTACTTTCTTTACATTGTCGACCACAATGGAAATCCAGTCCTGTTGAAAAGTTGAGGCACTTCACATGTTCAGATTCTTATCCATCACAGAATACCATTGGGGGGAGGTGTCTGAGTGGTCCTGGCAGATGGTGTGGGCCCTCACAGAGCCCGGATCAAGGAGTCAGTGTTGGATCATGTGAAGAGACAGAAGAACTGAGGCCCGTTCTTTAAGACGTTTGGAACAACCTATGTGTAACACCTTGAATACAGCAAGAGGAGAATTGGTGCTGTTTACACTGAATACTGACTTTGTTTATTTGTTTTTCTCACCACTTTACTTTATTTTCACTATAGTGCAATGTGTTTTAGGTATTTTGACTTTGCTTAGATTGAGACTTTTCCCTCTGCAACACTCAGTCATTCCAGTAAATAATCATCAGTGATAATCCCACTCCAGTGTGAACAGGACACAGGGCGACCTCTGGTGGAGGAGAGTTGCACCTGCAGGGATTTTCCGCCTCGGTAAAGTAGACGTGGCAGTGACGTCAATGCCGGAAATGACCCGGATCGGAACTTTAAACTCCTGCGTTATTTAGTTTTCACCAGAATCATCGGGGGCTCTCGAAATATGATCTAATCTCGACTCAAGTAAGTCCCGTCGAATGATTCCAATCGTCTTCCGAATGTGGTTCAACACCGCGGGGTTGGTTTCGCTCGAACACACCGGAGGTTAGAGCGGGAGCGACCGTATGAAAACCCTCGGTTAGCTTTCTGGAGCTAACGTTAGCATGTGGCTAGCCGGTGAGGCCGCGATCAGCTGAGCCTTGATGGGCGGCCTTCACTCTCACACCGGACCGCTCCACACCGTCTCTGGATAATCATTCTTACCTAACAATGTGTATGTTTAGCTCGGCTGTGGCTTTATTTACGAGTCGTGGGCGTTATAACCCACTTATCGCCTGGCTGTTGTTGTGTAGCTCAGTCGGGGTGAAGTGATCTGTGAGCTAACGGTGCCTGAAACCAAACCGAGCTTTATTCAAAACAACCGTGACGAACAGTGAGCGTGTTCGACCCTAATCGTTGTCATGGACCGTCCCTTGTTTTCAGACATGTGTGTGCATGTGTCCGTGAACAACACACCACCGTAGACGTGAGCTCGTCCACAGAGCCGGAGGTCTTCGCGTTCACCCATCACTCACAGCGGAGGAGGACACCGACGCTCCCCGGGCGGCTTGAAGTCTTCAGCGGGCTGGTGACGCTCTCCCGGCAGCAGGATGACGTGCCGTGACCGGACCGTTGAGTTCCAGTCAGCCTGTAAATCTCTCCAGGGCAGACAGGTATGTTGGGACAGTTCATCCAACACCACAGCTCAATAATACAAGTGTGACTCCATCTATGTCCAGGCCCTGGCAGCTTTTGCTTTTGGTTCCTTTTTATGTTTCTCTCCGGTTGGTTTCACTTTGGCTTCAAGTTGTCTAATATATTTAGTGTCGTATCGATGGAGGCCTGTTTAACTTATTAATTTAATTTCTCAAGGCAGACACGTATTAAAAAACAGGGGTTTGTCCAGTGTGCAAACCTTAAATTATTCATAAACCACTCAAGTGTGTTGAAATGTACATGTCTTCAAAGTAGATTCTTGCTCCTGTTGACAGAAGCTGGACACGTGTATTAGTCTCAGCCTCTGTATGAAGGCACTGTTGATATTTCATGTTTGAAAGTCATAGGATGCTGTTGAAAGATATTAAAGACAGACAGAAGTATAATAAAATAATAACATGGTGTTTAGAAAGACCAGATAGCTGAACACAGGGCTTTATGGGGCTTATTAATACCTGATGATGTGCAGATCAAAACCATCCTTAGCCTACTCTTACCTGCAAATTTAACATTAAGCACACATTGGTGTTTTATTTAACTTCTACAGCGCTGGTAAGATGTCTATTATACTCTATTATACACAAATGATTATGGTCAATGGGAGTCAGCAATGCCAATATGCTGACCATTGGTCCCTTTTTTTCTGGAGGATCCTTATCAAACAGTGTAGTCACACATCACAGCAGATTGAATATATTCACAAGATGTCAGCGCTCATTTTTCAGTGACACCACAAACATGTTCACATAGTTTGACCAACAACCTAAAAGCCCTTAGAACTGATCGATATCAGAAGGAAGCATGTGGCCAACATATATCAGAAAATCCATGTATTTTAAATGTAATAATTGACTGTAATGTTTAGTTGGTCAACAGAAATGGAATCAGTGAATTGCCTACCACTTGACCCATCTATGAATCAATGTTGTTCACAGTTGCCTGTCATAAATACTCTTATCTCATATCGTTCTTCTTACCTCCTTTGGCAGAATGGAGTGCAGCCCAGTAAACCAGCTCTCAGCGCTCTCAGGCAGCGCAGTGACTTCACAGTTATGGCCAAGTAAGTTCCCCCACACACTGTTTTTTGTTGTGTTTCAACAGCTAATGAATATTTGTTCTTCGATGTTGATTTTGTGTGTTCAACTATTTGTATTCACACATTATTATCCTCTCCATTCTTATTGCATAATATTTGTTTTGCCAAGCTTATCTTATAGACTGTTAGCAGAGAGGCGCAGAAGAAGATTAAGTTGATTTAATCATCTTATCTAACTCCTGGTAAGAATCCAACCAAGCATATTTCACAGCCACATTTTTGTTTGTTTCCTTGCAGGAGAATTGGGAAAGACCTGAGCAATACATTTGCCAAACTTGAAAAGCTCACTATCTGTAAGTGTTCCATCAGTGTCATTCTAGCATCTTTTTCATTTGTATAAAAATCTTGACTTTGTTCGTGAAGTCTCTGATTCTACATGTTGTCATTTTGATGCTTTAGTGGCAAAGAGAAAATCTCTATTTGACGACAAGGCGGTGGAGATTGAGGAGCTAACGTACATCATAAAACAAGTGAGTACATTTTTAATGTCCCATAAAATGTGCTTTTATAAATATACTCTACATTATCTGTGAATAGAGCAGTTATCTACAATCCTGTAAATACATTTCTACATCTCCTGTGTTTATGTTTTAGGACATCAACAGTCTAAATAAACAGATAGCACAACTGCAGGACTTGGTGAGGTCTCGTGGAGCTCCGGGTGGTCGGCATATCCAAACCCACTCTAACACTATAGTGGTGTCATTACAGGTATATTCAACAAGGTTCAATTCACAATTAATTGTGTGTCTGCTCTGGAATGATTTCGATTTTCGTCAAATATATAGGCTTTTAGTGTTCTTTGCCAATTGAAAACATGTTAATATTATCGTTTTGCTGAAATTTTTAATTCAGTTCTAGTTTTGTTAATATGCAATGAAATTAAGTGTGACATTTTATGGAAGTAGTTTTGCAGACATCAGAAAAAATGTTGTTCACACAGTAGAGGTCTGTAACAAATGTTCACAGCTAAATTAAGCTTTACTTTGTTATTTGTAACTTTACTATGACTTTTTTTATCCACAGTCCAAACTGGCTTCAATGTCCAATGACTTCAAATCAGTCCTAGAAGTAAGAACAGAGGTGAGCCATACTTAACATTTTCTATACTTTATCATTCAAAGTCAGAAAACACCACAACGTTTTGAATCAGACACAGTCATTCATCATGTTCACCGTCTCCATCGTTTGTTTACCTGCAGAACCTGAAGCAGCAGCGCAGCAGGAGAGAGCAGTTCTCGCAGCCTCCCGTCTCGTCTTCTCCTCTGATGGCAAACAATTTCAGTAAGTCCGCCCACACTGTAGCTTCATGCTTGTAGATGCTCACTGATTTTTCTTGACAACGGTCTCGCATTAAAGTAATGGCAGCAACAGGTAAACAATGCATGCTGTTGTAGCTTCTTAAGGGAGTGTTCACTCTATGATATCATCGGTAGGAAAGTTTAGTCTCTGACACATTTTGTGTTGATTAAAATCCTTCATTAGAATTGAACTTTGTCAGTATGACAGAGGAGCTGTCTTCAGTCTGATTCAGGTGAGAGAAAAAATCTCTTGGGTCAAAGGAAATTTCAAGATTTCATTATCACATTCTGGTCTCTGGTTGGTCATGGTCACAGACTGATAAATATATATTCAGCCCAAATCTACCCTCACAAAGGATCCTACCCTTCTCATAATTTACAAATCAGTCTTTCCTAAAGAAACCTTCATCTAATTCACGAAAACTGTGCTGGCAGTTCCAAGTGTAATAGAGTGAACACACCTTTATTTAATCTTGATTTTGGCTTAAGGGGAAAATCAACATATCTGGCAAAATGTGAACTGAGGAGGAGCCAAGGAAATAATTAAACTGGCTTCTAACCAGAGATCCTCTCATTAACTCTGGGAGCTTCCCATGCAGGCATTTACACTGTCAGTGGAAGGTTCATGTGCAGCCTGTAGTGTTCAGGTGTTCTTGGCTATATTTCAAGCAAAGTGTTTATTCTAAATACCTTGAAAGTTATAGATGCATATAAACTCACGAACATAACATTAGATCATAAGTCTTGACATTTGAGACTTATGCTATTGAGACTCACTTTAACATCCAGTGATTCTGACTTTAAAACTTGTATCATTTTACCCATCGTCGTTAATATGCTTTTTCACAAAAAGCTACCTAAACAGAAATACAAAGATATTTGGAACTCTCACAGTTTTCAAATGTTTCCTCAGGGCATAGTGAAAACAAACATTATCAATTAGTATTATAATGTTTTTCTTTACACCTATTCCTTCACATTTTGAATTATACGGTGTCTACAATGAGCATATTGCTTGAAATGAATTCAGGTTGAACAGAAATTTTAACTGCCAGTGTATTTCTCAGAACAACCAGCTTCTGTAATAGGGAACTGCTCGAAGTCCTTGTGAATGATTTAAACTGTATTTGGTCATCTATAATGCAAAAATTAAAAAATATTTTAGGGAGCCGCAAAAAAGGGGCCCAGGAGCCGCATGCAGCTCGTGAGCCACGCAATGACTACCAGGGCTATACAACCTCAAATTTAAAAGGTATTTCCCTGGAATGCTTGACTCTCCCAGTGGGTTTAACTAGCTACTGTATCTGCCCGCTGTTCTCACTGCTTTTCCCCTCTACCATTTAGCATTTCCATCTGGTCTGGTTGAAAATGTGTTTGTGTTTTGCTTGTTGTCTCCCTTCAGAGAGCTCAGTCCTGATGCAGGATGAGTCCCGGAGTCTGGGGGATGTGGCCATCGATATGGACTCTCAGACCAATCCCTTGCAACTCCAACTTATTGATGAGCAGGTAGAATCAAATCTTTGCATTAAAACTTTGACCAAATATGAAAACTGTGCATTTAGGTCCCCTAATGAGGCCCCTATTTGAAATCCTGCTCACTGTGACATTGCAGGACTCGTACATCCAGAGCCGTGCAGACACCATGCAGAACATTGAGAGCACCATTGTGGAACTGGGCTCTATATTCCAGCAGCTGGCGCACATGGTCAAAGAGCAAGAGGAAACTATTCAGAGGTGAGATGGAAGCAGATGGAGTATCAAGGACTGACGTCTCTCAGAAACCAAGGACATAAAAAAAATTTTGCAAGCAAGATTCTGTAATTGGAAAAAGAAACAAGGAGAAATAAGTGCACGCTAGTATGTGAGCAATAGGAATCTTGAACATAAAGTATTGAATAATAAATCCTAGTTGATAAAATGTCAAATATCAGATTAAATGAATTAGCAGTTATGTGATTTGATTCTGTCTTTCAAAGCTCAGTTGCACTGAACCATTTGCCTGTCGCATATTTACAGGATCGATGCAAACGTGGAGGACACTCAGCTGAACGTGGAGGCCGCCCACACAGAGATCCTCAAATACTTCCAGTCGGTCTCTTCCAACCGTTGGCTGATGATCAAGATCTTTCTCGTCCTCGTCGTGTTCTTCATCGTCTTTGTCGTCTTCTTTGCCTAAAGAAAGGAGGACCGGCTAAAGGAAGGAGGATAAGCGAACGAGGGGAAGCGGACGTTAAAACTAAAGCTGGACTGAGACAACACATCCAGACTTTCAGTTTGAAGGACAGGCTCCTCTGTCAAAGTGACAGTTTGATGGAGGCTTGGGATCCACTCAGATTAATACAGACTTGTTGGTTATTCCCAAGCAACAGACTCTATCTTAAATCAAAGATTCAGTGAAGAAAGAAGATGATGAACTCTCTCCAAACAAAAAAGAATAAATTATCTAAAATCCCTGCTTTGTATAGAGAGAGAGCCGAAAACTGCTCTTGTACTTTGACCAACTATTCATAAACATTTAATCAAAGTGGCTATAATTTAATGGTTTGATTCTGCAAACTATCTTTTTAATTTAGTTTATTTTCCTTGTTTTCCCTCCCTTGCCACATGTCATCTGTTATTATCATTATTTCTAAGCCAAACAGCAGAACTGGAGTTTATGCTCAGATTATTTTGCTTCTTAGTTTACCTGCTTTTTATTGAAGAGTGTCTCACTTATCAGCAATTATTCACTTTACACCATTCAGTTATGACGTGGAATATTTTTTATCCATTTCCCTCTGTTTTTCTTTCAATGTCGTTTTGCCAAACGAATAATCTAAATGAACTGTGACACAATACGAAGACATTCTCTGTGGGCTGGCATTTAGTCTCCTCAAGGCACAAGAAGACAGAGCCAGTTAATAAAGGAGACTTTGTTAGTATCATTCAGGAACGAGCTGTATGACATGTTAAGCTATGTAAGAAAACTGTTTTAAATTAAATTGGTTGCAACCGGGAAGCATGTGGAATTGTTGGAAAAGTGTATACCTTCCACATTCGGTGCCGCATGAAGACGACAGCCTACAAGTGTCTGAACAGGAGCCGGGTTTGACATCAGTGCTTCTGACAGGGTTGCGTTGGTTTTCTAAGGACGACTAATGAAGTGACTCATTCAGCCAGATACCCTGGAAGTGTCTGGTTGGATATCACTGTTGTAGTTGTTTCCCTCCTTCGTCTAATGTACAGGCAGGTATTTAAATGACCACAGCTTTTTAAGAAGGAGGAAAACATTCTTCCTAATTTTCCTCTTGTTTTTTTGTTTTTTTTAGCCAAATGCCTTGACTTCAGTGTACAAAGTGCAAATAGTGATAATGATGTATTGATAAGAAAGTGCATATTAATAAAAGAATAATGGGGTGTTGGCATTTATGGATGAGATTTTCTTGAGATAATAGGATTAGTCAGCAGGGATATAATTAGCCATGCTGAGACTCACCAACAGAGAGGTGCTAAATAGAGCCATGCTACAGTTTATATTCCAAACATTTCACCACAGTCGTATGGTTTTTATTTTCTCTTCCTTTCATTTATTACGGTACAGTCCGAGGTAGATATGCATATTAATATTTTTACCTTGTCAGACACAAATGGCAAAACATCCATATATCATGTGTCCCTTTAGTGTAAACTTAACAGTGACTCGTTGCCAAAATTACTTTAGTCTAAAATGTTTCTCAACTGTATTTTAATCCAAAAAACACAGATATATTTGTGAAAAAACTAATGTTTTAATCACATTTATGTTAATTTCTCCAAATAAATTTTATATCCACAATAAAAAATAATTTACAAATGACTGACATGATGAGGACTTGCTTAATGGATACATTATGTGAGCACCTGCTCACTGATTCAAACTGTTGAATGTCCACATGAGAGGCCTGAGCTGAACTTCCCTGAAATCTATGCCGACAGCTGCTCTGTTGTACTATATGTTTTTAAAGGGATGGTAACATGATGTGCATATGATCAGGAACTGTGGTTTGGCGAGCATCAGTTAAAGGGTTTTAGAGAGACCTGAAGCATACGAAGGTTAATCAGTCAAGAGATTTCACTCAAGAAAATCCCATGCAGCACATTTTAGATTTTAATCTACATTAGCGTCTCACCTCTAGGGATGTCAGCATCCATCAGTTTCTGGGTTAAAGTGACCCTCTTACATTTCTTCTAGCGCCACCATGAGGTTCACATTTGTATTTTATTTGGATGGTCATCAGCAAAACAAAACAAAATGTTTACCACTCTTCTTCACACATGTTGAAATGAGACCAATAAAGCTTCTTGTGACAGACTAAAGTTCATCAGCTATTGTACAGTGTACTTTTTTTGGCCTCCTCTCTCTTTTGATATTTCAAAAGTGGCCAGATAAGAGGAAATCTAGTGAACCTTTTTTTAAAATATTTATCCTGTCACTCCTTCCCCCTGATTTATGTTGGCCCTCTGTTATCCTTCCAAGACCCCTTCTGGATTGACCTCACTCTCCCTCCTTCCTCTCAACCCAGGGCACTTTGCTCCATAGGGGTAATCTCTGGCATGCTGTTGCTCCTTCCTTTCCTTGCCCTGGCCCTGATGGCCTCCTCCTCTGCTCCATCCTCTTCCTCCTCCTCCTCCTCGTTGTACCAGTCCACCTGCTGCTGCAGGTTCCCCCTGGAGCCCCTCAGGCCTCCGCCCTTGAAGAAGTACCCCGAGCGAAACTTTGTACGGAAAGTTACGAAGGAGAGGCTCTTGCTGCGCTGCTGCTTCTCAAACACATTATCCTGTGTCTGAATGTATTCGTTTCCATTCATCTCGTCCACGCAGTCGCGCAGTACTGAGCGAAAAAGCCGGGCCACCTCCTGAACCTCAGGCTCCATCTGCGACACCAGCCTCCTGAACCTGCAGCAGGAGGAATAAGGAATGGTGATGATGAGGACCAACAGGATCACTCAACACATACATTTACCAAGCTTTAGAATGAATCACCTCAAAGCACGACCAGAATGAGGTCAGAATAGCAAAGCTGATGACAAAGATAGATATGTGTAGACTAAAGGGCAGTTATTAAAGAAGTCCAAAATCTCTAAAAACGCCTGTGGTAGGATAGAGGCCTAATTATATTAAATTGTACCGGAAGGTGGAAAAGATAAAAATAATGTTCAATACGTAGAAAATTAAACATAACTTAATGGGAATTACTTAATAACAGTTAGAAGTCAAGCCTGCTTTGCCTAACGTGTTAGTCCCTGCATATGTTCATTTATAAGATGTCATGCAAGTACTATTGTCTCTTAGGAAAGAATTAGGTTATGAAAGTATCAGCTCACTTTCTGGGTTAGTGAAGGGTTCTACAGGGATTAGGTTGAAACCCTGCAGCTCTCTCCTCATCTGCTTCTTCTTCATGCTGCGTTCCTTTCTGCCCGTCTCTCTTTCAGTCTCTGTGATTGCCTTTGGCTCTCCTTCTCCTAGTTCTTTGTATCTTTCCACATGTACTTGTCTGCATGTCACATCTTTCTCTCTCTCTTATACTACTATGTCTCCCTATTTTTCTTCCTCACCTGACGATCAAAGGGCCACACTGTGCCGGAGGGATCTTGGCACAGAGGTCCTGCAGCTCCAGCAGGTCACTGGGGGTCAGCTCATAGGGCTGTGGGGTGGGGGTGTTGGCCAGCCAGCTGTAGTCGGCTGTAGTGGAGGAGCTGCGACGGCGGCGGCCCTCTGCCATCCTTTCTAAACGGATGCGTTCGGTGCGTTTCACCATGGCCCCCAGCTCCAACATCAGAGTATTGGTTACCAGCTCCTCAGCGGTGCGCTGACCAGGGACTTTAGGCTCAAGGGAGAAAACCGCAGACCAAGGAAACATCTGGGGAAGATGGACATCCTTTATATCTGGATGTGGTTGTATTGTATTTCTGAATTACATTGTTAGATAAAAAACAGTTCAGACCATTGCATGTACATTTTAGATGCAAATAAATTACTGTAAATACATTTAAGGTTTCATATGCAGACAGAAATCTCTGATATACTTTACAAACTCCACTGCAGGTTAATTTCATCTGTAATCATATTACATATAACTGAGTGAATACAAATAGCTCACTGATCAGTACAGATCACCTGTTGTCTGGTCAAACAAGTTCGATCATTGTCTTACCTTCATGAAACTGAATTCACAAAGCTGTGGTTTACTCTTGTCTGACAGAAATCCACCTGTCTCTGGGTAAAAACCTCTGTTAGCAGCCAAATGAACAACAGGCCTCCATTAACATGAGACAATCCAAAAGCGACCTGACTGCCTGGCTACCCTTGATGGTCCCTGGCAGACAGTGTATGTATTATACTGAGTGTCTGTGTGAGTTTGGGATTGAGAATAAATGTAATCCTGTGCTAATAAAGAGTGAGTGACGGGATGAGCTTATCTCATGGCATGAGCATACCCCGTGTGTGTGTGTGTGAAATTCATAGGGGGTGGCTTACATAATGGCATAATGCATGGATAATAAAGCTGTTTATGTTTCATTTAAACCCTTGAATTTCTTTTGCATGTGTTTTCTAGGTTAGCCTTCTTTTTATAAGTCTGTTAAAGCTATTCAGCTCATACTTACTTGCTCAAAGATACCTCAAACCACTTCCATTGACAGAGACCCGACTGGGCCTTCATTCAATTTTAATCAGCATTCTTTCTGGTTTCAGTCTGTTGGGCTGCTGCTATCACACCCAGCTCAATCCTTTAAAATTACATACTGAAAAATACTCTGCAGACGATAATCCTTCGTACACCTGTAATTACCAAACTGTTATGGTCATGCATTAAGATTACATGACCACCCACATAATCTCTACTTCTCACACTTATAAACTCTCAGGTGTTAGCAGTGTGTTTCTCTTGCATATGGTGTATGCATACACATGGTATCGTAAAGTAACCACAGACTAGTTCCTGGGATTCCGCACCACTCAGCACTTAGCAATCAAATCCCAGATTACAACCAAATCCAGAGGCTACCTGGAAAATGATTATAATCTAATTACAGTTGCCTACAGTGGGTGCTGTTACTGCTGTAATGGGAATGGCTGTGACATTTTAACCAGTGTGGTTTGAATAGTGTTTTTTTTTTACTTTCATCATGGCTGTTGCTACAAGTACCAGGTACAATAAAGCCAAAAAAAAAATCCTTCCGCTGTTTTCCTCCAACATCAGAGACACAACATAACACCAGTCAAACACAGTCACAAACTGTCAGAGGGACAATGATTACATTTTCCAAGCTTCTCTCATCATATAATTCAAGAGACAAGGTGCCGAGGAGCTATTACTACTAATCTATATCTTTATACTGATATATATATATAAATATATATATGTGTATGTGTGTGTGTGTTTGTGTGTGTATACATTAGCAGAGAACATTAAGTCATATACATTCTAAAGACACAAAATATATAGACCCTGTGAAGTGTGAAATATGTTAATATTTCATTGTCAGAATCATAGTTGGATTTAGTTTAAGAATATTTTATATATTTTAGTGCAGTTTTTAAACAGTATCTTTAAAAATCATATAACACTTTTACTACATGTTTCTGTCGCTTTCAATCATAATTTTATATAATGTTATTTGGGAAAAGGGTTTGGAGATCAAATTCTGTTGGATTTCTCCAAAAAACCTTGTCAAAATCAAAACTTACTCAAGTACTGACCATTGGGTTTAAGTAGGTGGTGAATCGAAATTATTCTGACACTATAGACTACAGACTATAAACAAATAATTGTTGTTGTGCTACTTCTACTACTACTTCTACGACTACTACTACTACTACCACTAATCATTATTATTATTACTATAATATGGCAATGATGATGATAATGATGATAATAATCCTATAATTCTAAATGACAAAACGTAACTAAGTAAAATAAAATAATAAAGTAAAATAACGTTAAAGGTCCAGTGTGTAAGATTTAGGTGAAAGGGAACTATTGGCAGACATTGAATGTAGAATAATCCTCATGATGTTTTCACAAGTTTGTTTCATCTAAATTGTACAAATAGTAGTTTTCTTTACCCCAGAAAAGGTCCTTTATATTAAAATACTTTATATTTACATGGAGGGGGTCCTCTCTACTGAGGCCGCCATGTTTTTCTACATTAGTCCAGACTGAACAAACTAAACACCTTTTGAGTTTTTATGACAACTGAAGCTACCACAGGTTCTTTTTCATGTTTGGAAGGAGAGGGTGAGGTGAGGGGTGTTCAGCTGCAACATGCAACTTCAACACTGGATATCACTTATACACACTGTACCTTTAAGTTAAGGAACGTTTGATAAAGTAAAGTAGAGTTTATTAAAGTAGGGTAAAGCAAAGCAAAGTTAAGTTAAGTTAAGTTAAGTTAAACAAAGCAAAGCAAAGTAAAGTAAAGTAAAGTAAAGTAAAGTAAAGTAAAGTAAAGTTAAGTAAAGCAAAGTAAAGTGAAGTGAAGTGAAGTGAAGTGCAGTGGTGTCTCTGATGAGCAGTGAAACTAGTGAGGTGTGTGTTAGTTGGATTTGTCACTAGAGGTCATCCGCGGTTCGTCGCGCGCTCCTCCAACCTCAGCCCAGCCCAAAACAGCGCGCTACGTCACCAGCCCCCGCCCCGCCTCGTGCCAAAGACACACGGTCAGAAACAGGTCAGAAATGAGACAGTGTCAGTTAACGTCAGTCACAATGTCGGTTCTGCTCAAACTCACTCTGTCGGTAGTGAACACCGGGTCAGTGCTGGAGGTTTAACCCGCGGTATCAGAGCTCCGTTCCCGCTGTCCGCCTGCGGGCTCCCGCCCGGCTGTTGGCGGCTCTTTGTAACCGCCTCTCAGCGTCGGTAAGTAGCTTTAGAGCTGGGTTAGCTCCAAGTGGCTTCTGGGTTAGCGTGTAGCTACACGGCTAAGTTAGTTGTCACTTAGTCTCTGATGGACCAAACGCTGCCCACAGACAGAGGGGGGACGGCCAGGCAGCTGCTGTGGCTCTGACACTGTCCACGGGGATGTTTAACTGACACGTCTGTTCTGTGGATGATGTGAGTTGTCTTTTGTTTTGTTTGAACCTCGTGATCACACTGAACACTGGCCAGCGGCCAACCTCTGGATCCACTGGATCGATCAACTCATCGATGTATCTGTGGAAGATAAGCTGCTCCCTTCATTCATGGAGGTGTCAAACGAGACTGAGCTATCAGATAGCTCTTCACACAGTGTGCACACACTGACATGTTGTTTCATGTGTTCTGATCATGTTGTTGAGCAATGTCACACAGCTGTTGTTTAGCATGTGGTTATTGTGGTGTCTGAAAATCCTTCTACCTTGTCGGAACAAACAAACATTTATTACTTGTAAGATGCATTTATCTATTTTTAGGTCGTAGTTGGGCTGGATGTCATGGCCAAACTTTATCAATATAAAAAAAAGTCTAAATCAGGCGATATAAATAATAATCATGATACAGGTGTTGTTATTTTTTTGAATTTTAAAGATTGATTAATGCTCCTGAGTGAAGGTTGTGGGTTTGAATTCTTCTTTTTGAGCAGAGAACAACACTTGATTAACAGCAAAACATTTTTCGAGGTAGAACAATTATGTGTCCTCTTTGTGCTTGTTCAATGCATCAGCAATATACAGATATACTGCTATTGATGAAAAGGATTTTGTGATAATTGATTATTGAGACTGTTGTATTGCTCAGCCCTCTTTTAATGTTTACACATTGAGCAATGTCACACAGCTGTTGTGGTTTATGATGTGGTTATTGTAGGTGTCTATAAAACCCTCTTCTTTGTCTGCTTCTAGGTCTTGGTAGCGCTGGACAATATGGATCAAAGTGATAATAAGATCTAAATGTTCTGATCGGTTAATATTGATAATTGTCATGTTAAATGTGACATTTTTGCTCCCGAGTGAAGGTTTTGGTGGTAGTGTGTTTTTTATGAGCAGAGAATCACAAACACCTGTGATAATTATCCAGATTGTTTAGTTGCTGAGACCTATTTTGTTGTTTGTATATTGAGCAATGTCGTACTGCTGTTTTTTCATTTATGATGTGGTTATTTTGGGTGTCCGTTGTCTGCTTCTTGGAGCAAACACTATTTGTTGCATATGATTCATTTTGGGACTTTGGTCACACGTGTCTGTCTCCAACTTTGTCAAAGGACATTTAATAGAAGATATAAATAGGAAACACAGGGTGAGAGCTGCAGGGGGGATGACATTCAACATAGGTCTCCAGCTGGAGTCAAACCACTGATGTTGCAAGTACACAAAATGTGTCTAGACCACAAGGTCAGAGAAGCAACCAACATGTCTCCAGCTTGACAAACGGCTGTTGACTGTGAAACCATCGTGGACAGTCATGTTAACAGATACAGGAGGTTGTTCGAATGAGGGCTGATCAATGATGCAAAATTGAACTGAAATGATTAGTTGAGGACAGAAAATTACCTAGAAACAGTTTTGGTCATTGGTTGATTTCAAAGTTGGTTATCTAAGAAAAATTCCCAAAATAATTTGCCCCATCCTTCTCATTAATGTGAGGATTTACTACTTTTCTCTTTGTTGCACCATCGATAATTTAATAGTTGTGTGTTTTAGACTGTTACCCGGACAACATAACCAAATTTGAGATGTTACCTTGGACTCTGCAGAGAAATTGATTTTTTCACATTAAACTACAGCTTATGGATGATGAGAATTATGGATAGATTATTGAAAACAATTGATTGTTGCAGCCTATATAAAACCAAATGTTGCTTTTAGGTTCTGGTTCTCATGAATACAAGGCTTAACATGTCAGCTTCATGAAATCCCTCCAATAAAAAAAACTTTTTGTGCACCCCAGGTCTGTGTTGTATATTTCACTAATACTTTTGTCAGTTCAGGTTAATATCTGTGCCTGTTGTTTTCAGTGGCAGGTAAACGAAGTGACACAACCTGTGAGCTATGGTGGAAACTGTCTGACTGGAGGCTGTAAATAGCCTTGACACTGGAATGCAAGTCAAAACAGGGTTCAGAATCAAACTGTACAGGTTTGGCCAGACATTTTCAATCATACTTTTCATAACACTGACACTCTCCCTCCTACCACTGCTTATAGAGTATGTGTGTGGATATAGTATATACATTGTTTACCTGCATTATACAAAGAGCTGGTAAATGCAGTGTTTGCAGGCAGTAGTCAGATGTGACATTTTGAGTAAAAACTTTTGGTTTTATGTGAACATGTAGCTGTTATTGCAGGACTTTGAGAGAGAGAGAGAGAGAGAGAGAAGGGATTTATGTTCAACGTGAAGAGCCGTTGGAACATTGCAGATGACTTGTGTTGGAAAACTGAGTCAAAGCTGCCCAGCGGTGACAACCAGCGTCTCCTCAAGGGATCAAAGCCTTAGCAGCGTAACATATTCAAGACAGGACACACAGCCACAGGCACAGATGAAACATGTTTGAATAAGTGTGTTATGGATTGGATCAACCTACCTGCAGTCCTGCTCCTTATTTATCAGGCCTGTACTTCGTCTTTGTTTCAGACTGTGAGTCGCTGGTTTCTTCACTCCACCCACTGCCTCCCATGGCTGATTCTGAATATGTCAAACAGCAATAGGACAGGTCAGCTGGCTTGTTTCCTAGATTAGAAGTTTAGATTAGAAAGAAAATACTTTCCCCAGATTGTTTTATATATCAAAATTAGAAGTAAAAAAAAAATCGTATTTGAGTTTTTTTGTGCTGATGTTGTCTCCCAATCTTGTCAAACCCAGACAGAGAGAGATGAGTTGGGCTGAGGAGGACTGGACAGTGGGCCTGTCTGGACGGGTCCTGCAAAAGGTGAAGGAGCTGCAGGTTCAACACGAGCGACTGTCAAGAGAGACCAAGCAGAAACAGCTGCAGTTGGACAACATCCAGACTAGCCTCGAAAAACAGACTTTAAAGGTAAAATCAGTCTTGTTGGTTATATCAGGTCAAGTGTTGGGAACCATTTTACCTTTCACTGTTTTCTGCTAAATGTATTATTGTGACATATGAGCTGAAATATACAGAGGTGCTGACATCAAGAGTGTGATTGATTTTGAACATAGACTGTATATAAAGATGGATGACTGAAGCCAAAGGGTCTTATGTCGGCTGGCTGCAATTTAGGTCATAAACCTGGCTCCCCCATGTTAGTGGGTGGGACATGGACCAAATGAAGAAGTCGCGTCAAAATTGTTTTTCTCAAAGATGTGTTTTGTCATTATGTAGCTCTTATATTGGTCGACTGCTTGTATAGGCGGGACCTCACTACTCCATCCCTTGAATGCTACTGCGCTGGGTCCATATAACTTAATGGGGACAAGGTGGCAGCTTTATCTGAATTATTTTGGCTTCATGTCTGGATAGTGGGAGAAACTGAAGACATGTCATCCATCTTTATATACAGTTCATGATTTAGACAGAAGTATGGAAGTTTAGTTCATAAGTAACTAATTCATCTGGATATAATGCTTCAGAGTTGGTTTGTTAGTGTGTGGTTGGGCTATTTCTCATATTTCTCTCATCAAAGTTTATATTCTTGTCAAGCCAGATAAAGTGTGGTTGGATCATGTGTCTATTAAAACATTATGTTGCATACTACTAAAGTATAGTGCTCCTCAGTCAGCCACACCCTGGTTTCAATATAAAAACCGAATGTAACTTAGTGTGACACTTAGTTATATTTGTCTGTTTTATATCTGTCCATTAAAAGATGGTAACAAGTGTATGAGCATTGAGTGATAACAAGTCTTTAATAAGTAAATCAGTTGTACCTGACATGTATGATTCTGCCATACACTGTCATAGTCAGTCATCTCTCATAGGATTTGTTGTTTTCAGTTTTTGCTTTCCTAACTTATAGACCTCCCCTCTCCTCTTTAGTATGACGAGGTGCGCACGGAGCTCCACTCTGTGCATAGAGAGCTCCAGAATGTTCGTGAGGAGGCCAAAACAGCTGTGATCAGCAGTGAGTGCCTGGCCCAGGAGCTGCAGACCAAGCAGGCACAAGTCTGCTCTTTTGAGGGTCAGCTAGATGCTGCCCGCACCCTCAACAACAAACTCACCCAGGAAGTCAAAAGGTTAGCACCACAGGAAATCATCTAAAACAATGGGCTTCTCTCTGGTGTGTCTCATTTAATGCATTTTGCATTCTCATTCAGAAGAGTTTAGAATTTAGATTAGCAGTAAATATGATTGGTATTGGTATCTGCCTTGTTTCATACATCTGAAAAATAATATGAATTCCCTGCAAAAGGCAAATGGATAACATTAACAATATTGACAACATCAAACCAATTGATGATGTCCAGTAAATCCCAAACTATTATAATAGAGCAGTGAAAGGAACAGATCCGATTAGCATTGTGAATTGGCATGATTAGTGTGAAACTAAGATTAGTCGGTTCCTAATGTAAAGAATAGTTAATGCTAAATAAAGGCTACTGTTTGCAGAATGAAAATATAATAGGCCCATTGTTTCTTTGTTATTTCCTTGCCTACTTTTTCAGATAACATGAAACTGATATCATTCTCAGTTGTTAGTAAAGGTTTATTGTGGCATATTAAAAGACAAATCCTTCATCTCTTTCATTGGACCAATGTTTGTCTTTCTGGCAGGTTGGAGGCCGAGCTTGAGAAGCTGCAGAACAGCAGCAGGTTGGCGGATACCACTCTGTTTTCAACTCCCTGCTGGAATACATCCTCACCCTGGGAACATAATGGTACGGCCCTGTAACTTTATGACTCCCATGTTTACTCTCCCATATCCATTTGTCTTTATCTTATCATTAAGGCTCTGCATAGTTTGGAAAATTAAACATAAAACCACAAGACTCCCCAGGGAACATATGTGCTGTAAATAAACTCCCTCATCCCCTATCCTTTCCCAGCTGTTCACTCTCTGGGGACTGTTGTGTTTCTCACATGTCAGTAAACCACTTCGGTTATTTGCTGCTGATGTTTCTGTTTAGTGTTGGTGATTGGTATTGTAGGTCCAATCCATATGTTGTGTTGTTGGCCTGTAGGAAGCAGGAAGGAGGAGGAGAAGCTGGGGCGTCGAGAGGAAGCACAGAGCAAGCACACCCGGGTAAGTGCCAGAATATAAATCAACATTTCCTCACCTATGTTAGTGCCATGGCTTGCAAAGACAGCAATTCCACAAACAGAAAAACACTGTTTGAGTGGTATTTGTCATGTCTGATGTTTCATTGCTGGCCATACAGGAAAAACTGAAAGTTTGTTGGAGTGTTCATCAAAGTTTTTTTAGGTATCTTTCGACAAGTAATCTGAGTTCCTCAAGATAAACTTACTTTCTTTTTTCGTTATGCTTTTGCTTATTTGTTCTATGTATTTTGAGTTGTCTCACTGGCTGAATCGAATTGTCTCTTGGTCCGTATATGGTCCAGAGGTCAGACGTTCCCCATCCCTGCTCAACAGATTTTTATAGTGTTTACTCTTGAATCATAAAAACAACAGGAGTGAGTCATTCTTCAATAAAATCTTTTTTTTAAGTAATAAAAAAACAAAGAGCTTGAGTCCTGGATCCCTCTTGTAAATTTGCTAAAATGTTCAGACTCACACCTTCCTTTTTTTTATCTAATTCTTCTCTCCTCCTTTCAGCAACGGCTCCAGTTCTCAGACATGGCCACAACTTCACTGCCAAGACAACAGCACAGGAGCACACCCCACCGCCACCCGTCTGACCAATCAGAGTCCTTCTCCACTCCCTTGGCTGGGTTTCCGTGGGAACGGGATGACACCAGGCCAACAAACAGGAGACAGTCCCCAACCTCTCCGGAGACACCCTGCGCTGATGTCATCAGTCAAGGCCAGTTGGCAGTGGGGCTTTGTGGGAAAGAGAAGGACCACAGGACAGAGGGAGACAGTGAGTGTGGATGCCACATGATGACACCTTGGTTACAGTGCACCAATGGGTTTTGCCCATCTGCAGTTTGAAAATAAACACACACAGCTCAGCCTGGCAGCTTGAATCTTACATCAGGATTAAATAGGAAATATGCTATTCAATGGCTCAATGTTCTCAAATATGATAATTTGCGGCTTTTCTTGGTCTTTCAGTTACAGTAAATATAATATTAAAAAATGTAACAAAACGAAATATTGTAAGACATCCTACATGTTCTTGGATATTTTAATGGACATTTTTTATTTTTCATGTGTAATTAATTAAATAATGAATTATAATTAATATGCAGAATATTTGGCAATGAAATTAATCATTATTTGCAGCCCTTGCTATCAATTTACCTCAGTAATTCTGGTTTGATTTTATAATTTAGACTTAAATGTAGGATGTTTGTTATAGCTCAAATGCGGCATTTTACAGATGCCAATTAAAAGACTATCAGTACAAAAGATTCTGTTAAAAACAATTAACATTGTTGACCAACCTTGTATCAATAGGAGTGTTGTTCCAGAGTCTGAGTCAAAGCAGGAAAGGCTCAATCACAGATGGTCTTAAATTCTTATTTATAGATGACCAGCAAGTTCTAGTTAGAATAATTTGTTGATGACCATTGCCTTTTAGCCAAAGCTGATTTTACTTCCTTTTTACAAAAAGCAGCTGGACGTATGTTTCTCGATTAGGACTAGACACTGACAGTCATTGAGTAATTTCACTGGAGTGCAGTTTTTGTTGTGTTCTTGCTTTGAGCAATAAGAGCCAAAATAATGATGACATTTCATCTGTTTTAATTTAGTCTCCAGTTCTAGGTGAGGCCACAGCACTAAAGTCAGCTTAAGTAAAGCAATGTAATCACCCTGAATGTCGTGTACTTTGTATAACGTCAACAGCACTTGTTACATAACAGGCTGTGTAGAAATCACTGGCTCAGCTGGAGACTCCTGCTGGCGCCACTGTAGAGTGGCTCTTCCTACACCTAATACTTAGTCAGCTGCAGTGTGTGTGTGTGTGTGTGTCTTTAGTTGTGCTTTTTTTCACATTTCATCTTAATAGGATTTTATGGTAAATATAAAAAAAAACCTGGAAAAGATCAAAATAAATCTGTTAACACATCGGAAAAAAAGCAGTACATTTACAAGTTGGCCTTGCATAAGTTCTGTATGGGGCAAAAAAACCCAACATATTGGACAGTCAGGAAATTGATTTCATCCCTTGCTTTGTAATCGACAGCTGTCAGTGAGTCAGTCTGTATGGATTGACCTTATTTGACATGGCTCCCAACTGTGTGTTGCTGCTGTGCTGCTGTTGGAGGTCAGCTGTAAGAAATCAACCAACTCTAGCTGATAATATCAGTGTTAGTTTTATTAACTGTTTCCTCTCCATTGCCTTTCACCCATGGGCTGAAATAGTTATCATCAGGACATTGCAGGGGATCTGTCATCTACTGATGACTCTTGTTTTATGCAAATATAGGATTGTCATTAAAAACTGTGCAGGTGCAATGTCTTCCAACGTAATAATCATGTCCCTCGAGAATGAATGTCTTGTTTTTTTCCTAACCTCCCTCCTTAGCCCTCCATTGATGGTTTCAAACTATATTTCTTTTCAATTGTATTATTTGGGTTTTATTAATTGTCTCAGTGGTGTATTTAAAAGGGTTTTTGTGGTTAATAATTTTTTATCAGCTTATTTACTACTATGTCTGTGTGTTTGCTCCATACACCAGTATCTTTATCAGAGATAAAGAATCGTGTGTCTTGTCTGGAGGAGGAGCTGTCTGTAAAGACCAGGACGTTGAAGTCCATTCAGAACGACCTGGTGCAAAGCAAGAAAGATGTCACTTCCAGGGAGATCAGCCTGCAGAAAGCTCGAGATGAGCTCAGTCTGGCACACACACGCATCACCCAGGAGAGCGAACGGGTAAAAAACACAGAACTGGTGCTACTGATACTGAAAACAAATATGTTTCATGCTGGTGCATATTCCTGAGGCTTTGCTGTTTTTATCATAAAATGGGCATTGGCCTTGTCAAAACATTGTTTTTTGACCTCCCTTAAAATGACAAACATGTTTGTATTACTTTACGTGTGACTCTGTTATTATCACAATTGAACATGTGAAACCTTGTGTGTTTTGTGGTGTAAAACAATCAAGCAAATATTTTGTTTTAGCGAACAGTCTAGAATGCTGTGGAGATGTGGAGAGAGGATGCATTTCTACCAATAACTCTCTTATTATTAGCTACAATCAGCTCTTAAAATGTTTATGCTTTCCTGATATACAAGTTACACAAAGTTAGAAACAGTGAAACACATCACCACCACATAAAACCACTAACTAGTTATAACACTTTGGCAGATTAGTTTAGAAGCAGTGTCTCAAATTTTAACATTTCACAACAACAGCCTCAGAGTAGTTGAATATATGACAAATTTCTTAGTTTTTTGTTTTTTTGTGTGTTGCAGACATCAGGAGCTGAGCAAAGGCTGAAGCAGTTACAAGAGGAGCTTCGGTGTCAAAGGCAAAATGCAGAGAGCAGCCGACTGCAACACCAACAGCGCACCAAGGAGATGGAGAAACAACATCAGAGGGTGAGACAGGGACAGATGGACGATAGACACATGGAGAAACTGAAGGAAGCGAGGGAAAACATCTGGTTACTAAGTTTGAGTTCAGCCTTGTTCCACATTACAGTTGAAGATAGGAGCTTACATCAGAGATGCTTGTGTGTTGCCTTCAGGATACGTTGGAGCTCCAGAAAGAGAGGCAGTTGCTCGAAAAGCAGCATCAGCAGGAGCTGAATAAGCTCAACCAGGAGCTGCAGCAGGCCAGGACGCTTCACAATGCCCTGCAGGCTCAGAATGACAAGGTAAATTATCAGACACCTCAATCAAACACATGGACTTGGCAAACAATCCTTCTAGTATATATTTTCATACTAATGGATTTACCAAGATAAGATAAGAGGATTTTTAAATCCCATTTGTGTAAACACTGTGAATTTAGCACCACCATTATGTTGTGCTTATATTGTTGATATTTTAGTTTTTATCTCTGCTCTGTTTTTTCAGCTATTTCCTGTTTCTCTTTCCTACTCTCTGTCGCCATCCCCTCTCCTCAATTCCTTTCTCCTGGGACTTGTATTATTTGTACCAAACGTCAGTAATAATAACGTCTCTGACTTCTTCTCACACGCTTCCTTCTTGCCCTTGTTGTTTTCTCTCACTCTTTGTTTCACTCTCTTGCTCTCTGTGTTTCTTTTTTTCTCCCCCACCTGCTCTTTTCTCCGCCCTCCTCTCCCTCGGTTTCTCGCCAGTGGAAAGGTTGAGCGGCGAAGGTAATGACAGTGTGACTGTGTTTGACGATGCAGAATGCTTTGGTCAGTGAAGCATGAAAATAAACTCATAACTCGTAACTTGTGTGTGAGGAATAATCCGTTCTCATCGAGTGAGGCGTGAAGGCATGGCTATGGGATGAGGGTGAAGAGGGTTTGAGCATTTGTGCAAAGGTGTGTGTTTGAGTCGAGTTGCATGAATGTAGAGGAGGAGTGTGTTTATGGTTAAAGACAGTGTTTTTTCCATTTTCTTATTTGGATTTCTTTTACCTGGTGGAATTTGGTTTTATTAATCAGCAGAACAATAATATAGATTTTAATCTCTGCACAAGGGTAAGCCTCCTACCACGAATTCCTACACTTTTAGACATGGTGTAAAAATTCTTAGCAATGACCTTTCATTCTACCCACAGTATCCATTAAAACCTCACTGTAAGCCCTTTGTAAACCACACAGATGTTATCTTGTTATAGCTGATAAGGTGACACAGAGTAAACACACAATAGAGGCACAGTTTGGGTTTAATCTAATTGTTGCTTCTGATAGTACATTTAATTCAACTCGTGTGAATATTTTACTCTGCCGTTTTATGGAGTGTATTTTACTCTTTCCTCATGCATGTAGTTTCAGTGAGTAACCCATACAATCTCAATAATTTAATACAATCTCTGCAAAATAAGTTTAAAAAAAAATACACAGTTCCTGCTATTTCTCTCTGTAAAAATTACTTTCATGTCTGAAGAAATTAGTAAGTTAAACTATTTATGACATTAAAATTGGGTTAATTTCCAAATTGGCTGTTCTGGGCTTTCTTAGAATTATTTGGATAATTAACATCCTGCAATCTACGAATGTTGATTATAACCATCACAAAAACATTACCTAATGTTTACAGCAGTGAGTTTCCACTATGAGCTTTATGCAATATCTTGCTCCCTGTTAAATACACTGGACTGTGTTTGTTGTTATTTATGACGTGAAAGAAGCATGAGAGTAACAACGCGTTTGTTGGATTAGTAATTATAATGTGAGAGCTTAAATTGATTGCACTTAATATCAGCACTGGTGAGAAGCCGATCAGCTTAAGTCTTCAGTAGATTCCCCAAAGACGTAGACAATACATTGGACGCCGGTAATCACTGATTGCTCTCCTGCCTCCCATTCCCTTTGCTGGTGGTGATTCCTACACCTGCAACAGCAGCTGTTCAGTGTTTTTTTCCCCTTTTCCCTCGACTTTTTTTTCTCACGTCCTTTCCCTCCAGTTATCTTTGGGTTTAATTTTTCCTGTTTTCTAGCAGCTGCCGATTTATTATTTTCTCCATCAGCTGTCTCTACAGAAACAAGCACTGGACAAAGAGTTGGAGACGCTGAAAGAAAAACTGAAGTGGACGGAGGGACAGCTGCTAGAGAGCCAGAGGAAAGAGGCACAGACACAAGCCAAGCTAACGGTAATACACACATACACACACACACACACACACACACACACACACACACACACACACAGACACGCACACTAGTGATGGTCCTTTCTGCACGCATCAATTATTCATAATCTGGGCAGTGGGTTTATAATGAACTCTGTACATTTTTAAAAACACTGTGATGTGTCATATGTCAGTCTGAGACAATAAGTGGCCTATAAATATAGTAAATTGTTGCTTATTTGAGTATCCAGCTGCTTTGTTTTATTAAAGACGTAGCATTGAGAGAAAACCAGGAAAGCTTATTTCCCCCAGCAGTCACTTTGACAACACTTCATATCCGACTGTACTTAAATGCTGAATCTGGATGAACGTGCACATAAAGAAAACTTGTGACCTTACACGTTAGAAAGTCTGAAATGCTTAAATTGATTTAAAAGACCAAAACTCATTACCAACACACTGCAGAGGAAGCTAAACAGTCAAAACTCCAATTTTGATTGTGCTTAATCCACCAAACTTTCCCCCCCTTTCATTAGGATGCGTTGCGTGAGGCGGAGGGTGTGGCGGTGAGCCTGGAGCAGAGCAGAAAGAGAGAAAGAGGTCTGGAGGAGGAGGGGAGGAGACTGGCAGAGGAGAAAGCCGACGCCCTGCGTCTCCTCAAAGACCTGCAGGGTGAGGAGAGAAGACAAATCCATCAAGCATGCGATGCAAACTGATAATGCTACTGCTAATTTTACACATTATTGAAAGAGACACATTTTAGATAATTTTCACTGTCTTGGGAAAATAATTGCTAACACAGGTTTGAACCAGGACTCTGGTCGACTCCCTGTTGATAAATTTAGTGAGTACACACAAAAAAGATGGACATTCATAATTTAAGTGAGTTAGTTGTAATGACTAAGTGTGAATGTTTGACATTCACTTGTGTACAGTTCATGCTATGTTAATTCTCCACTAATACATCAGTCTCTGACCTCAGTGCTGCCTCCTGCTGGTTCATGACACATTATCATTTTCTCAAAATACCATCAACTAATCTAGTGATGCATTCATTTTATTCAAAAGGCATATTTATATTTCTCAGTTCATGTGTGGCTTATTACAAATTGTAATTTTTTTCTTCTGTCTATTTTTATTTCCTTTAAACTCCAGAGCAAAAAGCTGCACCAGCACCTCCTCCACAAACTGTGCAGTTTTGCCCGGTTGGACAGAGTTTCTCCCCTCAGCCCTCTTACCCTCTTCATTCTCGAATGTTAACTCACAATCACAAGAGGACAACCGATACCATGCGAGCCAAACAGAAGGAGGAGGAGGAGAGCATGGATGAGATAACACCAGAGATTACAGCATCTTACCCCTCTGACAGAGAGCCAGGAGAAGGCATCGACTCTGAACACATCTGTGCTGCCATCTCCTCAGAGTCTGAGGGTTTACAGAGGGAAGGAATCAGGAGGACAAGTAAGGAGGAAGAGAACATGAGGAGAAATAAGGCGATAGAGTGTGACGGCTCTGGAACACAGAAGCACTCTGGCTTTGATCCTGTACTCTGTATGCCCACCAACACTTCTATGGATGTTTCTGAAAAGCCAGAGCAGGCCAAGGCCTCTGAAGATCTCCAGAGGCAGAACACCATGCTGCGTTCAGAGATAAATGATGTTCGTGAAGAACTCCGGAAAAGACTGGAGGACCTGGAAGCCCAACGAAGGGCTGAGGCAGAGGCCAGGACCCGGCTCAAACAGCTTAGCCGCAAACATTCCAGCCAGGCTTTGGAGAAGGAGGAGCAGGAAAAGGAATGGAGGACTCAGCTGGAGAATGAGAGGGCTGAGACAGAAAGGTTGAGGAAAGCTGTGGCTGCTTTGGAGACAGAGGTGGAGAGCAGAAAGGAAGAGAGTAAAAAGAACGAGAGAGAGGAGCAGGAGGAGAAAAACAAAGCGTTAGAAAACAGAGAGAGTGAAATGATAGAACTTAATATGCAGCTGAAGAAGCAGCTAGCAGAGGTAAAAGCCCAGCTGGCTTTAGAACATGAGGAGAGAAAGAGAGAGGAAGAGGAGAGGAACCAAATAACCAACATGGTCACAGATGAAAAAAAGGAGCTAAGCACACAACTTGCAGAACTTAAGGCTGAATTGGAAGAACTAAAGTGCAGCAGAGAAAAAGATGAGAGAGAAGGAGAGGAGAAGCTATTGATTACTAACAGCCCGCTGAAGTACCTGACTCTCCATGGTGATGAGCTCAATTCCAACATTGTTCACTGTGACAACAAATTCCTCCCTTCTCCAGAGCAGCACCTTCTCTTCTGTCAGTCCACTAACCAACTCAACATGCTGGTATCTCAGGCAACAGCCAATCTCATTCCCGAAGAACAAACAGTGATAGACCCCGAACACTTGCCTCTGTCAGATGAGGGACAAATGGGTCAAGTGGCCTCTGATTCGGACGACTATCTGGCAGAGTCTTCTCGGTCAGACCAGAGAGGAGAACTTTCTCACCTCCAGAAATGTGGGTCTACCTCCCCAGATTTGGAAAAAGAGGTGAATCGCCTGAACAAGGAGAAAGCTAAGGAAACACAACGTGCACAACAGAGCCAGGTTAAACTGGAGGCCCTGCAGAGCCAGGTAAATAATACATTGGTATACTTCATTTATCCAGCCACGGAAAAACGACTTATATTTATATAATACAAAGAAAATATTTTATGTACTAGATCATAACACTTGGACTGTGAGTAGTTGGATTACAAAGAAATTATTGTTTATACAACACCTTCATGCTGCACATGTGTGATTGATGGGTGGAAGAAAGCAGATGGATGAACAGAGGGATGGTATTGTGATGCAGAAGAATAATATTTATTATGAAATTGATATTTTTGGTTTTTAGATTGAAATGATCAGATATAGGTGAACAGGGTGTAGTTGTATTATTTGTTCTTCTCTCTTCCACTGTTCTTATATTTCTTTCTTCTCAGGTGACACGTCAGACACAGCAGCTGACCATGGCCTTTGAAAAGCAGAGTCAGCACATCTCAGGCCTTCTAGCTGAGCTACAGGAGAAGGAGGGTGCCCTCCTCAGCCAGGGAGAGGAACTGCAACGATGCAAGCAAGAGCTGCAGGCTTTCAAGGCTGAACAAGAAGTTAAAACGATTTTGAATGACGATCAAAGAGAAGAAAGTAGAGATGAGACATCGATGGAGACCACAGAGCTACAACCAAACAAGAAAAAGGACTTAGCTGTCATATCTCACACTACACGATCACTGGCTGATGGAGATTCTACTACACAGAGAGATGAAGACCAAACTAAGACTGATGCAGAAACACCAACACCTGTTAGCAGGGAAGGGGAAAGTGCATTAAGTGAACAACATCCAGGTTCCTTTGACTCAGACAAGACTGATAGTTATCTTGATTCTGCTTGTGTGATGGAGGAGACTGAGAGCAGTCAAGATGGAGGAAGAGCAGACATGGTGTCAGAGCTGTTTGCTCTGCGACAGGAGAATCAGCCGCTGAAACAAAGAATAGAAGGCTGGACCATGTCAGAGACCAGGAACCTGGATTTACAGACAGACCGTGAAAACCAAGACCCAATCACACAAAGCCATAACACAGGAGATGCTGCTCTCCCCTGCTTGACAGAACAGAGGCCACCTAGTATGAAAGATAACAAAATAAAAAGGAAAGAAGAAGAACAGCTGGAGGAAGTGTCTTGTCTTGAGATCAACCTTCTGGAGGAACAGGTAGTGACATTGTGCTGTGTTTTTTTAGACAGTCTGACACTTTCCATAAATCATCCAGAGGGACGTTTGTGTTGCTCTGGATATTCTCTAGATCCTTTCCTGGCACCACCATAGAACAATGCTAGGAAAATGTCAGAGTGAGCCCATGTGAGAATGTTACAGGAAAATGTCAGGAGAACTCACAGTGAGTGAGTGGAAATGAAACTGATGCACGTAGAGGACGCCAACGAAGATGTCAACTGGGAAACACAATTTGATTCAAAAGCTTGTGGCAATAAGGCCCACGCCAGTGTTAATGTGCTGTAAACTGAAACATGTTATTTTCATATTGGAATCTAACATTATGTCCTGCTCTACCCAGGCACCTCCCCTCACCTGAAATGCTCCAGACATTTTTTCTGTTGTTACAAACACAAAGATCAACTTATTTATCACTTTGTTGAGTTTTATTAAGAATGTCCGTTTCATTCAGTCTTGTACTTACTGTCCTGTCCAGGTGGTGGCACTGCAGATGAAGATTCGGGCTCTATCTGTGGAGACCCAGCAGCAGACCGAGGAGCTCACTCTGTGGAGACTGGCCTCACACCCAGCTCCAACATTTGACCAAAACCTTCCCGACAAAGACAACCAGGACCAAAACTCTGCTGTCAGACAATCCCAGTCACAGCAGCTACAGACTGATGAGATGACCCACATCCCACCAGGGACCAAGAGCCAGGCTCCGACTGCTCAGGTTCAGGAGAGCAACAGTAATGTGACAGTCATCAGAGAGGATGAGTTATTCCTCTCCTGCTCCTCCAACAAACTGCCGGGCCGCATGTTGTTCTCCAGGTAACCAACTCGCACGATCGCGAGAAGCAATGGAAAATGTGGAAATGACTTAGATTAGAGGCACTCAAGTTAAATACATTTGGGTATATTTGCACGGTTTGATGAATGTACTGTATGTTGTCTTACTGTGTATTTTTAGAATAAACACATTTTTTCTCCTTTTACACCAAGACTGCAGCACAGCAACCTTCCTGAACCAAAGAGTTGCCTTCAATTTAAACAGACTGCAGCTCTTCAGGAATACAACCAGGACCCTGACAAGGTGATTTCCTTTTTTTTTTTTTTAACTTTCAGAAGGAGTGACGTCTGAATTTTACATCTGAGTTTTACGTCTGAGTTTTTCCACTCAAGCATAGTTTTCCACATAATTTCCCAGGAAGTTGCTATAAACGGGCTGTGTAATTATACAGAAAATAAAAGATGGGGTAAAAACTAAATTCATTGGAAGTGTAGCCAAGTGAGATTTCACCAAGCTAAATATGGCAAAATGTAAAATCTGTCTACAGGGAAGCATGAGACGCATTATTATTATTATTATATTTCCGGGAAACTTCAAAGTATATGATGACCTAAATAACAATTTATTGGACTGCATCAGAAGTTAAAGCACCTTTAAATTTTACTGTTTACAGTTATGCATGTACAGTTTTGTCCACATATTTCCTTCAGGCATTTAATTGCTGTATTTTGTGCTTTGATGCAGGAATCTGAGAAAGAAAACATTGTCCAGTGGTCAGATACGTGTCCATCACAGCACAAAGACAAGAGAGACACTGAAGTCATCCAAATGTCATCAGACAAAACAGGTCAACAAGTTGCCAAAGGACCAACTAAAACCAAAACAGCAGAGTGTCCCGCGGAGAATCCGGCAGCCAAACCAAACCCTTCCAGAACAACCAATGAAATAAACACAACCAATGACTCCTCAGAGAGAGCAGCCAGGACAGACATGAAGAGTGTCAGCAGTCAAACAGAGGACAGCTTGTATCCTCGCAGCGCTCCAGCAGCATCTGAACTTCACTGTGCTTACACACAGACTGAAGAGGAGGAGGAGGAGGAGGAGGAGGATGAATTCGTGGAATCACCTCCTGTATCTCCTATCCCATCATCAAAGGGGGCAAAGTCAGGAGACAAGATGTTGTTTTCAGGTTCCTTCCCCATCCCGGCTGACCCGGCCCGTCTAGCTGAAAGAATCCGCCGCAACAGGACGCAGCTGTCGGCTGCCTTTGACGACACAGAGTATGAACCGTATGGGCTGCCAGAGGTCGTCATGAAAGGTAACTCCACCAGCGTAAACACTGATAATCTAAACTGTCTTGAATAATTTTACGTTGTGTGAAAAATTGTGGAAATACATTAAATACAAAACCTTAATGGTCTTACTTTTCTCATATATTTGAAGTGAAAACATGTCCTGTATTGGCTAACTGCTTAAAGGAACATACTTCAGACAAATGTCTTGTTTTCAAAGTGTCCTCAAACAAGCTTGTGATTGGAAGGGAGATTTTTCAACTTTTGATTAATTTAGACTTTCTCCATACATATACATCAGTGGCCTACACAAGTACATACACTATGCCAATTTACAGAAGCACAAGAAACAAAGGTTCCAGCTTTTTACGCTGGTCTCTCTCTGCTGTCACACTCTGTCCTTCATCTACTGTCCTAAATCTTCTTTTCATCTCT
Source organism: Paralichthys olivaceus (assembly GCF_024713975.1). NCBI lineage: Eukaryota > Metazoa > Chordata > Actinopteri > Pleuronectiformes > Paralichthyidae > Paralichthys > Paralichthys olivaceus. The sequence goes on from NC_091101.1 coordinate 13,279,749, forward strand.
CCATCTCCCCTTCTTTCCATCCTGCAGGTTTTGCCGACATCCCCAGTGGTCCCTCGTGTCCCTACATCGTGAGAAGAGGTTTGCTGGGGACGTCTGTTGTACCTGTCCTGCAGAAAGACCTGGGACAGGAGGAGGAGACGGATTAAAACACAGCCACAGGTAACCTCCAGACAAAGACCCTAAACTACACTGTGTTGGTTTTGACCCAGTCCGGGACTCAAAGATAATCAACGATTTTCATGCTGGTTGTCTTCAGGTCTGTTGGAAATGAACTGATCACGAATCATAATGACTCACTTTGAAACCTCAGTGATGAACTACAGCAGCTCTGCAAGGACACTCCAGTCACCAGCAACATGAAGCACTTCCTTCTTCAAGCCAACACAGAACCAGTTTTAAAAATGATGCATTCACCTTGGACTTCTAAACAAGTGTTAGCAGGTAACAGGTCCTGCAGTGGCAGAATGAACTCCTCCACTGTGGATCTGAAATGTCTTAATGGTCACTAGTTTATCCTCTAACTGCTGTGAGGAGACATAATTGTCCAGCGTGTTGCAGTCACGTTACACCCGCCTGTTTATTCAGGTGCTGAGTGATTTAGTGATGTTTGTTGATTTTTCTTGAAGTGAACCAACATAACAAAGGGACTGTTTAGTTTTTCAGTCGCTCAGAATTAAGGTATGAGTCCAGCTTCGGGCTACTTTGAATGAAACAGTGCCTCGCTGATGCTTTTCTAAATAAGCACTTGTCAAGATAAGTTTGACTTGTTTTTCCAAAAGGGTAAAGCCAAGAATTGCCTCTTGTGAAAATTTGATATATATTTTTTCTTTTTTGAATCCTGAGGTGGCTTATTTATGGACACTTGAATGTGTTTCAGTGGAGGACAAGTGTTTACAAAACTTAAACTTAAGTTAAAACGTGTGTGACATTAGCTGTGAATAAAACATGTGTGTCCCCTGGATGTTACTGTTTGTATACGCACCCCCTGTGTGTGTGTGTGTGTGGGAGAGAGAGGGCCGAGCACATGTCTATGACTCAGTGCAGTGGTTTCCGCTCCATGTATGGAGATGCACACTGTGCTCCCTCTCTCCTCCCTTTGCTGCTTTGCGTCTCCTTCTAATGAGAACTCATTAGTCAGTAACTGTGTGATGAACTGACCAAAATCTAAACATGTGTTTACTTAAGCTGGTTTATCAGAGATTATTTATTTGACTAATTTGATGGATTGCACATTTGTTACTGCATCATAGACATCAGTAGCCCCCATGTATGTAAAGTGTTGATTTTGTAAATGATTTGATTCATGTACAGTTTGCATTATACCAGAGGATAATCACCACTTGGCTTGCTTCCAAGATTTCACTTGTTAGTGAAAGGACAGGTTCGAATTACTCCAAGTTCTATTCTTAAAGGTTCAGTGTGTAGAACTTTGTCATATCTAGTGTTGAAGTTGCATGTTGCAGCTGAACACCCCTCACCTCACCCTCCACTTCCAAACTTGAAAAAGAACCTGTGGAAACCTTCAGTTGTCATAAAAACTCAAAAGGATTAATGTAAAAAACATGGCGGCCTCGGTAGAGAGGGTCCCCTCCATGTCAATATAAAGTATTTAAATATAAAGAGAAATTCATATAATTAAGATGAAACGAACTAGAGAAAACATCATGAAAATTATTCTACATTAAATTCCCTTTCATCTAAATCTTACACACTGGACCTTTAAAATTATACTCACATGCTCATAGGTACATTGTGAAGTCTACTCTTGGCCGTCTCCTGGCTGCAAAGATCCTTGATGGAAGAAAGATGGAGGAGAAAATCCAGAGTCTGTGTTCGTTATAGAAATACATGCTAAAGTTAAGCAGAAAACTTTAATAGTCTGATTAAGGAGCCTGGTAACAGCAGTGGAAGTTTGGTGATGATACTGGCAGGGCGAGTTGGAAATGTTTACTACCAGTCAGTCTCAACAGCTCCTGGATAATTAATTGTTTCCTTTCTGCTACTTTTCTTTTTACTTTTTAGTTCATCATTGTAAACCATTTTGTTCTTGAAGGTAGGGACAGTAGCTTCACACAGTTTGTGCCAAAGACACATTTGTCCCATTAACTACCTGTGAATTAAAACATGACTAGAAAGATTTGCACAGATGCATCTCTTCTTATTTACTTCTCCACCGTGAGACGATCCACCAATCACAGGGACTCCAATGAAATGTAGAAATATTTTTTTTAATGTTTTCTTTATTCATGTGACTTTGTCCCCCTTTGTCACACTGACACAGATTTAATAAAGTTTCTCCTGCCACCAATATAAACAATTCAGAATCAATACAACCGTTCATTCTTTCATTTTACAGATACGCGTGTTGGTGTTGCTTTAAAGAGTAAATGTGAACCTGTCCTTTAAAACCCTGCTGTGCTGTCTTTCAGTGTTACTTGAAATAATTTAGGCTGAAGGTTTGTTGACACATTAGTGTTAAAAGTGTGAATTGATTTAGTTTTTTTTTTTATGTTTACATTTTATGTTGAGGTGGAGTTGTTACTTCCTGGTCTTGTTAACTCAGAACATTGGACGTTTTACGATTCAGAACCGTCGCTGTTCATCTGCCATGCTGACACCAATCACACACACACAAACATACACACACTCCCTCCCTTCTAGCTGCCTTCATATCTCAGATCTGTAGTTTTTTGGCAGAGAGGTGAGGACGGACTGAGCAGGGAGGTTCACTGTGTATCTTGTTGCCTTGTTTTGAACACTTTGATGTGAATGTATCTGTGTTGTGTTTTTGACTAGAATAAAAGGCTTGATTTTAATTTATCCATTGTTTCCTTTATCTGTCAGCGGAGTTTGGCTGTGTCTGTCGTTGTCATGGTAGGTCTGTTTGGTCCGCTGTTAGTGTGTGTGTGAGGTTTTTTTTTTTTTTTTACTGCTGGCGTACAATTTAGCCTAAATGAGTTCCATGGTTCAATGACGAGAGCCTCAAAGTGTTTAAGTGGAATATCTTGGTGAAATCACATAAGTATTTCCTCAATTACCAAAGTCCTCTCGTCTGCCTCTTGGTCATGCTCACATTGTTGAGAAGCTACTGAAAAATTTCAAGCAGCGGAGAATTAGAGGGTGAATGGACGAGTTGGGCTCTCCAACTTTCAGAGCCTGGTTTATTTCATGTTGCAATTACTCCTCAACGCAAGAGAAATTGTTTGGAGCATAACTTTGACTTTAAAGAAACAAGTGTCTCTTTTTACTTCCCAAAAAGACACGGGTTGGAAAGGCGAAGGATTTAGAGAGCCGAGCCCCCCCACGTCCAGCTCAGGAAACTCTGGGCCCTCTGCTCTTCCTCTGCGTTGAAGGCAGTAAATCACACTCGCTGTGCGGCGATGGACTTCACATGCACTCATGCCTCGTCCCTTTCTTCTCCCCCTCCTCGTCCCTTTCTTCTCCCCCTCCTCCTCCTCCAATCTGCTCTCCTCTGTCAGAGTGATGAAGGGTCACAAGAATGGGGAAACACCTTCCAAGGAGAAAACACATGCACTTTCACAACACACACACACACACACACACACACACACACACACACACACACACATTTCTTCGCTGAATGGTGAGAGAACAGCACATGCTGCATAAGACCTAACCAACACTTCTCCAAACTGAAGGTAAGACATGAAAAATTATTTTTTTTCTCAAGAAGTATAAGAGACTGATTTTTCTCTTCATACTTAGATTTTTTAAATGATGCATGATACTTGGTTTTATATTCAGTCTGCATGTGTGGTCTTTTCTCATTTAATTAAAGTTTACCAAGTAAAGGAAAAACAGTCACACCGATCAGTCCCCTGCTCTAACATTCCTTCCCATATAAATTCTCTTAACTACACAAGTTTAAACCCATGTATTTAAAAATTCATGCATTCAGCTTTTGCATTTGATAAGTATTTTATTGTTCGGATGTTATTTTTTTTATTTTTTGTCAGCCAGTTTATGATTTTCTAAGCTACTTCTTTTCCCATCATTATTTTTGAGCCTCAGTCTTTCCCAGTGTGCAAAACCGGAGACGCAGAGTTGTAAACCTGTGATCTCGCTCTGACGTCAGCGTTGGCTCACTGAGGAATGGAGACAAATACTTTTGGACGTAATTACATCTAAAGGAGCTTTATTTTCCCTCAGCGCTGTAAACCTCTAAATGACTTCACCCTCATCTGCAGACCGACTCATTCATCTCTGGAGGTTTTGTCAGCTCGTGGGCACAAATGAAGGGCTGGGACGGAGATGTTTGATTCAGAGGCTGTGGCAGAGTCACTTTTATAAACAGGCCTCCTTCTGTTACCTGACAGAGTAGGAGCACATCAGTCACTAAAATCCAGTGATGTGAGTCTCTAACCTTTGTCTCTAACCCTTTGTTTCCTCATTGATCCACAGCAGTATGTGTTTATATAATAATACTAAAGACTGTATTTACATATACTGAGGTGGTGATCCCTCCCTTTAATACAATGATGATAAATCACTGTTATAATGACTGTTTGTTGATATATATTTGTACCTCTATAACAACTATGTCATGCTCCTTTTGTTTGCATGTTGCATATTATCTTACATAATGATGCGACTTATGTTTGTGGTCAGAGTGGTTTAACTCCATGTCTCACCTCGTATGAATCACAATATCATCACAATATCACACATTCAATTATGGATTTCTAAGGTTTTTTTGGTTTTTCCATTGTGCAAAACACTGATCTCATGAAATAAGTATAATTTCCAAAGTTAAACTGCTGGATACAGGAGGTTCTCAGTGAAAATCTGTTTTGTTTCATATTAAGCTGTGATTGACTCAAAACTAAAACATGCACAGTTCTGCACAGCAGTTCAATGTGAAGGAACTGAGCCAGAGGCATTTTTGATTGGACGGTGGATTACAGTATAGTTTTTTTAGTCCCCGGGAACACAAACACAACGTGAGGGAGAGACTAGTTACAAATGTCTTTGAGTCTGATGTTTGCAGCTGTTGTAGTTTTATTTAGTTCCTGCCGTTGCGCTCAGTTTGGTCCGATTTGTATGACACACCTGCCTTAAATGTAAAAGCTAAGAATAGCTCATGAACATCTTCTTCCAGCCTTGTGCTTCTTTTCAAACAGATCACCTCATGATTTATTGCCCCCCCCCACCTGCCCCTCTGTTTAACTTCAGATAAGATCACAGCCCTGCTCTCTCTAAGCCCCTCGCTCAATATCTTAGCAAAATATCAAAATATGCCAGCTTAGGTTTAGACAATGATAACTAATAATATCTGTCAGAGCAGAGAGACTGTCCTCACAAAGCGGAGCCAGCGGTCCATTAGCGCAGAATGCTAACAGTTGGTGGAACTCTGGGAAATCTCAGAACATTGTCACGGTCCATGTGGAGATGAGCAGAAAGAGAAGCTCCTGTGTGTGTCTGTGTCTGTCTGTATGTGTCATCTCTGTGTGTCCATCTGTCCTTCTGTGTGTACATTCTGGGTTTGTGTGTGTGTGTGTGTGTCTCTATGCCTGTGTGTGTCTGTCTGTGTGTTTCATCATCTGTGTGTGTGTGTGTCTCAAAGGTAAACACGGTTCAAAGAAATAATAGAATCCAAATGAAGATAAGGGATAAACATGTTTTCGATTAATGTCAAGATGTATGTTTGGACTTCTGGCAGAGTCTAATCGTTGTGAGGCGGCTGGCAGGGCGGCCTGGTGTGTGTCAGTCCCTCCCTGGTTATTATGACGAAGTCCCAACTACGTGAACGCTCATTTGTGAACGTGAACACTCAACAATTCCGCTCATAACCTATTAAAACAGAGAGAGAAGCGCAACTGTGCCAACGTGCATGTACACTAAATCAAGGCATCTGTATTTTTATTTTCATTTTAGTCCCCAGAGAAGAAAGTAATGGAACAATCCCACTCCTGAACACAGAGGACACGAGCGAAGCAGAGAACAAGCAGAGGAAAGAAAAAGTCAAGGATTTGTCCGTCACCTGATCATTGGAGCTTTAACATGGGATGAGCTCCTGACATCAGCGGCTGAAGGTACTTTCATTATCGTCTGCTCACTTATAAAACATTCTTTATCTCTCTATTCTAACAGCTGGCGTAAAAGAAACCACAGAAAACATTTCAAAGTGAAGAATAGTTCCTTTCAATATTACAATAAAAGCTGCATTTGGCTGGGATCACACTGGACGCTCTTTTCAACACACTGCACCTTCTGTTCGGTTTGATCGCAGAGCGCCATTTTCCCAGCATCTTACACGACTTCAGAGCGACGCAGAGGAAACAAACAGCTGTAACTGTATTTGTTTACCTGGTGGCTTTAAGAATCAATTTTAGACAAGTTCAGTTTAGACTCGATCACTGGTTCTACTCAGCCTGAGAAAAAAGGTCACGTCTCCTGTGATTCTGAGACCCACAAGTATATTATCTTTCTAAATTGCAACGCCTAACTTCAGCCTTAGCCCTTTGAAACACATCATTCCACCTATGGGACACTTGGTAGCTCTACTATAGCTGTGGTCATGACAAAGTTTTTTTCTGCATATGAGACACAACTACAGGCTTTACATTCCCATTGAGGAAAGAAATGTCTGTGCTTCTGTAACTTTGGTTCAGTATCTCTGGTTGTCTTTAAAAAGTTCTCCTTCTACGGAGAGCTGAGTTATGACTGTCATCAAAAGGTTTGGAGAACAGTAACCTGATTATCTTGGCTGCATAATGTGCACTGACGTGGAACTGTTTGGTAACAGGTTAAGCGTCGGGTAGAAAAGCCACAGTCCTTGTTCTGTGCAGAAATGCATTAACAAGACGTGATTGATACATGTTCATGATTGACCACTTGATTTGATAAACTCAGCCTCTTATGAGCTTTTTCTTAACTGTGTTTTTGCAGCACATTAGGACTGTAGATACTGTCCTGTACCATGTTTAAAGATACTGAGCTCCATCACCCTGTTATCAATCATCTTCTTGTGCTGTTACTGTTTTTAATGTGAAGACAGATCATTTCTAAAGAAGTCCCTTAATAACTATTGAATCACATTATAAAATATTCTTCTTTAAAATATGGACAGGAATAAAAACTGCAGCAAATAATATTTTTTACATTGTCCTTACAATGTAAATTACAATATAACAGATTACAACATTGTCGTAGGACAGACTGGAATTGGAACCTATTCTTCGATGTGGCTCCCAAACGTATTCCTACTGTATTCTCTCACCAGATGGTACAGTTCGAATTATTTTATTTTTCAAAGTAGCTCTTAACTTTTCACTTTTCCTCTCAGTGACTGTTTCTTTACATAATCCTCGTCAAGCACTGACGCACAGATTTATAAATAAAGGTTGTTAATATCTGTCAGCCTTCCAGGAACTCTTGTTACCTGTTTACATGTTTCTCTGCTCACACACAGTAAAGGAACTTCCTGTTTATGGCCAGCTGTGCCCCACTGTATCCTGACTGAGAGCCCGACCAGATCCTGGCCTCTGAGCTCTGACCTCTAACCCCGGAGGGCCGGGGGGGGCGGCAGGAAGAAAATGCGGTACACCACCCTCTTGGCCCTGCTGACTGGGGTCATGCTGTACCTGGGGATGGGGGCGCTTGTTTTCCGCACCCTTGAGGCCCCCAAGGAGAGCTCGTCATACGAAGACCTGCTGAGAACCAAGCAAACCTTCCTGGATAATAACTCCTGTGTCACTGAGCTGGACTTCCACAAGCTGATAAAGGTATTATCTCTTTAAAGAACTCCTCATCATTTAAATAACACAAAATATACTGTTTTTGATTGAACATTGACAATACACACAAAATAGACTTCTAACTAGTTTTATATAGCACCTTCAAAACAGTTTCAAGGTGTTTACAAGTTAAAATGAAAAATTGAAGGTTGACAATATGAAACAGTTACAATTTTTAATTTTATAATTATATATTATATTAAGGTTACATCATATAACTTTGACCTAACCAACTTCCATCCCTCCCCTGCAGGGAGTGGTGTCTGCGGTGGACGCCGGCCTGGATGTGAGCAGACTGTCTGACAACTTCACCAGTCGGTGGGACGGACCCTCCGCTTTCTTCTTCTGTGGTTCCATCATCACCACCATAGGTAGGTGTCGGGACGTCCCCTCAGGAGAAACTTGAAGATCCTCCAAATATAAAATGCTTCACCTCTGTAAAGAATACATACCTGATATGTTGTGGAAAAGATTAATAGGAGAACAATTGTCCACAGTGAGCTTCTGTAATATTCAGCAGATGTGCGTCTGAGCCCTGCGGCCACGTTTACAAAGGATCTTTTCTTTAAACTCACTTTCTTCACACGATGGAAAATTTATTTATTTGTTTGTGACGATTTAACGGCATGCCGCTGGGAAGTTTCATCAGTGCTGGCAACAGTATTTTTCCACAGTGGTGCAGAGTCATAAAAGTTATCAACTCCAGTGTTTCAAATTGTAGATGAGCTGACTTGATATTTAACAACTTTAATTGCATGCTTTTGTTTACTTTGCACTTGTTTGCTTTGCAATTTATTATGATTTACATTTTGTTGATCTGATGAGACACTGGACCCTCATATTTGTATGAATATAAGAACTCGACGTGACCTCTCCTGTTTGAGAATCAATTTGTGGTCTGTTGTAAAAGGAAGTTGGTTTAAAAAACTACAGAAAACTAAAGGGTCACAGCTTATGTGTACTGTTTAAAACCCCTGATTAAAATAACTTCTTACACATAGATATCAACTTATATAATTAGCTAGAGGTCTCAGTGTTGTTGTTTTTGTAACAGGCTTTGGGAACCTGTCTCCTCGGACATGGTACGGCCAGCTGTTCTGCGTGTGCTACGCCCTGGTGGGCATCCCCATGTTTGGCATCCTGCTGGCTGGAGTGAGCGATCACATGGGCACCGTGCTGCGGAGAGCTGTGGCCAAGATTGAAACCCTCTTTCTGGTGAGATTGGTCTGTCCTGACCTGAACACCAAATCCCATTTGGGTTTATACCCGTCTGAGTCACAGCTTTGCTCCTCTTTTTTCATTGTCTCAGCTCTGAAAAATGTTGTTCATTTCCAGTCATCAGAATAAAAGTATTTCATCTCATTTATTGGAACCGATTGTTAGTTATTATTGTGGAGACATGTTCAAGTTTGTGCAGTCTTGAAGTAGAGGATCAATTACTTCAGAGGTTAATATACAAACGCAAACTATTTAAACAGTGTGTGGTTGTTATCAGTCTGCATTAGACATTGTGGAGAAAAGGGATCCTCAAACAACAAACACACACATTTAAACAGCTCGATTATGAAGCTGACATGTGAAAGTCCACTTGTATCTCATCAGCAAATGAAGTTTGTTCAGAAGAGAAGACGAAGATCCTTTTTAATTGATATTTATCAACTAAATGTATGTTTTAACTGCATGCTCCCTTTCAAATAAGATAAATAAATAAATAAAACTTGTTGGTTTGAATTAAAAATCTAGAGATTATGTGATTAAAGAAAGTCCTGCAGGATGCACCTCTAAACTGCACTAGCACCTTCCTTGTAAAACAGTGCAGAGAATGAAACAGATAATAATGATGTGTGGTCAAACAGAACACTAAACTTTTAAATCTAATTGTTTAGTTGTTTCGTTTAATCCAGTTCTTCTTCCTGTCTCCTTTTTTTTCATTTTGAAATTTGTGATTATCACAACAGACTCAATGAATCATTATTCACTCAGCCTCTTGTATTTTCCATTTTCTTTCTTAGAAACGTATGGTCAGGCCGACCACCGTGCGTGTGATCTCGGCAGTTCTCTCCATCCTGATTGGTTGTCTGATCTTCCTCGCCGTGCCGACGGTCGTGTTTCAGAGAGTGGAGGACTGGTCGTTTCTGGAGTCTCTCTACTTTGTCGTCATCACTCTCACCACTGTCGGCTTCGGAGACTATGTACCAGGTACTGACAGAATAGCAACAGGACTCTGGCTTTTGGACTGTTGTGGTCAAAAGCTGTTTTCATGCAGTAATGTGAGTTTGTGTCCAGGTGGTGGTCGTGAGGATGGCCTGTTCTTCAAGCCTCTGGTGTGGTTGTGGATAGTTTTTGGTCTTGCCTACTTTGCCTCCATCCTCACCATGATCGGCAACTGGTTGAGGGTGCTGTCGAAGAGGACTCGCGCTGAGGTAAGAGAAGTATGGTGAAGGAACATCTACCAATAGAGGAAGAGTTGCACTTATCTTGTTTTATTCTGCTGATCACATCTCTCTCCCTCGCTCAGATGGAGGAGTTGAGAGCCCATGCCACAGACTGGACCCAGAACATCCAGAACATGTCCATGGACTTCCGCATCCCAAACCCTCTGGAGTTCAAGGACCCCTTCCTTCTGCAGCGCCGACGCTGGAAACGCAGTGAGCGCCGTCACATCCGTCGGGGAGCCGAGGGCACTCTGGGATACTGGGATCAAGGGGGATCTCAGAATGGATACCTGCCAAACCGCTGGGGCGGCCTCTCTAATTCCATGAGCCAGCTGGAGGCCCATTCATCTATCGAGAGGGCGGTGGTGGCGAAATCCAGGCCACGGGTCAGGGCTGTTGGAGGGGCAACTGTCCCGAGAGCAGGGCCTGGGCTGAGGGTCGACCCCCCTGTGGGTCTGCAGGTGGAGCGAAGGTCGTTTCCTCACCTGTTGACCCGCTCGTTTTCCGTCCCAGTGGCCTGCTCCACCTCTAGGCTGAACGCGGCAGTTGCAGCCATGCAGGGAGAGTCTCTGTCTGGATCTGAGTCTCTGTATGACTCCAGATCAGATGGCTCCTCGGTCTCCTTGTCCTTCCTGGCGCTCCACCAGTTCCAGCCCTGCTGCACCATCAGCACACTGGAGAAGGGAGGAGCGAGAGCCGCAGACATGGACGCAGTACAAGAGAAAGACAAACTGCTTCCAGCAGACAAATGTGGATCTGTAGCAAACAATACCTACAAACAAACACATACCCGTGCCTATCACCCACACTCCTTCCCTCCTCCCCCCTTTTTACCTCCTTCTCCACCACCAATTATCCTTCCCTCACCTCCTCTCAACACGGCCTCCTCGGCCAGTTGCCAGCTGCTGGATTTCTTCGGGGAGAACTTAGCATACATCGACGAGTCCTCGGACACGCTGAGTGACCGCACCCAGCCGGCAGCGTGCGAGTCAAGGAAGAAACGGCCGCGAAAGCCGAAGAGGAGGAGCATGAGGAGGCAACTGCCACAAAGGTGGAGCCCCCTGCAGGTGAGGAAGCCCAACAGTGACATGCAGCCACCATCAAATCCCCCTACACCACCCCCAGACTCTTCTCTGTCAGACCTGCCCTCATCGAAGTAGCAGACAGATTCAGCCCCCGCCCTCTGATGACCACCTCAGCCACAACATGACATGAGGTAATCACAGCTATTTATGGTTAACCTCGCAAAGTCAGCCCATGAACTTTGCTTTGTTACTTTGTGATGTGGCAGAAATCTCTTTAAACAGACTCAACAATACATGTTTTTTGGCTGTTTTCCTCCTGAAAGAAACTCTAAAAATAATCTAAAGAGACAAATAGGTCTTTGGAATGAGGGAATTATATTTGACTTTAAAATGGACCACACCTGCAGTAAATACTTAGCCGGGAATACTCAAGGTTTCAGGAGGCAATGAGTCACATCATTATCCAGACATCATTACACGTAATTATCCGCTAAGTTGATCTGACTTTCAGCCGCTGAGCTCAGTCGATGCTGCTCCGAAAGATTCTTCACTAAGTGTCAGATGTGAGGTGGATTTGTGAGGCTAACGTTTGACGAGTGATTTACAGCCTCAAATTCAGTGCTTTACGGCTGAGGTGGAGGCCACTTCCACAAACATAAACATTAGGTTACAAAATAAAAAATTAAAAGGGAAAGAAAACAGAGGAAGGATTTTACACGGCACGTGCGATATATTAAATGAATGCTGTTTAGGCCTCCATCTGCAAATGAAGATAAACACAAGACACAGTGCGTCAAGTTCTTCATGGGTGTCCTTCCACCTCATATTTCAAAAATCCTGTGGGAAAACCCTGCGGTGGGTCGAGGAACTGAACCACAACAACAGTACGTCAGTGTTCACGCTCACACCAGCGTCTGTCGTCTGTGTGATACCATCAAACAAGTCCTGATCCATTAAAGCCTTCAACGTTGAGACTGTCAAGAAGTTTGAAGGATAAAATATATATTTAATCTGCTGGTTCATGATATGACTCTTGAATGTTTTAACTTGTTCTGTTTGTGTCCACTGCTTTGTCTTCAGATGTTAGTGCTGCTTTACAAAATGATACGCAACTTTGTGTTCGCCTGAGGTATAAGTGATCAGAGTGATACTCAAGCAAGGTTATTTCTAATTTTGTGGTGTTTACCAATTGTGCTATCGAGTGCCCATCAACTTGGTATTTGTGGTCGGCTGAACTCTGTGAGCTGCCTCGTATTATCTTCCAGCGAAACATTTCAAATGATTATTGATTATCAGAGCTTCATTAACACATTCTGTTATTTGACACTAACATGACTTGTCTGTGCAGATGCCTTTATGATTTTTTATATTATTGTGACAGAATAGAGCTTTATTTTCTTTTTTTTTTTACTTCTTACTCATTCAAGTGCACGTTGATGACACATCACACCTCCAGCCAAAGGCTTTACACTGTTCCACTGATCAAACGATCACAGCTCATCGCACACGTCAGGCTCGTAAACATACGTAGATGTTCACACTGCAGCTTTCAGAGATTTAAGAAAATAAAAGCTTTCTGATTAACCTCTTTACGAGGATGGTTTGTTGGACTTCAGGGATGCACCCAAAGACTTACAGTGAATGTAAACAAAAACCTAAAGTTGAAAAAGTGTGAATATACTACTTACTATTTCTAAACTTTATCTGAGTGTGTTCATGTTGGAAAGGTGACAAAATTCTGAACACTCAAAATAGTTCATATTATAAATGAAGAGATCTAGAAACGTCTTGGAAAACAAATAAAGTAGCAAGAGGGTTAGTTAATTAAAATACATTTTAATTGATCTATCTTTTATAGCACATTGAATTTTGAATGTAAATGAAATTTATTTTCAACTAACTGTGTAGGAGTAACATTTAGTTTACTGTGCTACTGTCAGGGTTTCTGCAGGGTCTTAAAAAGTAAAAAAAACAAGAGTGAAATTTAATAATTAGAAATTTCGGCTTTTAAAAGTCTTAAATATGTTGAAATACTGAGTAGTTCTTAAATAGTTTTAGGCAGGTCTTAGTTGTGATAATGTTCACTGCTTTCATCATGCTTTAGAACATTTTCTAAGATAAATTTTTGATGGCAAACAGTTTGTTATGTCTGTGTGTTGTTATCAGTGATACAGCACACTTGTTTTACTTGCACACTGTAATAAAACGACAACTCTGGATACCCACTGTCTCTGCCTGTAGTTTGAGTGGTTATTCTCCACTGGGGTTCTTCACCTTATCTTCAATATAGAGAAGCATCAGTAATTCTAGGACTATTCCCATCTGTTGTACTTTGATAGAGCTTCAATTTCATCCATTATGGTCTTAAAAAGCTTAAATGTGACCTTGTTAAAACCAACAGAAACTCTGTGGTACACAGAGTTGCAGAATAAGTGTGTTGTCCTCTGTCCCCTGGAGGAGCAGTGGACGTGAAATGACCTGAACCCTGAAAGTCCTGAATGAACTCGTCTCTCTGTGGATGTGGGATCTCTTCCTGCTTACTCAGGACCAGGAGCTACGACACGAGGCTCTTGTGGCAACGTGTCGTCTGCCAGAGCCAAAATAAGTAACACAAAGTATCCACACTCATATTCAGGCTCCCACATATTTTGTAATTTGTTTACAGTAGGCTCGAAGGAGAAAGATATTCACATACTCTGCTGACCATCATTTTCATTATGAGTCTGACTCCTGACCTGTGGAGGAGGTTTTTCCTCTTTCTCTGTTTTTCTTTATATGCAATAAAAAAGAAAGTGGAGAGTCAGGATGTTTGAATTGTGTCTCACTGGTGACTCAAGTTTTCATCATTCTCAGACTAAATATATGGCATTGAACTCTATTTTCTGCTGCAAAACATATATAGAGTTTATAAAATATGATGTTTCCTTATAAATTAAAATACAAATTCAAAAAACAAGATGCACTAATCAGACGCTCGGCAGAAAATTAACTGGTAATTATTTTATGTCACTTTCCAAATGTGAAGAAACAACTTACAACATTTGTTGGTTTTAACAATTTTAATTTAAATCACTTTGAGGTTCTGACTTGAGGTTTTGGTCAAAACAAACAAGGTGAAGATGTCACAAAATAATCAGAAGATTAATAAACAATGAAAATATCCTAAACAAAAATGTTACATTATAATTAATATATACTTATTTACATACAACTAATTTAATTTGCAAATCTTTCATTAAATTGTGCTCCGAAAAGCAGATTAAATGACACAAATGCTGAAATTCTATCTATTCCTCACAGTCATTGTCTAACTTGTTTCATATGTGGACGGACTGAATTGTCAATAAACAAAACTTTTTTTCTAATTCATTGGTAATTTCAATGTAGAGCTAGGTTTGAGCAGTGAGTCAGTAAATACAGCTTTTACCTTGAATCCAAAAACGTGAGCCTGACAGCAGGACACCCGCAGGATGTCGCCCTCATCTGTTTAACAAGAGAACAGCCAGGCCTCTGAGGGTTTGGTCCCCGCAGGCCCTCAAACACCGCTCTGCTCTCCAGATGAACTGCCTGGAGGGTATGGTTTCAATAAGGCTGTGGGCACAGATCAGTATCTCCTGCTCACTGGTAAAGTAAACAGAAGATGCTGCTCGTTCCTGGTGTTTTGTTGCCCTGACAGCAGGATTTCAATGTGACTTTCAGAAAAATCAAGGAATGATTTCAATCTGGCTGATTCAGAAGAACCAGGAGGTGTGTGTGGGAGAGAATAGTTTTTTTACAACCTTAATCAAAGGCTCTATTTTACATGTTGGTGACTGAGGGGTGTGTGTGTCAGGAACAAGAGTCATAAATCATAATGTATCTCTCTATACATACAATCGGATCTGTGTGTGTGTGTGTATGTGTGTGTGAGAGAGCGGGGGTCGACAGCCGCAGCAGACTCCCCTCCCAAGGACAGTGGGACCCAGTGTGAGACAGAGCAGGGCTGTGCTGTGGGATAAGTACAGGTTGGATATAGCAAGGGGTAGTTAAGTGTAAAAGACTAACAGATGCTGGGGCAAGTTTACTCAGGGGGGAGGGAGCCTCACCACAGCTCAAGCACTAGCACTCTGACACAAACACACGCACGCACACATGCACTCTCACACACAGGATTCTCACTGTGGCTTAGAAAAAACAATTTTTACGGCAATGGCTGGAGAACAGTTTGTATCTCTTTAACCTATTTTAACAGCAGCAGCAGCTCGGATAAAAAGCTGACTCTCCTCAGTTCAGACAGACGCATCTTTAGCAATGACTGAAGTCAGATATTAAAGATATTAAAGGTTCAGTTCACCAAAATGAATGACGAACAAAATAACACCTACATTTATTTTACATCCATCTTTAATATTTAACACAAGGGAGGTGAACTGGTTTTGAATTGTGGTCCACAAACGTATCATTGAAGTCCTTTTTATGTTTTACTCTAATTATTAATTTTAGTGACTGAATTGGCCAAACAGGTCATTAAGTAGTTTCCTCAATGAACGGAGGTAAATGTGTGTGTGTGTGTGTGTGTGTGCTTGTGTGTGTGTGTGTGTGTGTCCTGATTTCATTATTTACCAGACGAGGCAGAGACGGAACCTGTTGCACCAAATGACCTAACAGATCAAAACTAACTGCTCCTCAGAGGTAGACGAAATATTCAGATCCTTTATTCAGGTACAAGTAGCCTATACAAATACAAGAATGTAGAAATACAGAATCCTAGTGAAGTAAAAATACAAAGGTACTGGCAGGTACTTAAAAGTGCAATACATTTGTTTTATCTGTGGCCAAAAGTGGTTTTAAGATTCGAATTAAAGCCAGTTACCTGTTTTAACAGTGTAGCTGATCAAGGTAAAGATATAGGCGTACCGTAGATATTTTCCCATTTGTATATATACTTAGAATATACAGTATATTATCATTATTATTGATTTATAAATCATGGATTATAGGTAAATGGTCAGTTGTTGGGATCTTTGTATGTTGTTGGCATTGTCAGTGTTATTTTTGCGTTGATAAAAATATTGTTAAAAAGAAGTTCAAATTCATTTTACAAACTTAATAAGAAAAAAACAATAATAATTCCACAATAATATGATTTAATCATTTAATCCGCATCACTGAATTATATTATGATTCAATTACAGTTTGATAGTTTTATTTATGACAATGCATCATATTTTGGGCTCATAATTCAATGTGTTATGTATTTAAAATCTTAAATAAATGAACCAGTCACTACAGCTACAGCTTAGAGGAAATGCAGGAAAAGTATTTTTGTAGTAGAAGTAGAAAGTGGCATAAAATGAAAATACTAGTAATTTTCACATAGTATTGGAGTGAATGTACTTTTACTGTGCACCACTGCTGCTTCCTGTTGACTAATTAGTTTTGCATGAAACTCTGGAGCATTATCACCTCTAAACCACGACCATGACACATTCCACAGTCGAATAACAGCTGCTGTTTAAGTCCTCAGCTGCTTCAGACAGTGTTGTCAGTTTCACCACTATACCACTGCAGGAGCACTGTTGCTATGGTGATGGACCATTTAAGGGCCCTGTTGATCCAGATTATAAAAACTCCACTTTGTGTTTCTTCACCCTCAGTGGTCGGTCTGGCAAAACAGTTTGGGTTTTTATATGCCCAGATTTTCACAGGAAAAAGGGATGAATGTAACTTTGTTTGTTGTTTTTAACATAACTGAGAAATTGCAGGAGTCTCTGCAGAAACATGATTTAAATATCTAACTATAACACTTTTAATTGACACTGTTACAAGAATGTATGAAAAATAAAAATTCATTAAAAAGTCATTGTCACTGCTGTGAGCGTCACAAGTTAAAAATTAAATCTCATTTACCTCCACTGAATATGAAACAAACCATCATTATGTTATCAGAGGTAAATGAGAAAATATGCGAACCAACCGTCCAGTTATAGTGTTACTTTAACAAGCTCTTGCCAGCCAATCAGAAGCCAGTATTTCATGTGGCTGTGCAATAATTTGAGTAATTGCATGAAAACCACAGAATCTGTTAATACATCCACGACTGGACGCTGCTGTGACGACCACATATTGGTCAGACTGGATTGCTTCCTTTTCGGCTAAAAGTTCACTGTCCACACACACACGCACACACACACACACACACACACGCACACACACACACACACACACACACACACACACACACACACACACACACACACACACACACACACACACACACACACAGGTAGCGAGAGAGAGAGAGTTGAGTTTCATATTGACTTAATCTCATCTTCAGAGTTACTACTTGCCTATCCCTAAACCTGAATCTTTACCTAAATTTAAACCTTAACCTAAAAACGTATCTTCAGCTTAAGATCTAATAATTTATATTATGCAGACTTGATTTCTGTCCCCTTAAGGAAGACAAGTCCCCATAATGTGTCCAAACAGATTTAGGTCCCCACAACATGAGTAATACCTGGACCACACACACATTCTTTTATTTGTCTTCTATCTTAGTGAGGACACTCATTGACATAATGCATTCCCTATAGCCCCCTACAGTTACCTTAAGCATCACCGACCTAAACCTCATTCTCATTGTCAAACCAAGTCAAACCGCTCTTTGAAAAGTCAAAATGTCCTCTCTGTAAGATCTATGCTCAAAATGGTCCTCACAAAGACACACACACACGCACACACACACACACACACACACACACACACACACACACACACACACACAGTCACTCCTCTAGATTTAAAATACCTAGATCTCACTTTCAGCAGGGTAACATCAGCTGACAGATGTTTTTCACACACAACACAATAAAATACAGGGGTTATTTTGTGTGCTATCATGCATGACCTCACCAGCCACACACACACACACACACACACACACACACACACACACACAGACTCAAATACACATACTGTACACACGCGCACACAAACCACTTGCATACCAGAGGGTCTATATTTAAAATGAGCCCTGGGGATGTTTTTTATTTTCAGCATTTAGACATTCTATCAAAGTGGTTAATGTGGATACTTGGGTGTGTGTGTGTGTGTGTGTGTGTGTGTGTGTGTGTGTGTGTGTGTATCAGTGAGACTGATGATAAACATAGGTATGACAGATTATAATTATAGCAAAGGAGTGACGAGTCAACAGCTTTTTACAATAAGATAATAAACATACATTCAGAAAATGAGCAAAGTGTGTGATTACAGAATTTTTGAGCCTGACCCAAACAGTTACAAATTTGCTAAGGCTGCAAAATACCACCTTCCAAACTTGTAGCCATTCCAAATGCAGCCCTATCATCCCACGTCTCATTTTCAAAGCCTCTCTTTTCTCTGTCTCTCCTCCCACCACAAATCCCAGAACCTCGAGCAGCAGCGAGAGAGAGAGGGAGTGAGAGACAGAGAAGATGAGGGGAGCATTTAAATGTAGCGTTCCGTGAGTGGTCGGCTCGGTGTCTGGAAACCTTTCACATCCTGTTTACGCCGGGCAGATTTCAGCCCGGGACCGCAAAGGGCTGGCAGGGCCTCTGCCTGGACACAGCTCCTCTCTCTCTTTTCTATCTGATGCCTGCCTCCCTCGCTCCTAAAGATCTCCGTCTGCAAAACCTTTCCACGACGCCTCCTCCCAATCAACACCTTGAAACCTAAAGCAAATAAGCACACGTCTGGCTGCCCACGGCCGCAGCAACACAACCGAGGTGGAATCAAAATCCTGATGAAAAGAATCCTTCTTATGCAGCAGCAAATGTGGCCAAATCACACACAGCCTGTTTTTGATGTCCAAATACAGGTTTAATGCAGCTATGTGTCATATTTACAGTGTCCTATATCAGATGGAAAGTTCCTGAAAATGAAGAAAAATCATCTGATACTTTCTCAAGCTTGAAAAGAAAGGGAGAAAAAAATCCTGATATTTGGAAAAAAAAAAAAAAAACAACAGCGGAAGAGTCTAAAATCGATCAAACTAGATTAATGAACACAGGATCCATCCGTCTGTCCTCGTCTGTTATTCTCCCCCCGAGCGTAGCAGTTTGTTTAGTTTTGTCCAGTAATCATTCCTATACTCTCTGCCCCCCCCCCCCGACCTCTATTTTTGAACTCTCCTCCCTCAGCGGCACTTGCAGGACTTGACGACCATGTTGGAGAGTTGCTCAACACGAGGTGTGCGGCCGATGAAGTACATGATGGTGAGCGGCTCCAGGTCCTGAGGGACGCAGCAGGGCGAGGCGGAGGCCTCAGGGTTCAGCTTGTTGTACAGGGGCAGGATCTGAGGAGGGGACAGAAAGATAAAGGAGAGTTAAAGGACCTGGACACATATTTTTCGCCTCATAATACAACTTTTATGTTTTCACCATTGTCTGCTTGTAAGCAGGATCAGGCAAAAACTACAGGACAAATTATTGCGAAACTTGGTGGAGGGATGTGTTATGGGTCAGGGAGGAACACATTAAAGGTACAGTGTGTAGAGTGTTGTGATATCTAGTGTTGAAGTTGCATGTTGCAGCTGAACACCCCTCACCTCATCCTCTCATTCCAAACATGAAAAAGAACCTGTGGTAGCCTTTAATTGTCATAAAAACTCAAAAGGTGTTTAGTAATGTAAAAAAATATGGCGGCCTCCGTAGAGAGGGTCCTCTCGATGTAAATATAAAGTATTTAAATATAAAGGACATTTTCTGGGGTAAAGAAAAACTACAATTTATACAATTTAGATGAAATGAACTAGTGAAAACATCATGAGGATTATTCTGCATTAAATTTCTGCCAATAGTTCCCTTTCACCTAAATCTTACACACTGGACATTTAAATGTTCAGGAGGTAAATCCAGGAATTTCGTATCACTTTCTTTAAGATTGTGAGATAGCGTTTTTTCTCAATGCATGATTCATCATTGGATCTTGATGGTAAACTCATGCATGTTTCTGGTCATCATTTCTTTAAGTAGATTGGGCCTTGGTGGATAGATGCCCTGCGCCAGTTTCACATGATTTGTGTTTTTGTGCTAAGCCAGGCTAACCAGCTGCTGGTGGTTCAGCCTCATATTCACTGTTCAGATCTTGTTTTTTAACTCAGTCAATAAATAAACCTGTTTCCTAAAATGACTCTGTCTTTGATCAAACCACACAAACACAGTCCTGAGTTGACCTCTCCATGAAAAAAACGCCCAGGAATGTTTCCTCCAAACATTTTGCGTAATAATGATAAAAATACTAAAACCCGTTCACCAATAACGGCGAAATCAAGTTAAACCAGTGGCGTTATAACCACTGACCCTTGTATGACAGTTTGTTTTCATATTTCTTTTTCACAAACTTCTACATGTATGTTAACATCAAAGTCGGGAAAAGTCACAGTGGCCTTTCTGCAGCAAGCTGAAGTGTCAGATAAATATGAATAAACCAGAATGATTTCAGGCCAATGAGCTACAAGACAAACAGGCCATGTTGTGTAACACTTTATGTTCAGCTGCAGGCGTCTTCGAGGTGACAGCCCACTTACGACGGCAGGGTTAACCATGGTGTTTCACTACGACAAACAATCCCTACGAAGCTCATTTAAGAGCAAACGTCTGCCACAGTTTAAGATTCTGTACATTACAGTCTGAACTTCAGTTTGGGCCAAACCGCGGTATTTCCACCACAGAGCTTGAGGAGCTACGTCGATTATTCTGACGTTTCAGAAGTTGTTTTTGTTTGAAGCGGAGGATTTCTGTTTATACGTTTGATTGTGTCTCTGTCTCTGTGTCCATCCAAATTATCAAGCTAAATATAATTTTGCACGTGTTTTTGTTGGTTTAGTTTATTTATACATTTTTGTGATGTTGTGTTTCTCAGCGGCGAGCCGGATACTAAATTAACAAACATAAGAACATATTTGTGCCTGAACCAGGTCATAAAGTACAGGGCTGGATAAGAATGTCTGAATAAGAGTTTTGACTTTTTTCTCTACATCACTTTAAAGGAATAGTTCAGCATTTAAGAAAAAGCCTTGTTTGTTTCACTCCTACAACAACAGGTTGTGGTATCATGGAGCGATGTTTACTGAAGCTATTTCTCAGACAGACACAGGAAGACAAACATGACATAATTATGTTATGTTAATTAGTGAATTTAGAGATGCCAGGCTTTTTGCTAAGCTAAGCTAATCGTTCCCTGACTCTGAATTCTTACTGAGGCAAACAGGTATGACAGTGGTTTCAATCTTCTAATTTAACTTTTGGTAAGAAACAAAATAAACAAAACTACCGCTTTTAAAATGATCTTTTTCTTAATAGCACCTTTCTCCATTTAATAAAAGGAAACAAAGCGTGAAATAAACCATAAGAAATTAATTAGCCAAGTTACTAATTAGGCATTAAGTGCCATGAACTTATACTGGGTACTACAGACATGTTTCAGTCTCTATAAGAAATGAATGTTCAGGTCTGATTATATATAAATGCCCACTCACCATGTTGTAGTGGTTGTTGGCACTCCAAAGATAAGGACAGTTTCCGGCACAGAAGTTCGCTTTGTAACCTTTGGGCTCATGGATCCACTTCCAGTTCAGGTCACGCCTGAAGTCGATGTAGAGCGAGCGCAAACAGCAGCCCTGGTCTGAGCCACTGAGACACACAGACAGACACACAAACACATTTCAGCTCCAATCCTGCTCTTCAACGTCTGGGGCAAGGGCCCAAGGTTGGGTCATGGGAAAATGACCGTGGGTCACCATTGAAGAAGCAGCCAACACAAGGTAATGAGTGTGCAGTGTTGCCAGAGTTTTCCCCTGCAGTGTGAGGTAGACTAAATAAAACACTGCATGCCTGCTGGCCTGCAGTCTAAACACAGGGTCAGCATTGTTACTGCTGCCCCACAATAATCTGAGGAAAAAACTGAAATCCAGATCTCAGAATTATATAACTACGAATCTTGGAAACAGTGTCAGTGCTGTCAGTCACAACCACACACAAGTAGCTGCCTGGCGGCCTACCGGGAGCAGGTTGTGGTGTCTGTGGCAGCCGCCCTCTTCTTGCGGTTCTTCTTGGTCGGGTTGTCGACTCTGTCGCTGGGCAGCAGGGTGAGGATGAGGTGTGGCGTCTTGGAGCTGAAATCCGCCTGACCTTTGACCTGACCGGGTTTTCTGAACTGACGAAGCTGCTCGTCGTCAACACCTACAGAAAACAGGGTGGAGAGTTACAGCATAATTCAAGTAATGCACTGAAGTAGAGGTACTTTACTCCAATATTTCTCTGATAATACTTTACATTACCACATCTCAGAAATAATATATCATTACTTCCAGATATTTGATAACAATTTCCACTGCAGATTGAGATTAATTATACAACGATATCCAATGAATTGATTAAATGTTGACTGCAGGACTTTAAACTATTCACATGAAACGGAGACAACATCAATCATTAGTTCAACTGATTCATGCAACCTGTGACAATGCTGTCTGATTTGGAGCCAGTGTATTAATAGCATGGTTTGTATTTTTGAATTCCTGTGGTTTGCATAATTTGAATGCATGGAAAAAGAAGCACTTCATATACAGTCATAACCACAAACTCCCAGATTCTACAAATAACATTTTGACAAAATATTTCAATGCATGGATTAGAACATGATGTTGTTTCCGAGGCCAGGAGCGAGGGGCTGACTGTTTGTACCTGAGCTCAAAACAAGCTCTTGCTTGTGTAACTGTATTAAAACTTAGGTGTGGAAAAAAACCCTGACTTGACTCAGCTGAGTTCAAATCCAGAGAAAAGTGCCATAATTTGGGGCCTAAATGAAGAAAGGCAGACAGTCTGGTATTCTGTAGTGTCACAGTGTGTAGAAGAGAGGTTTCTCTTTGATTCCTTTTCTACGAGTGACTCACTCGAGGCGTCTTCCAGATGAATGTGCACTTTATCTTCACATTCTGTGACCTGAAGGATTATTAATGTGCAGATAAATCTTCAACAAGTGCTTTTAATGTCCTAACAAAGCCATTTACAACCGAACCTGTGAAAGACACATTTCTCATCTTCAGGGCTGCTGGGATGAGACCGTCTGTGACCTTCTGTCTGATCGATACTGCAGTGTCAGTGTTGTGGCTCACTGCCTGTCATGTTTATTGATTCATTTGTTTTTGTGTCGTGTTCAGTTTAACGGCTGATCTTTGTTGACCAGACATCTGGAAACAAACAACCTCTTCAGACAGGAAAGATTTAAATCTCAAGTCTTCCTTCTGATGTTAAATGTCTCTGTGACGTCAAACAGCTTCTTAGTGAAACCCAGTGAACTCGCTCTCCTGGTTTGAGTGGTGTCAAAATCTTCCCTCAAGCTAAAAATGTAAGTGCACTTTAAGATTTATTGTCGCTGGGGGGGTAATCCAAGCCACAGAAAACCACTTGAATCATTTACTATACATGAACAGTAAACCAAGATTTGGCAAATGCCATGTGTTTTCACTTTTGCTTTTCTTATTACAAAATATTTTGTATATATAATACTTGAGGAGGATGTGTATCTTTGTAAATCAGAGGTGGCTGTGGCTCAGGAGATAGAGCGGGTCGTCCACTAATCAGAGGGTCAGCGGTTTGATTCCACTCTCCATGAATCTGCGTGCAAAGTGTCCTTGGGCAAAATACTAAACCCCAACTTGCCCCTGATGACTGTGTGTGCTACTAGTGTGTGATTGAAGTGTGATAGAGAAAGGGCTGCACATAGATGTATGAATGTGTGTGTGAAAGGATGAATGCCACAGCTATGGAGTGGTCATTAACACTATATAGATGTGCAGTAAGTAATGCTTTGTAATCCAAAGGGATGGACCAAATGCATCGGCATCATACAGAAATAAAAATATACACATGTAAGTTAGACTGCAACAAACCTGCAAACAGGGCCTCCAGCTCCTCACTCTTGTTGGGAACGATGTTGTTGGTGGACGGGACGAAGGTGCAGCAGGGACAATGGACGCCCAGCTTCAGGCCAAGATTGTTCTCTGAAGCAAGAAGAATAGGCAGGATGATGAAATATACAACCATAGCTTCTATGGATCATTATGGGAAACAGATTCCTGGTGCTGAGGCTGACCTGAATCTGACAACCAGTCCTTAACGGTCTCTGTGACGTCCACAGAGATCCAGGATCCCTTTGCCCTCGGCTGAACGGTGCGGGAGTCGATGTAACGTTGAGTGGAGGTGCTCTCCTCGTCTGGCTTCAGCAGCTGACACAGAAAACAGAAGACAGTGATGGAGCTGATGTAAAGAACATCTTCTCCTCCTCCTGACAGGAGATATCATGGTTTCCACTGTGGTTCAGGGGGCAGTGAGTTTATCCTCCATACATTTTATATAACACATGAAAAGCTTAGATCATAACATTGTGTCATTATAAAAACCCATAATAACCTGCAGAACGTTAATCAGACATCCTGGGGCCAACATTTTTCTCTGAGAGGTGTAAAGTGTCTCCTTCAAGCCAACATGTAAATTCATCTTAACTGACAAAGATTTATTATCATAATAGTCTTGTTGGCTTGAAGCTGAAAATCTAAAAGACAATTTAAATGGTATCACGCACATGAACATTATTTTACATAGAGAAAGAGTGGGAAAGATTTCTCTGTGGTTTGATACATACATACTTATACAAACATATTCCTATACAGTATACACTTACACCTGATTCCTCTGCGTGCTTTAGAATCTGCTCCATTAGAAAGAAAAGGGGTTTATTTGGATGTGAAAGCTTAAAAAATGTCTCTCTCTCTAACTGATATTCATGCTGGTGCCTCATGGTCGTGCTCTATGATGACTCACTGCTCTTTACCTGATAAATCTCCACTCTCTGCTCTGAGGCCCGGGCCTGCGGGTTGGGAGCTCTGAAGATCCTGAACTCAGCCATAACCAGGGTGCTGTTGGTCAGGTCGACTCCACTGACATCGAAGTGGACGACTCTGTGGTGGGGGCTGGGTGCTACTGGCTGCACTGCGTCTGCACGGTAAAAAAAAGAAAACACACGGATGACTGAAGCTCCAACAACATCACGCAACTTCTAAAACAATGTTGTATTAGAGTTATTGGTTAAAACAGAGCTGAGGTACTGATGCATTGTCTCAGACATAATTGCTGCTGATGAGCGTCTTCAAAGTAAATGATATGTTTAAGCCTTGTGAGTAAATGTGTCTGTTCTTATGTTTAATACATGGGCATCTGTTGGATACATGGGTTTTACTGTATGAAACATCAGCTGTCACTTACACAGTCTGAATTTAGAGGTTGAACTGTTGCAGGTCTGGGGCACGCTAATACATTATAACTTCATTTCTCCACCCATCACTCATTGTTCCAAACACCCACCCTTCTGTTAGGGATGCAGCTCCACTATCACTCCTGTTTGATGAGGCAATGACAGCCACATATAAAAATACTGTAATTACATAAACTTCTAAAATAGTGCTACTTTATTTTAAAATTACCATTTTCAAAATGAAATTATATAGTTTTTACACCACTACAGTTTGACTTTTTTTTAGTTTCCCTATTTAGCATTCATAAACATCACATACATGCATGTTCATAATACACTATTGTGTAGTTGTATACATTTCATTCATATATGTGTCAACAACTGAAATGCCTGGGGACACTCTAACTGGAAGTACATTAATAATCAACAACAAATGATAATTCAGTAAAATTTGTATAAAATTGTATAAAATTGACAAACAACATTAATGATAAAATGTCCATACTGTTGCTTACAATTAAATTAGAACATGTTAAAGCCAGGTATCAAAATAAGCTGCGTTTAAATGCTAAATATTGGTGATTTTTAGTGAAGTGTCATCAAACATATTAACCATTTGAAATATAGTGCATTCTACAGAATGGACCAAGAGCCAATATTAATCTAATGCCTATGCATGGCCAAGTTTCATTTTTAACAAATAAGTTTCTTTGTTTCATTATATGAGGGAGATTTCAAACATGTTTTTTTTTACTCCTAAACAAATACTGTATATATTTACTGAGTTATTTAGTTAAGTACAGTCTGTCCCCACTGAACACTTTGAACACAGCAGGACTGATGGAGGTGAAGTCTATGATTAATTCACCTCAATCTATCATGTGATTCATTAGAATGATAAATGATCACGACTAGAATAATGTCAGTGGTTTCCAACATGGGGCTCATGACACCAATGTGGTCCCAACATGTGTCTGAGGGTCACGAGATGATTCGAATGATGAGAAGAAGGTTGGTGATAAATACAATTATGAAGAGTCTTCAACATTCCTCCAATATTTGCTCGTGACCAAGTGGATACTTTCATCTCCTCATAGATTTGATATAGCCATGCAATGGTTGTCCTCAGGGTTTAATCTTAAAGGTTGTGGATCATTTCTTATATCATTTCATTTGGATCATATAGTTACCAGGTTCATTTTGTGACCACACACTGAGACCCTCCCACCGCTCCCACAGGGACTCACTTGTGTCAGTAATATGTGGAGGCATCATGTCGATCCTCTGAACCTCTTTGGCGTAATAATCCTCCTCGCTGCTCTCGCGCTCGCACGCGGACTCGGCCAGGCGCGCGCGCTCCTTGAGCAGCTCCCGCGTGCTGTTGTACAGCAGCATGACCTCCGGTGGCACCGGGCGCGGCGGCGGCTGCTCGTCCTCGTCCGGCGGGCTGCGGATGCGGAGCTTGCTGAGGATCTGTCCGCGCACGGCCTCGATGCGCCGCGACTTCTGCGCGTCCAGGTTGATGGTCTGACACGTGTTGAGTCCGTCCACCGGCGACACACCGGAGAACCGGAGCAGCAGCAGCAGAGCGAGGCGCGGGAGCCACATGGTCCGGTGAGAGGGCGGAGGAGACGAGGGTGACTGGGGTGGAGGGAAACTGAGCGGAGCCTCAAAGCCAAACACGAATAGAAGCGTGCGTAAAAGGATTTAACATTTAAACCTGAGGGTTAAACCAATGAACCCCAAACCAAATATCCAACTCTAACAGTGTGTCCTGGTCAAAACAACTAAAACCACATCATTTATTTTGCTGAAGTCATTCTGCAACAATGTTCAATCACGCGACCGTCTATTTTAACTCTAGGCACACAAAGACGCATGGTCGTGTATTATTTAGACTCATTGAATTTAATAAATCTAAAGGGAAATGTCTTCATAAATCCACTTCTTGGAGAGAACTACCTTTAAACTTAATATCACCACCTAACAACCAAACTCCACTGTAAAAACCTCAGATTGAGAGACTGGAAATCTGACGCTCCAGCTCCAGTCTGGTGCGCTCCAAAGCTCCGGTGCGCCTCCGTGCCAGTGCGCGCGCAGTTTCCGCATGAAAAGGTGAAGATATTTTAACTCGAGTCTGTCCTATGAGTCTTTATCCGTCTCCGTCGTCCATCCTCGGATAATTCAAAACAGCTTCCAGGAGAAAAGAGTCATCGCAGGAGCTCAGCCCATGACGCACAGCCTGCAAACAGAAAAACCTGAGCTGCTCACTTCATCCCAGGCTGCTTTTACCTCCACAACACCCATCTGTGCACGGAGCACAACACTGGCCCATGCCCGCTTCCACAAAATCTACTTACAGCCTTCTGCAAGACCCAGTGAGATCCTCCCATCCCTTGATATAGGTAAACAGAGAGAAGCCTGCAGTTATAGGGGAAAAATGTGTTGATTTATGTAGGAGAGACCATGGTGGGTCTGTTAATCCCCCTCAGATAAACATAAAAACACGGAAAAAGTCAGACGACATAAAAATACATGACGCAGAAAAACGTATGAAAGAAGTCCTTGTGCTGTGAATTCAAAAAAAAGAAGAGAAAACTTTACAGTAAATTATACATCCCGGGTTTAAATGAGCTCCAGTGTGATGTCTGCTGTGCTGAAAACACTGAGAGCTGCTGTGTGATGTGACTCCATTATTCTGCAGATCCTGTGTGGGAGAAAAGCAGAGAGGTCCAGACAGAGGGAGTCTGGGAGGGAGGGACTGGATGCAGAGAGAGGTGGTGGTGGAGGAGGAGGAGGAGGTGGGGCGGGTTGCCACCAAAGTGAAGCCAGTGTGTGATTATGTAGGCAAGAGCCATCTTCCTTCTCTCTAAAGCACAGACACACACACACACACACACACACACACACACACACACACACACACACAATTTCTTCCCTCCACAAAAATGCCTGAATCACCCTCTGTCCGCAGGTAAACATCGCATGAGGCCACATCAGACTGAAAGGACCGGTTTTGCATTTTCACGACTGCTTATTCGTTTTATTACAGAGAATAGCACGAGTCCGACTGGATCACTTTCCACTCTCGTGTCAGAATGATAACTATGAAGACAGCTGAGAACTTTGTTTTGAATAAGTGGTCGTTGCTATTGATGTGAATCAAGTCTCTAATCAAGTTCAAGTGAAATCAGATTCAGTCCTCTCTCTTTACAGAGACCAGGAGAGTAATGAATCAAACAGTCCATTTCAATTTCATCAAGCTGGATCAAATTTCACACTCATAGATCATCAGTTTCCTAAATGTGACAATCAAAAGAAAATGGTGAACAACATTTTATCTTACAATGTAAATTAAAGTGGTGATAAAATTCCCAGATCCACACCAAACTTGAATTGGATCTTTTCTGATCCATACTGCCTCCGTCCACCAAGTCTGAATCCATACAGTTGTTTTTTTTGTCATCCTGCATAATATTGTTTTACTGTCTGTATTTGGTTTACATTGTACATATTTCTTTATTTTATTGTTATACTGAATTAGTTATATATATAGTGTGATATATTGTATTTTTGCTTAGTTGAGAGGAGTTGTCCTATTGTCTAAATTATATTAACCTGCAGCCAATGGGGGGCTTTTTTCTAAATCACTTTTGGCACTGACAACATCTTACACTTTGAAAAGAACTACAGATGAGTCAAACATTTGGTGGAAGATGGCTGTGAACGCATCACTACTGGAAGTCACAAAATAAATAGTAACACTAATCTAGACAATTCATTTTATTGAGAGCTGTAGACTTGTATCTGGTTTCACTTGTTAGACTGTATTCCTACACAGTTAGCAGACTTAGCACTCAGGCTAACTACCTCAGAAATATGCATTAACACTGTGTTATCCAGTGTTTTTCCATTTCTTTCTATTCCTCTGACATTTGTGTGAATGCAGCTTTTAATTGTCTGCACACAATTTGTTTATCTCTCACACGAGCGTCTCTGTGATCACAGCAAACTGACGTGAGGTGTCAGAAGGTGTGAGCGTAAACACCAGAATCTTTCTCGATCAAATACATGAATGTGGCAACAACGCCCCCTGTGGTGACTATTTATATTCAGATACTTACTCAAGCTTTTCGTTACATTAATCTCTCAGACTCTGTTGCAGCTTCATATTTATGCACAGATCAGTGCAGTGCTGCGAAACAGACAAAGTTGAAGTGGAAGATTGAGAAATGTGATGCATTACTCAAAGCCACTAATTTCAAAATGCAGCTTTAGTCTGACTCTCAGTGTGATTTCAAGTTTAAACCCATTCATGCCGACACTTAAAGGCTTATCTGAATTTTATTAAAATCCTCCACAGAGAGCCCATCCCTTTTTATCTTTATCTTTTCAGCCTTTCAATCTAGCTCCTTTCTTCCCTCTCTCTTCCTCTTGGGTCTCATTGTTAATTACAGTTGAGGACTCGGAGAGGACTGTTAATCTGTCAGGGGTGGTTTTTATTGCTGCTCTGCTGCCATCCCATTATACCGTTATTATAGTTGCGGGCACAGGCCTGTAATTGCTGTAAGTAGAAGGGAAAGGTAGGAGAGACTCAGGCTGCCTCGAGGCTTCTGGTCAGGGCGAACCCCCTCCTTCATCATCTGTCCTGGCAGCGTTTCTAAAATATAACACTGCCTGAGAACAAACGTGCTCCTGTTTCAACACGAGCGCTGCAACGTCTAAGTGAAAACAAGACACTTCATTTGTTTCTGTGGACCTCATCTCTTTCTTTTAAAAATTCTCTTTAAAAAGGTCAGACACACTGTGGGGTCCTGGCAGGAGCCCACCCAGGTGGGCTGATATATGTATGTGTCTGTTTTAATGTGTGGCTGAGAAGAAAAAAAAGAAAGAAAGACTTCCTCAAAAACAACTTCTTGCCTGCCTTCCTTTTCTTCCTCTTTAACGCAGAACCAAATATAGAGCAACCACTGCCACGTCATCTGGTCCTCAGCACTTTCAGAAACTGAGAGGGCGAGTTGGGGTTCAGAGCCTCAGTCCACACACACACACACACACACAGACACACACACACACAGACACACACACACACAGACACACACAAGTGGAGTTTTACTTGAGCATGTCTGTAATATAACTGAATCCATATTTTCCACAAAAACCTTCGAGACTTTTGGCTGTCATGGAAATAAGGACAGTTTTATTGAAAATGAAAGAGTGAACAGTTACAAAAATAAATACAGATAAAACCACTGGGGGTTTCTCTCAGGGAATCATTTCCATTTGTTACTTTTCCAATCTTCTCCCTCCATTGATAGAATTGGCCACTTAAATGTCAAAACTACAATGAACCAAACAGTGCTGTGCACCAACTCAAACCAGAGTCAGACATTTCTCTTCTCTCTCTCTCCTTCTGAATACCCACAATCCCATCTGAGTGACAGTTATGGGTGAGGTTGTGTAACAGGAAATGTTGAGTGGGTGTTTACGCCTCGTCTTCATTCAGCAGCATGTTGGGGATTCCTCTGGAGATGGGGAACTCTCGTCCTGACTCGGGACACTGGAGACAGCCCTCGATCACCTCCACCTGTCTCACACACACACAGTCAACAATATGAGGCCACCACTAGATGTCATCATAGTGCAAAAATACACATACAGCCAAAAGTATATGGACACTCCTGTTGTCATACTTTTGGTTTGGTTCTGGTTTGTTTGGTTTGGCCTCGGCCCCTTGGTTCCAGTTAAGGGAGATTTTATTGCTCCAGCTTGTGATGATATTTATGACCAGTGGTTTCCAAACCCTGGGTCGGGTTTAATAATAATTCTATAAACTAAAATCCTACTTTTTTTGCAGTTATTGTCTTGGTGCAGTTTCACTCATCCTCACGCTCACAACAACTACAATATATTGGTTTTCTATTAAAGTACATTTTAAGTAACTATGGTAACAATGGACAGGTTACTTGAGCACCTTTTCAGTATTCAGCATGATGTGGAAATATTTAGCATGAACATTATGTTTGTTTGCAATCATATTCCACAGGTCACCTTTAAATTTAATTTAAGCTTAGATGTTAATTGTTGTTGCCTGATATAGAAACAAGTACCTTTGTATGCTTCCATGTGAGAATTCATATTTTAAGCTGTTTTAGTTTTATACAAAAAGTGTCCAACACATAGATATCACATTATGAGCATACTTAGGGAAACAAGGATAAGAAACACACATCAATAATGAAAAGATTGTCTTTGAGTTGGTTTAACAAAAATTAAAAATCAAAGAGCAAAAACTATTTGTAACATTAAATTAGAAAAAGAGCTCTTTGTAAAGAAGTACAGATGTAAATTTAAAGTTACTTGGTTCTTTTCTGCCAATGTTCAAGTCATTTTTAAGCAAAACTGTAAAAGTTCCAGCTTCTTCCTGATCGTCTCTGTTTTCTATCACAGGAAACTCAATATCTTTTATATTAGATTCTTAAACACAAAATAAGACATTTGATGGCATCATAAAAGTCACTGGGACAATGTGAGCGACATTTTTCATTATTTCTGGACATTTTGAAAAAGAAAATGAATTATTGATATAACAAAGGGCAGATTGTTGATGACTGAACTTTTACCTCTAACAGCGCTCTGTGCACTTTCTTCAGGAACTCTTCATCTTTCTCGTACTCTGACACCAGCTCACCCGGCAGGTCTTGCCGATGGCCCAGCTATAGAGAGGAACAAACAGCAGTGAGAACTCAAACTGGTGCAAACTCATCGATGAACATGAGCCTCACGAGTGGAAGTTACTGGCTGGAATATTTGATTTAAAAATACAAAGTCAATATCTGTGATGAGGAAAAAGGACCGCAGTGATCTGAAACCCAGAATCTCAGTGATGAGTAGTGGATGTTTGTTGTCAGATTTTTTGGTTTTCGTTTTGTCTACTACAGAGCAGTCTGCTTTATTCTTAGATTCAACATGAAGCCTGTGTGGCCGTGGGCAGACGTCTCGTAAACATTTCTCCTATGTTCAAACACATAAGTGCTGATGAAACACAGATAAGTCTTGTCCTATGAAGACTGACAGTGACTAAAATTCAAAAGCATGGACGGACTCACCTCCTCTGCAGCCTGGACCAGAGCGCTCCACTCCAGTTTGGGAATCATCCGGGTGACGAACTGAGGGTTGAACTCCACCTCATTCACCTTCACCTCAGTTGCCTTCACACAAAAACAACCAGACAGAAAAAACAACTTGTGAGCATTAACACGCAGAGTCGCAAAACAGCAGCCAGTCCTCAGACATTTATGTAAACAAACGAGGTTTGAAAAATGTCTACATCTACGGCTGTGTGTACGGCTGCAGGGGAGAAGCCATCAAACAGAAACCCCTGCCACCAGGAGGACTGTGTGAGGTTAAGAGCCTGATCTTTACTGAAAGATACAATAACAAACTACTGGAGCGTCCCTGTAAAACCTTTAACACACTCAGTGCACTTACACCTACCTACCTTTTCCATGTGACTGATTCAATGTGACACTTTTTGTCAACACTTTCAGAAGAGGTTTTAATTTAGATATGTGTTCAATATTATTATTTCCTCTTGCGTGTAAAAAGGACAGACAAAAAAATCATGCTCAATTAATTTAGTATATGTAAAATGTGGATTATTGTTTAAACCTGTGATTTTATTCGGTTAGTTTGAGATTCACGAAACACAAGATGGGCAGTTTAGCAGGATATAAACTCAATGGTCACTTTATTAGGTACACCTGTAAAATCTAACACATATGTGCTTTAATTTCTCTGCCCTAGATGTTTTAATTATTATCAGTCATTAGTATTTGTTTGTTTTGTAAATAGTGAAGTACATCCAAATAAGACTTGTCACTATGACTTCAGTATTTCATTTACACATGTCAACCGAAACTGAACAATATAAACATCTGTCAGATGGAATTAAAGTAGAGTTATTAAAGGAATAACAATAAACTGCCCAGTTCGATGTAATAACACTGTACATGTGTCCTCTGTCAGATCCTGATGCAGCTCAATCACTCGTGCCTCATGATGACAGCAGTCCAGCTCCCTGCTGAAGATACAACACGCCGCGTGAAGCTAATGGGATGTGTTGTTACAGTGTTAGCATCGTTAGCAGCGATGCTAAGCAGATGTGAGGAGTTACCTTGATGAGCAGCGGGTATCCTTTAGTGACCCCCTTCACGTGAGACGTCAGCATGTTGTGTGTGAGCAGCTTCATGTTTAAACACAATGAGGATTTATTTCCTACCAACACACACACACACACTCTGAGGCTTTTCGACCTGTGATTCACGCTGCGGCGTTTACATGTGGACCGGAAGAGTTGCGTCACAGAAAAGGTTCCCCGGGACCTTGGCTTCAGCGCTGTTAGTTCCTAGGTCACTTCTGGAGTTTAATAATGTAAATAAATGATTAAATTGAGTTAACTCTGAAATCCAGTCTGGACCAATGATATATATTGTTACAGCATGTTAAGTAATATTAACATTAACCAGTAATCAAGAATTACATATTTGATTTGGTATATTATATTGGTGGATGTAGTTTATAGCTAAAATTTATTAACGTTGAACAGAGATCTGTTATAATTAGATTTTCTGAGGGGTTCTTAATTGAAGAGCTGTCAATATTATTATTATTATTATTATTATTATTATTATCTGAGCCCCTGTCTTGTAGAGTAGTAATGTGGTTTTCAATTAAACTACAAGGTGCACAAGCAAAATCTTTCACAGGGAACTTATAACAGTGTAACCCAGTGCTGGCTATTATACCATACATGACTTTTTTTGTATTTTACATTAAATGATGGATTGTATCTTATTAGTCAATAATCATTTATGTATTTTTAATAGATAACTTCCTAAAACATTTAGAACTATAGCTCTTAAATAAATGTATGAAGTAAAAAAAACATCTGCTTTTGAAATGAAGTGTAGAAGTTTGAAGTAACATAATACTCGCTTGAAATACTCAAGTTAAGTACAAGGGCATATTTAAACAGTGTTTTAGTTGGTGTGTTTTGCTAAATTCCACCACCTACAATGACAAAATATGCTCGATTGTGTTAGTTAGCAGACAAAGACGTGATGTTCATTTTTATACTCAAATTTTTTATTTTTTGTATTAATTTTGTCTACTCCTTGTCTTTGTATTATACAGGTCATTCATACAGTTTATGATATAGTAAATAGTAATTACACACAAGAGACGTAACAGGCTTCAGCCTGTCACCATCACAGACATGCATCATGCGCGCACTTAAACACACACATACACACACGCACATATCCCTTACGCTAAATAACAAAAACGATAAAAATGTAAAACTTTTTTTTTTTAAATCACAAAACCCCTAATTCTTCTTCCTCCATAGTCACCAGATTCACATCCTTTCAACTCTTATTTTGAAAATGAGTACGACAATACTTATATTTTGACAAAATAAAAAACACATAGAGAAAAAAATGCAGGAAGGCATCTAAAGAAGTGGGCAAAGCAGTTACTGTCGGTTTATTCAGGGCCCCAGGCTCTAAACTCCTCATGGAAACAAGCACAAACGAGCTGTAATGCAGGGACTTCGACTGGCATCACTTTGTAAAACAATTAACAACTTAAGTCCAACTTGACTTTGAGAAGTTTTAACAAAATCCAATGCACTACAGAGTTTAGATACTTCATGTGATCAGGTGATTTTGTTCAGTCAGGTGTGTATCAGTATATGTGTGAAAGGGAAAGAACAGGATTGAGGAAGGCAAAACAAACTCATCAAAAAGGGCACTCTGCAAGGTTTATGGCACAAATAACAGCACTGAGAGAAGTGGGTGCGTAGTGGGGCTGAAGCTGTACCAGTCACACGGTGTGGTGTTGTGAAGTCAGGGTGAAAACCATCTGCCAACATCTGGAGCGTGTTAGAAAAAGGCAATTCCTTGACTCTTTCCTCTCTGTCTCTGCTATGAGCTTCACAAGTGCTGCTGGAGTTTTGATGCCCATGAAACTATTCTGCTTCCACGGGAGGAAGGTAAAGTTGTGCCACTACTTTTAATCAGAATATAAAGAGTTTAAAGCACTTGAAGTGCCCTCCATCAGTGTCTTCCTTACAAGCAATACAAACCTTGAGAGTGATGATCCTTCCTGCCCTTTGTTGGATTGAAAATCAGTGTGACGGTGATATGTTTGCAAAGGAACATCTGCAGACTAGTGTATAACTGAGAGGAGGGATATGAGGAGAGCCAACAATTAAATCTGCTGTGTCCATGTATGATGGAGCCACATACAACACTGGCTGTTAGTAACTGCAGTAGTAATTAGTCTTTGCTTTGTTTTTGCATTGGAGCACAGGCTGATTCTCTTTAGACCATACACACATGCAAATACACATTCAAACTCTGGATTCACTCTTTTCGATCAGACTTTCCTAAATCATAATTTCAATAATCTCTCTCACACATGTGCACACATACACACAGTCATTCTCTCTCACACATAAACAAAAAGCCGCCATCATTCTTGACCATCCTCCGTGCGCCACTTCAGGAAATCCTCCTTCCGGGCGTCTGGTTTTATCTGGTTCCTCATGCCACCGAGCAGATTGGAGGTGGCTTCGGACGCCACTATCAAAGGTCGAACCACAGTGGGTGGGATCTGCCGCAGGACACCGCCCACAGCACCAGGCAGACCCTTTTGTTCGTGGCCGCGGGATGCTACATCGCACAGAGTCTGAGCCGTGTCAATCACTCCCTGGAGGAGCAAAGAGAAGGAACGAGTTGGAAATTTGGTCAAATATACGGCCGGATTTTCCACCCTGATTATTTACACTGAGCTTCACCTAAAATCAGATTACTGCAGGGAGTCAACAACACAGTTACTGATGAAGGGGACATACCTCTCTGACTGTGTCATAGGCTTTGGCCACACCCTCTCTGAGGTCAGCAGGCTGGGCGGCTCTGCGAGGTCGGCTGGAGGGGGCTCGGCCCTCAGTGATGGCGAAGCGATTCAGAGGTGGTGTTGGCGAAAGGATGTCGTAAACCGTCTCTGCGGTGGCCTTTGAAAATGAGCAGACAGAAACCACTAATAAATTTTAATCTAGTAGATTAATCTAATAGATTATGTGATATAGAGTGTAAAAAATCTGTGACAAATGTATTATTTTAAACTACTTATATAAAAAAAATACTTGAGGCTAAAATATTTACACATTATTTACACAATTAAACACAGCATTTTATATCATCACTGGGTTAGATTGCTTAATTCACAGTCACTGCTCTCTTGTCTGTACAGACCAAGTACCTGTATGGCCTGCACCAGTCTATTGCTGAGCTCCAGAGCGGCTGATGCTGTTGAGGTACCAAAGGATGCTGCACCCCTCTGGAGACCTCGGATAATGCGTCCATCTTTCCTGTACTGCTCTATGGGCAACCAGAACAGATCCCTCACTCCGTGGACTGGAGAAACACAGAGAGATGGAGAAGAGGGGATAAAAACGAGTAGATGAAACAGGATAAAGAACATGTAAATGTTAAGCTGATGATGTGCTTTAAGACAAAGCAGTTTTAACTCACAAAGCTGGACAACTGAGTGCATAGGGCCAACACCTCCCAGAAGTCCTGGCAGCTGGTTCTTCCTGATGTCTGTCAGCCACTCTGTAACGGCGTACTGGATCACTTTGTCGACACCAAGGAGACTAGAATTGGTTGCAGAAGAAAGACAAAGACACTTACACCCAAAGACACTTGGGAACAGATTTGGGTCAGTTGCAAATTAGAGAGACACTGTCATAGGACAACAAAGAAGAGGTTTGTTTTGGCAGAGAGGTGTGTATTCATACCCATGTCTGCAGCAGAGCCTCTTCAGCTTCAGCTCTGAACAGTTTAACTGAGCCAGGCCAATCAGGATCCCTGCAAACGTTCCCTGTGATAGAGAAGAGCAGAACAGAAGAGTTCATAACAGGGAAAATTACTTCCTGATCAATGCAGATGAATCCTACAGATTTCTTTACAATAAGCTGAGGCTCACAACAGCTGAAAGATCAAGAGTCTCACCTGTTCAATGACAACGTGTTTGCCATGATAATCCAGCCAGATAGGCACTTCAGAGGTGAAACGAAACTCCCTGAACAAAAGGAGTAATAGAAAAATTATTCATCATTAATTTAACTTAATTGTAGACAAGCTGGCAGAGTGAAGCCATGTTCTTCGTTATTACCCTTCAGTTTACAGATTTGACACATTTGAACTGGTTGAGTCTAACAATCCTCTTTCTCCTGTGATCGTGTCTCCTGGTGGATCAGTGTCTACATACCGGAAGTAGATTGGCTGGTCAGAGGAGGAAGTGGAGCCTGCAGAGGAGGAGCTCTGCTCACTGTAGGTGGTTTCAACAGATGCTGTAAGGTCAGGTCCCAGACCAGGAGCTGCCTCTGCCTCCTCAGACAACTTCTGGGACGGGTCTGCCTTCACTGAAAAAGACAAATATATATTTGCATACATATTTAAATATTTATGTTTTGCATGAATACATAGTACTTCAATTTATAATTTCATAAAAAGCAGCATAGCAAAGCCTGCATGATGAATCTTTTTGGAAAAATGTATAACAAAGAACTAGTTTCAAGCTAACCTTCAGTTGCAGGGTCCACAGGCAGGTAAGGGTTAACATATGAAGCTAGATTACTGAAAAAGTCCTTAAGGAAGAAAAGTGCATCCTGGACAGGGAAAGAAAAAAAAAACAGGCTGGTTAGATGAGGAGCCCTGTCACATTAAATGGTACCAACTCATCAAAACCCCAAAAACATTTATGTGATATGTAGAAGAACTTTATTATAATTTCAGTGCAGATCTGAAGGGCTCTACTCAGCCACATTCAAGCATCATTACTCTGAGACTCGGTTTGGATCCAGAAGATGACACAGTGCTGTCAACATTCAGTTTCAGGTGCTGGAGTTACCTGATCGATGTTCAGTCGTAGTGGCAGCAGACTGACCCGAAGACAGCACTCTGGACCACCAAGGCCAGACTCTGGACACACCTGCAGGGCCTTCACTGTCAGCTATGAAAAGAAAACACACAATCAATATCTTTTATTGCATATCACATAATCAATACTTAATAAAAGTACAAGGCTGCTGACAGATTTCAATTCAGTTCTCCCTCCCTCCCTGAACAAGAATCCTCTAAGCTGCATCAGGTTGGTTCACTCCCAGTTAATTCCAATCACAGAAACCTCATCACGTCTGTCATGTCAGTTTTTATAAATCACACACTCCCTCCGTCTGCCTGCCTCGCCCTCCCCGGCCTCTGTGTGGTCTCACCATGTTGGAGTGGGCTCGGCGGGGCATGCTCTCGCTGGTGTAGAGGTAGAGGAATTTGTTGATTTGTGAGGAGGCCAGTCGGTCTCGAACTTCCAGCTCCTGGACGATGAACACCTGTCTGGAGAGGGGCTGCTCGATGACAGGACCGGCTGCGATCATGGCTGCCACTGACCCCTCCCCATCCTGCCCTGCTACTGCCAGTGGATAGGACTCATGCTGGAAGGACACCTGGAGGACAAAGCCAGAAGAGGTACTGTTTTGTAAAAATGCATTAAAAACGTCTAATAGGTAAAGTGATACAAATAGAAAAAATAGTACTACATTTTCATTTTTTTATTTAGCGAAGTTCAAAGTATGAGTTCAAATAAAATGGAAGTAATTAACATGCACCTCAGAATTGTACTTAAAGTAAATGTAGCACCTGACTAAGGGTTCCTTCATTCTAACATTACATTACATTACATATCATTTAGCTGATGCTTTCATCCAAAGCGACTTACAATAAGTGCATTCCACCATGAGGGTTCAAACCCAGAACAGCAAGAATCAAGTACAATACATTATTTTTTTAAACATCAGAGTTAAAACTGTACCTTGGTGAGCTGGATCTCCATCAGGAGCGTGTGCTGACGGCCGCTGCCTCCCGCCCACCGCCAGGAGTTCTGGGGACGAGAGGAAGCAACGGAGCGAGAGGGGGACCCACGAACACCAGCAGGGGCCGAACGCCCTCTGGAGGGAGAAAAAAAAGTTTGTACCTCGTATAATAAGTTATATAAAAGTAAATCTACCTTCATGTGTCTGTGTGTGTGAGTTACCTGTTTGCCTGCTGGGCATGTATAGACATGGGCTTGCTGCCGAAGTCTTTCCCCCCGTATAGATGCCAGACCACAGAGATCTCCCGCAGCACCACCCTGCTCTGGGGCACTGGAAAGCGACTGGGGGCTCGGAGCAGATCGGAGCTGCCACGAGGCCTCGAGAAGTGACTGTCTTTCACCCTGACGGGCCCCTGGGCTAGCACCGTCACCACGGGCTCCCCATCCCTGGGCTGCAAGGACAGGTAAAAGTAAAATAAATTATATGTCATGCTATGAGTTTATAAAACAAAAGAAAAAAATAAAAGTTAGTTGAGACTCACAGGAATGCCCATGCCAGGAGCCTCCAGGATGCAGAAGTCGTCGTTGTCTGTGGAGCCATCTGAGCCTTCATCTGACATCATATCTACCTGAGCCTCTGTTGCTGTAGCAACCATTCCATCAAGCTCAGAGTCCTCCCCCTGCAGGACAGAGGGGCCGTGCTTCGAGGCTTCACCAGGGAAAAGGTAAACCGAGACAGGTGAGCCTCTCCGCATTGAGGGAGAGCCTGCAAATTCCAACAAAGTCCAATATTATGCAAAGAGCTGTGGTTGTGTTGTAGTGGTTTGAAAAGAAAAGTAAAACAGCTCAATCACTGTGCATCACTTAAACACAACATACATGTAAAGTTATAAAAGGTCTATAGGCTACATTGTGTAATATGTGACTATTTCATAATGTATGTTAACTATTCTAAGAAATGCATTTATTTTTACATATGAGGAACATTCATTGTGCTGTTTGTATTAATTTTGCCTGATGAAGTGTTGACAATGTATAAATTGTGTTAATAAAGAACAATCTGGGAAACCAGGAGGTAGGGTTTTTCTTAAACTCAGGTTATTCAGTCAAAAAGTGACAATACACACTATCTGTCAAGACTCACAAAAGTTCTATTGTAGTGAACTGTATCCTGAAAAGTGAAGCAAAAAAGGTGAGAAACAATGCAGTACCTGGATCTGAACTGTCTTCTCTGTGGCTCTTTTCTGTGTCTATTAAGGCATCAGCCAGATCGTACTGGTTGATCTCAGCGGTTTCAGCTGGAGGGCAGGGCAGCACAAAGGCAGGACTCTCCGACAGCTGACAAGACAGAAGATCACACAGACTTTAACTTCATGGCCTTTTTATAGGACTTGTCAACATTCATGAAATACTGCTCTCTGAGTTGAAGTACAGGTGACAAACATCGAGCACAAAATCTATTTAAAATTCTTATCCATTTATCATATTTATTCTCCAACGCAAACGCATTCCTTACTGGTAGTTTCTGGCCAGCGATCTCAGTGGGTGAGGCGTGTCGCAGCGGGGGGTGCAGGTCCCCCTGGGCGACCAGGTACTGCAGCAGATTGACGAGGGCGGCACAGGAATCGGCACAGGTGTGCAGGTGGACCACGTTGTTGGAGCAACGGAGCTCGAAGAGAGGCTGAGTCTGGAGGTGACGAAAATTCAGATAATAAGATCACGAAAAACACAACAGACAAATTCAATATGATTTTTTTTCAGCGTAAAATCAAATCATGTATCTACTGTTGGTATCTTTTTTTTTTTTTTTTTTTTTTTACATTTGTTGACTTATTTTCTTCTTTTGTCATTCAACATATCAGTTGCTCATTATATTCTGACAAAATCTGTAAATTATTCATCTAATGTTTACATTCATTTCCCTGAGTAGTAGAATCTTACAATAGTGAGTAAGAGAAGTGAAAAATAATTAATATTGTTGTCATCTGCACTTGTCATAATTTTGTGTCTTTCAGATCAGATCCATCCTGTTGCTGAAATTCAAAGGGAGGTGTAGATAAATAACAGACATGTAAATCAATGTCAAGAAAGACAAACATTTTAAATGAAAACAATTGATAATAAGAATACACCTGCAGACTATTAACTTAAAATTGACTAGACTGGACAAATTAAATCAAACCTACAAAATATATTTCGCTGTTAAATAACAGACTTCAAACTGACCTTTCACACATTTATTCACATTGTTACTGCTAAAAGGACGGCTGCGTCATCGTTGACAGACGTCATGTTTACTGCACCTTGTAAGTTTTTGTTTCATTTCTGACTTAAAAGTGATCCTCGTCATGAATTAAGTCTGGAGCTATTCTTTCAGAGGAGCTTCATTATGTTGAAAATAAATATTTATAAACAGGGCTCTGCTTGTTAGTGGTCTGTGAAGGAAATTATAATGTTTTTTTTGCGGTGCATCATGATTGTGTGTAAGTGAAGGAAACAGGTATATAAACAGATGGTGAGCACTCACCAATTTGCCTGTATCTCTGCCTTTCCATGTGGTGATGGCCAGCTCCAGCAGGTCGATGTCCAGGACACACACATAATCTGTGAGACACACAAACACGTGGTGGTTTTCATAAGAGTGTACAAACATACATAAACACACATATTTCATATCCAGGTCCAAAAATATAAGATGATTCAAAAACTGTTGGTGTGTTTGTGCCTGATGACGAAGTTAAGACTCTTTGTGAACAACACTGTCTCTTAAAATGTGCTTTTTCTCAAATGTTTATTATTTGTGTTTGCTTTATTCTCCCCGCTTGTCATTACTGTTAAATGATGTTGAATCATCTAATTTGTTGTCTTTGATTTTAGATTTTCTATGATATAATTAGTTGTCTCTGATTTCAAATTTTATTGTATTATTTTAGTTTTAGTCTTGGATGTTTTGTCTTCTTGTTTTTTCGTCCACTTTGTACTCGACAGTGCTACAAGTCCTTGAGAAATTTTGTGAAAGACAAAAATGGCAGATACATCATTAGTCAAGCGGGCTTGAAAATGTTTTATTGTATTAATTAAAAGAGAATCAGCATTAACCAGGGGGCGCGGCGGTTTTATTGTTTCAGTAACATTTTTTACCACTATACATCATGTGTCTTACCTCTCCTCAAGTCAACAGTGTCAGTCTCACATTTGTCAGAGAGGTAAAGAGCAGAGTCATCCAGGATGAATCTGAACACAACGTAGCAAAAGACAGAAATATCTTACAGCATGTGTAACCAGGTAATATACATATATATATATATATGTGCTACCCACTAACAACAACATTTAAAAACATCTACTGTGCTGTTTTACAGGATTCTATACCTGAGGTGGAAGGTGGCGGTGTCGACGATAATGTTACTGGACAGAGAGAAGGACTCTGCAGTGAACAACACTCGCAGTGGCAGATAAAGAGGTCTGTCGAACAGAGAGGCAGATGATGACGGTGGAAAAAGTCAAAGGGCTTAATTTACGCTTCCATTTTAAATGTAAACCACCTTTTAATTTACAAACCTGTAGTCGACAGCACAGGTAGCGAGGTGTGTGTGGAGGACAGTGATGACAGCAGGTGCTGTGTATCCCAGAATGGGATCATCAATGACATCCAGGAACTCAACCAGCTGTAAACAAACATTCAGGATTAGATTTAATTATTGATTTCAACATTCCAAACAGGAACAATTTAACTAGATAATAAAACCGAACAAATGGCATTTGGTGTAATAACAGCATGGTTCTATAGTCTGTTTGTTTTTTCTGTTTCTGGTATTAAATCATCCTTCATTAGCTGATGAAGCTGAAGATGTAATAGCATATATTTACTCTTTCTACACTACTGGTAGGACCTGTGAGTAAACAGGTATCAGCAGAGACAAGATGTTGTTCCTGGTCAAGTCATCTGTGTGCC
The DNA here is from genome assembly GCF_024713975.1 of Paralichthys olivaceus. Taxonomy (NCBI): domain Eukaryota; kingdom Metazoa; phylum Chordata; class Actinopteri; order Pleuronectiformes; family Paralichthyidae; genus Paralichthys; species Paralichthys olivaceus. The sequence goes on from NC_091101.1 coordinate 13,323,130, forward strand.
AGTTCTCTCGGTTTTTATTTTTGTTGCTGTCTCCATGAAAACATCATTAGTTGCTCTGTCTGTAATATATCATTAACTGTTTTTCATCTTTTTTCTGTGACCCCAGAAGATGCTTGAATAGAGGAGATTCTGTAGTAAAGAAATGAACAGCTAAGCCTTTTATTCAAGACAATAGATGGACTCCAAAGCACTCTGGCCCTGACTACAGGAGAAATTGTTACCTCCCCCTACCTCCTTCTGTACTCTACATTCTCCAAATATATATCTGTGACACTGTGGATTTTTTATGTTTTACTAACTAAACCCCCAACCTGTTATTTCCCTGTAAAATAAATGAAAATTGCTCAAAAGGCAAATAAAGTATGAAATAAGAAATACCAAGAACTATTCATTATATTACCAGTATCTGTTCTTATTTTCCTTTCAAGGCCTTTATTGAAACACAGAAGAAACATGATCTGTAAGGCTTCTCACCTGTTCATGCCAGCTCTGATTGGTCTGCGTCATGTAATGTCTCATGGTGGCCCCTTGAAGTCGAAGGGCAACTAGGAACTCCTACAAGGAGACACGGGAACAAACATTAATCCATTTCAAACATGTAGCGACACCAAACTCAGGTGCGTGATGAGGACGTACCTTAACATTCCTCTGGAGGTCCAGTGTGATTTTGATGGCGGTGGATAACATCTGTAGCTCCCCCTCCCTGCCGCTCACGCTGCTCACACCCACCTCTGTGGGGTAGATGGTAGGGTCCAAGTGTTTTGGGGGAGTGAAGCTCGGCATTTCCAACCGTTGTGGGATAGGGGTGTCTTTTACCACCGCTGCAGTGACATGAAGGATAATAAAAGGGGCTTGAAGAATATACATTTTATACTCAGTATTAAATATACTTTGACATAATTTACATAGGAAAATGTTAATTATGTTGTATATAAATTGAGTATAAGTTTGCAGACAACGTGACAATGTGAACCTTTGTGGTACAGCTCCACTCGTCTGCTCTCCAGACACAGGAAATTGAGATTAGGGTCATTCTGGTGCTGCGCCACACTGAAAATCTTCCCTCCCTCCAGGTCGAGTACAATCTCCCCATGACTCTGGTCCTCCTGAATCAACAAAATGAAATACGGAGGGTTAAATACAGAAATTTTATGTAAAAAATACATGAATTTTAGATTTGTAACACCACCAAACAAAACAAATGAACAGAGTAAATATTTAAGACCTGATGCAGTGTAACACATCAGTGCCAACATGATGTTCAATGTCCTTCTAATAATATGATGAGCAGTCATCAGCCTAACCTTTCTGTCAGTTCTGGCTTCAAGCCGTCCTTTGCCGATAATCACAGTGAGCGAGAGGAGGCTCAGGTTGTGGTTGGGGCGGGGACCTGACTTTCCAGCTGATTCACTGGCCAAGTAGAATGGAGGCTCATCCTCCTCTGAATCAGAGTCTGTGAGAGAAAAGAGATGAATTTTATACTGATTACTGTCATTCAACAAAGGAGGATCAAACATCATACATATCAAAATACAACACTAAACCTGCTTGATTAATAAAAAGAAGTTTGGGCAGGCATGGAACTACGTGTCAAACTCACCCAGTCTGAAGGCCGACTTGCAGAGCTGGAACTCGTCATGACGATGGCGGCTGTGGTTGGGGCTGTTGCCAGAGGGGGGAGGAGGGGGAGGAGGCTCCCACATCAACAGGTCATTGTTGATCCTTTTGGTGAAAGAGGCAGAAAGAGAAAAGCCTTGGTACTTCTAATTCATGTCCAACATAGAAGCATAGCAGGATATTAGGTGAATAAAACGATGTTTAAAGGCAGATTGCGTAAATGCATCTTGTAACACTTAATTTTGAGTGAACCTGAAGAACAACAAAATCTTGTGAACAAATAAGAATCTATTATTCATTGAAGATGTTCTGTTCAAGATAATTTATAGCATTTTCCAACTTTTGATGTGCTACCTGGATGATCTGAGCTTGGATGAAAACAATCACTTTCACGCAAGTCTCTAAATACCTGTTGTAGATGCTCTGGAAAGCCTGTTTACTAGGCAGAAGAATGTAGGCCAGTGGCAAGCTGATGTCCACGGCACACTGACACTGAGCAACACACTGCGTCTGAAACTGACGCATCTCCTCTGGGTCGGCTGGAATCACCATCTAAAATAATTATGGAGGAGAGAACAAGATTTAAATCGGGGAACGTTAATAAAATGGCAGATGAAAGAGACATGTCATTTTTGTGTGCGTCACCACACCTCCTCAGTCTCAAACATGGTGCGGTTTGAAGAGAACGGAGAGCTGGTTTTGTCATTGAGTTCACAGTGACTTTCAAAGAAGGCGGCCCCCAGGTCCCTGATGAGGTTGGTCCCACTCAGACCTGCTGCCGGGCCTTGAGCCTCACCTCCACGCACATGCACTGATAACCTGTTCATGACGAAAGATCCATTTTCAAAGGTGATACTGGTTTCTGGTAGAATACATTTTAACAGTATCTGTCTGATTTGACGAGAGGTCATAAGTCATTTTAGAAGAAGAACTTTTTCTCAGAGAGTATTAATATTGATTGCTATTTTATTCTTTTTTAGATTATCACAACTGACCTGGGGAGAGAGTCATGGTTCTTCTTCACTCTGATACAGGGGAAAGAGCCGCCCTCCCAGTCCTCATATGACCCTGGTGAGACACATCACATCAGTAATTCACACTGAAGTCTCCTGATTTATTATTTAAATCCAAAACATGAATATTTAATAAATGTTCAGCAGTATTTGTCAGCATTTAACACTTCTATGAGACATATTTTCATTATGTAGTGATTTTTAATATATTTAAACCCCAGGCTCCATTTGACACCATACGTCTTCAGAGTCGGACTATAATCAGTCTGATATCATGCAGCCTGACCATGGCATTAATTGTCTTATTTATTGCTTGTTTTTAACATATGTGCCCAGACCTTCCTGCTTTAACAAAGACAGTGAGACAAGCTTTAGTTGCTGTTTTCATAGATCATCTGTCGTACAACTTCAGTGACAAATGCAGTCTCCCCACCGTGCAGGTCAGTGAAGGACGCCTCCAGCAGCTGGGTGAGGCAGGGAGCCCACGGCTGTCCCGGCGCGGTCTGGCTGCCCTGGAGGTCCGGGGCCTCCTGGTGCTTCAGTTCCAGCTCCGTTAGTTCCAGCACCAAGATCTCCTGCCGCACTGCCCTCTGAGTTGGAGGCCGACGCTTAGGGAGGGGGCGCAGGTCAGGTATGGGGAAACGCAGCCTGAGGACAGCGTGTGGGGAGATGAGGGTGAAGGAGGAGTACAGCTCACTGCTCTGGGTCTGAGAGAAAAGAAAATGAGACACATAGTTAGATGAACATGGATTTTACAGATAGTTACTCCTGTAGTTAGTGTTTAGCAACTGAGGAGCTTTAGTGGAGACCTTGAAAACTGAGAATGAGCTTATTTACTTTCATATCAAATATGATTGGTCAGACATGGTGGGATACTTTATCTGTCCCAAATTAGGATTCTCCATTTGTATCAGGCAAATCTAACATTCCATAACATACTTGATGATGGAATAAATGTCTGTGGGCTCCAACCTGTATAAGTCCAGGTCCGGCTCTCTGTGTGGGGCAGTGGCTGAAGGCTTTGCTCAGGTTCCCCAGGCGACTCAGGATGTCCAGGTCCAGCTCGGCACAAAGCTCCGCCAGCTCCACCCGCACCACACTGTCCCGACGCACCACCCGCTGTTTACCCTGAGAAACACAAACACATGTTCAAGACTGATAGGGTGAAGTTTTTCTCATCTGTTATCCTGCCATCCTCCAGGGACATGACACACATCATTTTCTTGCTACAAACCAACCATGAGGGAACAATTGCTGTTGCTGCAATGAATTGCTGCTTTACTATTTCAAGTAGCTTAACATGTAATAATGTTTAATTTGAGTATGTTTTCCTGTCTTCTTTAATAACTTGTTAACTCTTACAGGCCTTCCTCAAACAGCAGTTTTTGTCAGATTTGTTTTTAACACTGAAGCATTTAAATCTAACTACTTAACTATCAAACATTATACAGTTTATTGTGTACATTGAAATAGAAGGAACAAGGTGTGTGTGTATTTAAATGTGTACCTTCCGCAGGTGTCTTTCACTGAGGCTGTAGTGTAATTGGGCACATGGTCTGGCTGCAGCTCCAATTGTGAACAGACCAGATTTCTGGAACTGAAGCAGCTGGAAAGAGACAAAGACACTTTGTAATTTAAATTCATCATCATTGGCTCAACAACAGAGAAACAAGCATAAACTACCTTCAGACAAGAGGTGAAAAAAATTACCATCTAAAAGGATCAGCTTCGATTTGGGTCACCTTCCATTTTTTCCATCTATACACCTACCGATTATCATGTTTCCATGCTCTCAGTCAAACATAAGACACTGTTCTGTTACAAAATAGAAATGAAGAACAGCTGTGGTAGCAGTGTTCACTCATTAAAATGTACACTTTACAATGACTTATGTGATCACTTATTACCTCCACCAAGGAGGATATGTTTTCATTGCCATCTGTCTGTCAGCAGGTTTAATCAAAAACGATTGAATTGATTTCCATGAAATTTAGTGAAGTATGTCATGACCCAAGGAAGGGCCCATTAAATTTTGTAGTGGATCCAGTAGAATGGGCAGATGCACTCACCGAGCGCCCTTCTTCTTCAATAATGGCTTCAATGAAAATACAATGACCTAATGTGACAAAGCTGTAATTTAAGAGTTACAGTTTTAAAGTTCTACCTCATTGTACTGAGGCTTTCCGTCCTCCCAGAGGCACTCTAACAGCTCAAGCCTGCTGAAGGAAAGGTCAGAGGTTACGGCTCGGCTGTGGCGCCTCCCGCTTCGCGTCTCACAAGCAACCTGCACTGCTGCTCCTGTCAGTCTGGGAAAGAGGACACAGAGAAAAATTTGTCACTCTAAGTGAAGAGAATTTTTTTTTCCAAATTTCAAATTATTATTTGGACTATGGCATTTGGCAATTTACATAATGTTCATATATTTCTTAAGTGCTGAAAGTCCTAAATAAGTACTTAAAACCCATTCTACAATAAGACATTTAACGGAAAGATATGTCCAATAAAATGTAACTGTGCAAGGACAAAATATGTGTTTTTCTACCTTAGATGAGAGTGTGGACAGGCTTTGGAAAAGCCACTTCTCAGATGATGGAAGTCTCTCTCACTGAACATGCTGTCTCTGAAGAACGCCAGCTCCCGAAAGAACACCTGAGACACCTGGGCCAATGATGAGGCTCTGTCAAGGCTCGTGGGCGGGTCCTCCTGCAGCAGAGTTAGGGTGAGCCCGCCAAGCGTCAGACGCAACAAAGCTTCAGGCTTCAGCTGCTCTGATTGGCCACTGTGTGAGCGTCCTGCAAGGAAGAGGACGAGAGTTCTGATTTAAGTCATCATACTTTGTTCAGAAAAGACTGAAAAGTAAGAGAAAGTCAGTAAGGAAGCTTAAGGTGTAATTATGTTAAAGAACAACTTAAAGTCTGACTGTGATTGTATTTTTAATATTTAGTTTGCTGATTCTACCTCTGGTGCGAGTGCTGGCCTGCGGTAGATTCGACAGACAGCCAGCTACAGGATACCTCCTGGGACAGTTCATCATGCCCTGGCCGGGAAAATCAAAGTGGAAATAAGATTGCTTTTGAATTTACAAGTACATTTACAAGTCAAAAGTTCCAGTTCTTTGTTTGTTGTTCTCTGTTAGTCTGGTAAAAATACTAATACTTTATTAGTCTTGGAAAATACGAATACAAAGAAATACTTATATTGGCTGCTAATCAAAGCTTATTGTGCTAATAAAGGAAAAAGAAATAAAGGATATTATCTTCCACTTTCTGCTGGTTTTCAGTCTTGGAACAACAGTCATCTGCTCACACACGCACGCACGCACACACACACACATACACACACATACACACACACAGTACCTGTCCAGAAAGTGCTGCAGGCTGTGTGAAGCTGGCTAGACTGTGTGTAGAGGACTCCATATCGCTGTCTGACAGCTCACTGCCGGAGCGTACAGACGTCACGCTACTGCTCATCCCAGTAGGACCCATAGAGAAAAACATTTCTGTAGGATCACACACACAAATACCATTTAAAGTTTACACAGCATTAAATACCACAATGTTGTTTTCAAATCAGAGCTAATATTATTGGTCCTGTATATGTGTGTGTGTGCCCTGTCTTGCCGGTCCTTGATTGGCTGGAGCTGCATTACCATGAAGTTAACTTGATGTCTGTCTAGTTAAAGTAAAAACATTCCTCACTTTGGAATGAGGCTATTCATATATAGATTAAGAATAAAATTGCCCGTTTCTGGTGTGATTACAAACTCCATGCCTTCAGTCTCAGGTCTACTAAAGTTGTGTTGCATCTCAGACAGATTCATTACAAGTGAATGTTTGCTGCTCTGTGTACCTCCATTCTCCAGGCCAGTGACATAGGGCTCCAGGTCAAGTTCTGCATCCCACTCCCTGTCCCTGGGACTGGAACCAAGCTGTTTACTGAGATCTTCTTCAATCATACGCAGGTCGTCTGAGTCTAACGGGCGGCTGTGCACTCCACCACACTTGGTATCTTGCTCTGAGTGAGACAGAGGACAAACAAATGAATTCATATTATGCGTGGAAGGGAACCAGACAGAGAGTGTGTTAAATCTTGTTTATGAGGAATTTGTAGATGTGTTGCTCTGAGCTACTGAGGAAACAGAGCAGGTTTTTCAGGATTATTGTTCTGTGTCTCAGTGGGCACTAGTTTCTAAACACTAAGAAGAAATGAATAAGTAGTGAATTTATGGTCGTATTTTGTGTGTTGTTGTGTAAGAAACCTTTTACTCATCATAAACACTAAGGATGGAGAAATTAGTATTTGTCCTTTCTCTCATATTGAATATCAATTGTATGTGGAATAAAGAAAATTATCTAATTTCCATTTGATTATTATTATGTCCACAGAGCAGTCTTTGCCTTTACATTAGTTTAGTTTATCATTGTTTTAGTGAGTGTACCAGTGTCTATGCAGAGAGCTGCCAGCAGGTCTGTCAGATGGGTTATTTGATCTGGAGTCAGCAGCATGTGGACACAGCCCACCTTCCCATCCAACTCCAACTAATGAATATAGAGAAAGAGTCAGGATACACAAGTCAGTATGAGAGAACAGCTGTGTTTACTAAACCTTCAGTATGACCACACATGAACACGCCAACACACCTTTGGTCCAGGCAACATGTCATTCTTTTTGATCTTGAAGGTGGTCTCGATGAAACCAGAGCAGCTTCCTATGAGCAGTGGCTGAGATGTCGGACAGGGAGGGACAGCCAGCGGCTTTGGCTCTTCCTCATCATCTTCTTCACCCTCCTCCTCCTCCTCCTCTCCTTCACTTGCTGGCGCTGAATCTGGGTGTTCTTCCTCAGGAAAACCCTGAAAAATGTCAAATCTTTGAACATTTCTTATTATAGATTGTTGATACCTAAAATATTACTCTGGGCTTTTTGTCAGGACGAATAAAGATATTGTGGAACATTTCCTTGTTCACAAAAAGCAATTGCTGCCATTTATTCACATACAAAAGGAGAGCTTAGTGAAAGTTTCTGCCTTCTTAACTTGCATAAAATGCGGTCATCACTGCAGGATGACCAAATTAACTTATCTCTGTTTGAAAGAGGCTGAGACTTCCTCAGATTTAATAATAAGACTATGGCACGTGAGCAAGTAAGTCAATCTAACAGATTAGACAGCGCATCAACATATTAATGAGGGTAGATAACTATTTGGAAAAAGGTTTGCTTAGTAAGTCACTGTGGTGTTTATCACCTGCACTGTGCCGATGCTGTCATAAAACAGCTGAACAGCGCTCAGCTGGAGGATCTTGTGAAGGAAGGCAGGTGGCTGGTGGATGTCGACAGGCACAGCAGTCTGGCTGGCTGGATCTCGCACCGCCTCGTCAAAGTATTCCAGCCTAGAGCAACACCATACAAACAACATTATTTAGTGCCATAACTAAAAATGTATTCACACTGTAGGAAAAGGTGTAGATATTAGGCTGAAAAAAAGGGGTCTGCTATTCCACCAGAGAAAATGAAGAAGTATCCATACCTGAACTGTGACAGCAAGCCAATTATTTTAATATACCGTGGTTTTAAAAACAGTATCCCACTAAATGACATCATCAGTACAAGTAGTACTTAAAATTGTGGTCTGACCCTGTGAAGTACAGGGACATCACAAGTACATTGATCTCTTCAGAACAGATGATCAGAGAAACAACAAACTGCTGGTTTGATAAACACTACCACTGTAATGTGCTTCATGGAACTCAGATCATTTGTTCCGTTAAAAATCAGGCTGTTGTTGAAATGATAGAGCCTCCTGGTCACTGAACCCAGATCATCCCGAGCATACCGAGAAGATTTGTCAATAAGTTAGGAAAAAAAAAGGGTTCAACAGTGTCAGAATAAAATACCAATGGATAACAATTTAAATTATAGAGAACATCATTAAATAATTATTGTACGTGTTGTGATTACTATTTTATCCATAGTGATACAAGCAGTAAATCTATCTGGTTATCTATAGCCAATCAGCCATCAATGTAAAGCTTTACTACTCCCTGACATCACATATTGATAACAACTTAAGTGCAGCCTGCAGTGGCATGTGTATGTATAGTATATATAACCCTAATAATGAGAAAGGACCTCTTCAATAATGACACTGTTTTAAATGGGATTTACACTGAAGTGTACAAGGACAAGTTCATAACAGAGCAGGAGCTTCTTCTCTTTATCTGCTGAGGACGGGAGAGAAATTTAATTCCAGGCTTCCATTTCCCTCAACACTAGCAGTAATATAAGAGATGTGAGTGATAATAAGTGGAATACAGCAACCAAGAAGCTGTTAGTCAAAAAATTGGATAAATGTTTTTAAATTTTGTCACCTGAAGTGCTTCATAGTTTTTATGTGTTTAGGACACTGGTCCATTTATCAGAACTTGCTCATGTGTGTACTGACAATTGAGGCCCAAATATTGTGTTACACTCTTGCTGTGACATTTCAGTAATAATACCACTATTATTTATTTCTATATTTTAGAATGTTTTCATTAGTATTTCAAAATGTGATGAAAATTAACTAACTATGAATTATTCATATACAATATAAATCCTACATTTACTGTGGTATTAACAAAGAAATTAACATATCAACAAAATAAATAAAAAAAACAAGAGGGAGGGGCAAAACTCAAAAGGCCTTAAACAACAAAAACATTAAATCAAACCTACCGTTTAATGTGCATTTCTAAGGCAATGCCTGTTTCCAGGTCCTGGGGCTGGTGCTCGATGCGAACGATAGTGTCTATAAAGGTGACTTTAATGCGACGAAGGACTGCGCAGACACACAGAGGAGATGAGAGACATGCAAAGCATCATTAGTACTGATGTTTCAGAATATCTTTTCTTGGTTGTGACGCAAGTATTCATCTAAGTGGACAACTACTCCAACTAATATCATAAAAACAAGATCACAGACGCCTTACTGAATACAGAGAGTCATGGGAAAAACGCCACAGGTGAAATAAGTTTAATATATTCTCTGAGGGACGAGCATACGGACAGACAGCCCAACACATATTAACAATAGATCTTCATTAAGATCTGACAAACACATAATGAGTTTGAATTATATTACAGCCAGAGGTGTCACTCTGCTCAACTGCTGTTGCCTGATACATAGCCCACAGAGAGCGCTACATAACAAGCATTGGCTCGTTACCTGTATGTGTCAAAGAGTGAAACGCAACATAACCAGAGAAATGTAACAATTTAACACAACACAAATAAGTTTATATACTTGTACTTTGTATGAAAATAAACGTAATCTCACTAATATAGTCAGAGTGTACAAAGTTTACTTAGGGAAAGTTTGCTTGTCTAATGTTGACTGTGTGATTTGTTTACAAAGACAGGACACACACTCACACACATCCTTGACTTACCCGTCTCAATGGTTTGTGCAAACATCTCAAGCCCCTCCAGTGGGGCAGGCGGCTCTTCTGACGCCTCTGGGGGGTCTTTCAGGCACTCCTGAGCCAGCTGCATGCTGGAGGTCATGCTGGATGACCAGCCCTGTGAGTCCCAGCCCCCGCCTGAATGCAAACAAAACAACATTGGATTCAGTCATGTCTGTACTTCAGGGCTGCTGTGTAAATGCTTTATTACTGAAGATTAAAAAACAGCCTTGCATTGACTATTTACACTCATTTTGTCTCTGTGCTTTAGCAGAGACAACATGCAAATTAATAATTTCGGTCATACAGTAAAATAGAAACTTGCGGGGATCCCCTTACTCATCCTGAGGCTAAGTGATGTCAAGAAAACCCCACAGGTGGACTGGAGAAGTTGTTTTTTGGTAAACTTACTGGTCCGGTACTTTGGTCGACATGTTATCTGAAGACCAGAAACTTCTAAGGTGCAGTGATCAGTCAGGAGAGCTTGCCAGGGGATGGTCACCACTATGCTGCACACAAAACCATCCACTATCTCCAGGGGAGCTCCCAGAGACTCCAACAGCTCGTTGACCGCCTGGAGTAAACAGGGAAGAGTGAGAGATGAGTGTAAAAGCCAAAGAAATGAGAGTAACTTGTTTCATATTTGTCTCGGGAAGTGCATCGTTAGCAGGAGAGGGAGTGTTTAGACAGTAATGACAGATGCAGCTAATCTGGTGGCCTGATGATGCCTCTTTCCTGTGAGTGCATTTCTTCGAAGAAATGCGAGCTCGGCTGAGAGCATGACGCTGGAGATTGTTGTTGAACTCCGAGAGCAGTTGCGAAACAGTCTGGGGAGCACGAGTCCAACAAAAACACACAGTGAGGTGCTGTGGTCGGAGACAGACACCAGCTCCAAACAAAACACAACCTCCAGTAACTCACCCAGACATCGAGGTTGATTTCCTTGATGACACCGCTGCCGTTGTACAGGTCCAATCCCAGCTGGTCCAGGCTCAGTCTCTCCTGCAGAAAGTGGCCGAGGTAGTGCTGCAAGAGGTACCGACAGGCCCGCTTCTTGATAGAGCCCGACCAGGGGAAGAGCCAGCGAGACATAGGGCCAGAGAGAGCGGGGAGAGGGAGCGAAGAGGTGGCGGAGGAGAACGAGTGCGGCTACAGTCCTCTGGCAACTGCATAACAGGCGAACACGAAGTGTGCAAAGAACAAGGAATGAGCCACAGCTAGCTACGAGGGGCTAAGGAAGGGTCGAACCGCAACTCTACTTCTCCCCGAGGTCTGACACAAAAAACTGAAAATACTTGGTGTCAGGACGGACGAGGCTCCCGCGTTACTTTACTCCAACTGTCCGCGGCTCTGTCAGCTCATGTTTTCGCTAAGTTTGACTTGATTCGGAGCGACAGGTCCCGTCAGTGCGTATCTCTTGTTTCAGGGTTGTTTATTGTTATCATACGCTGACTGATGGTATGGCTAACGTACGTGCGTCATCACGTCGAAACCCGGAAAAGAGACGATCGATTCCAGTCTCGACTCCGGCGCCATCTTTGTAAGGTCAAATAAAGGAAGTTTGGGCAATTTCTTTCAATATAACTCTAAAATATGAACACGTTGTCGGAGAAGGCCTCTGTTCCAGCATGACTCTGCCCCAGTGCACAAAGCAAGGTCCACGAAGGCACGACTGGGTGAGTCTGGTGTGGAAGAACTCAAACACCTTTGGGATGAACTAGAAGTGAGATTGCAGCCAGGTCCCCTCGTCCAGCATCAGTGTCTGTCCCTCTTTATATACAGTCTATGGTCTGTCCTCACAAAGGCTCTCCTGTAGGTGTAAGGTGCATGTGTCCCGATACCTTTGTCCATATAGTGAATGTTGGATACAGCAAAACATGCCATTGTCCTTAAGTGCTTTCACAATGATTGATAACCACCTTCACCTTTTCTAATTATTCAATATAAGTAAACAGTAAGTCATAATATAAGATAATGTCTCCACTGAAAAAAAATAAGCTACTGACAAGAAAGTAAACTGTGTTAACACATTTTGAATTTAGAGCTTGGGAAACATTGAAGGTGAATATGGAATTAGTTATTTCATATATACTTATATCAATGAAGATCCACATCACGTACTTAGCTCAGATCTAGATAATGTTTTATAAATAGAAGTGATCTTCAATAGAGTGGAAAGTCAACTAATAATTTGCAAACACTTAAATATATTAAGTACAAAGTATATAAATAGTTATAAAAGAGAGAAAGAGGATTTGTGCCATGTTTAGCAGCTTGGACAAGTTTAACACTGGAGACACCATCATCTCCACTTCAAATGAACATAATGTATTTATCAGCAAATGTTGAAATCTTTTTACATCCCAATACTGATGTATTTGTCCGTCCCAGTTTTTTGGTTTAATATTGAAGTTGTTAGAGCCGTAGTTGTGTCCATATATTAGCTAACTCTTGAGGAGCCTGCTCAGTCGTCTTTAAGACAACTATTTTAACGTGCTATATATAAGGAGACTGAGAGAAGTTCTCAAATCTCCAGAAAAAAAGCAAAAACTGGATCTTTGAGTTAAGATTTTTCCATGTTTTCCTGAGTATATCCAAATTTAAAGGTTTAACTTTGATACTCAAATATATAAATAAAATATTATTGTCAAAGTGAAATGTATCAGTTGTGAGAAAATATTTTTATTGTTGAACACAATACAAGTCCAGCCATCAGTCTTTATTCCTATGAAAACATGTAGTGAACGTCTATACAAACCAAACACTAAGATTACTGTAATAGCTTGGATCTTAACATCAGTTGTTTGGTCAAACTGTTGACATTTGGCTGCTAAAACAAAGCAATAATCAAAGTAAAGTGACCTTGATCATTTTTTAAAAACAAACAAAAGAAGCCAACAGTAAAAATTAAACAAAAGGCATAAATAAAATAACTGCAGATTTCAGTATGATTCAACTCTTCATTTAATGAATGCAACATCAGGAATATGGCCATCCGCCTGGAAAGAGAGAAAAGTGTTTTAGAGCATTGCTATGAAAACGATCACACAAATGAATGACTGCAAATCAAGTTACCTTTAACTGAGTGAAGATTTGTGCCGCTCTGTTGAAATCCCATTCGTTGTCTTGCAGACACCTGTAACACAGAACAAGTGTTCAGATATTTTGAGTTATCTAAATGAATGTCTATCGCACTGAAACACAACATGGGGATAAAAGCCTTACTTTTGGGACCATTCCAGGTTCATGCCAGACTTCTGTGAGAAGGCAGTGAGCATCTCCTGCTGCGGTGCGGTGAGGGTGGGAACAGGGCTGGAAGAAGGAGTTGGGGCGGGAGCTACAAAGGCGCGGCGGATCTCCTCTGTTGTGGCCATTCGGATAAAAAGCTGGTCGTTCACGATGCACAAACTACAACACAGAAGAAACAGACAGATTTAAGTTTCAACGCTTCAGGAGGTGGTGGACTTACTCCTCTGAAAAGTGTTGGTGGTCGTCTTAATTCGCTAATAAAAGGCTTTGAGATACTTAGATACTTTTGGTGACTGTTAAATAAATAAAAATAAACACAATTAAAATATTTGTCAGAACAATTTTTGGGGGAAAATTAGGCTAGAAATATAATTTTTTTATATTGGGGAAAAATCAAACAAATCCCAACAGTTATGTAAGTGAGACTGTCTTATTTTGTTAATATTCATGATGTTTAAAGTGCAGAAGACAAGGATGGTATTTTCTTGGTGACCCACAACTGCTGTTCCTATTGTTTGTATTTGGAAACAGGCACTTTCTACAGGGAAATCAAGATGGACAACAGGAAGACCATAGAAACCATTGGGAGCTCCCTAAACGTACCCAGAACCCCCTGCTGGGACTGTGATGAAAACTCGAGAGAAGGCCATGGTAGAGTCTCGGGATTTACCGTCAACAGCAACTGTAAACAACAGACGGGACATAAATTAGTCATAAAAGTAAGCATTGTTTAATCTTTACAGTGAGTGGGAACCACATTTAAAATCATTACTCACCTTCTTTGAAGACACCACTCACAGTGAATGACAGCAGCGTGTTCTGTAGACAAAGGTTTTTAAGGAGTTAATGGAAATGATCCACAGTGAGACGATGTTGCCTCAAGTACAGGCCAAAATAACAAACATGAACTCACTGTGTAAGTGTTTACATCGACAGTAAAGGAGGCGATGTCGTGCTGAGTTTTGGGCAACTCGTTGATGAAAGCAACCACGTTCAGCCGCGTGTGCTTCAGTAGTCGAAACCTCATAGCTAAAGAGGGAGAGATCCAAAGAGGGAAAAAACTCACATTACAAAAATATTCAGTGTCAACTATTCAGATGCGATGATGGTTGCCATGTAGTAACTAGTCTACAGCCCATGTAGACCTAACCACAAAACCCACCTACTCACTGAGTGGCAGTTTTTTTTCTTTCCTCCACAGAGGATGCTGAAGCATATACAAATATACACAGTATATACAAATATACATTTCTGATGTTGTTTCCCTTTTGAACAATAATTGATGATTACTAATGCGACACAAATATAATATAAAGTCTTGCTAGATATGTCAGGCTGCTGTCATAGTCAGTTCATATTTAACCTATATTAGAATGTTTCATTGATATTATTCCTATGCAGGTTATGGTAATCACAGTCATTCACTGAATCATGTGCTGCTTATTTCTTATTGTTTATAGCAGACCGATGGCAGCACTGCCACTTCCCCATCAGTGAAAGATTTTGAAAGGTAAACTCACTTGAATCTTTGATCCTTTTCAGGTTTCGAGTGTCTTTGTGATATTCTCCCAGACTGCTCCTAAATGCCAGGAAAGACAGAATCAATGAGAATACAGCTCAGACTCAGGCTACCGCCACACTGATGATTTTATCTTAAAACAGGGATTTAAAACTCAGACCATCTCCGTCCAGATGAGCATTCTAGCTCTAAAGCAAACTGTCTATTTGCATAAGGTTGTTAGGTTGCAGAAAATGATATAAACAAAACAGCTACAGTAAAAAATAAGTGCCTAGTTTTTTTCTTTGCTTGGACTTACCTGTTAGTCCAGTAGTTACTATTAAGACCAAATCAGGACGCAAATGTGGGTGACTGCATCTTCTTTTTCTCAATAATCCATCTGTCCTTACTAAAACACAACCCCTGAGTTTTCAAACCAAAAAAGGACCAGCAGCTTTTTCAAAAGTCTCCATTGAGGTACTAAACATAGTGCGGATGCCAGTCATAATTGTTGCAAAACAGATGTCTTTAAAACTAAGATGGACAGCTGTGGATGTAGCTTGGATAAGGAGGAGTGGGCTCCGAGATAACAGCAGCCCATGATGGCTGGAGCTCCACAAAGATGAATTAGTGCATCACATTCCCAGTGTCTTTGAGCATGTTCTTACCTGGAGGGGTTCTGGGTAGAATAAGGAGTTGTCATGGATAACGAAGCTCCATCATGGTAAGCATCAAGAAGCGGCTGTCTGTCCCCAGAGTCGTATATGCTGTAGTACCTGCAACACAATCACATGCAACACTTTTCTTGTGTTCCTGAGATTATAACTTGCACACAAACCTTTTTGAAGGTGAAATGAAGGTGTTTTAAAGCAGCGCTAATTAAAAAGCCACTAGTTGGGGTAATATAACCAGAGTATTAACCTTGGAAAATGGCCAGTAATTAACAGACTATTTATATAGACACTCACTGTTGTAGAAAGCGAAGAATGAGAGCCTTGATTTCATCAGTTCCAAAACAGCTGCCCTGGATTATCAAATTGAGAAAAAAATGTTGTTAAAAAATAGTTTCACATGGAGGACAGTGCATCTTAAACTTACACATGTAGTGAAAGACAAGAATACAATGTTTCAAAATTGATGTATCAATCACATGATAAAACAAGTAACCTTGCACGGTGGGATGGTGGTGGGTGTTTCCACATCAAATCCAATGGGTGGGGGGAGATCATGACCATCCTTAAAAAAAACAAGACATATTAGCAGTTCTTTAAAGATGTCACAGACTTGAGATGCTGATAGTACTCATGACCAGCTTTAACAGATAGAAATACAAATCTACAATAAGCTCATAAAGATGGAGGAAATGCAGCCACACTGTAAAATGACATAAAAGCTATCAGATGTTTATTGTTATATTAATAAGAGGGTGCCAGAAAACCCAGAGTTTCTCATTACGTCCTTACTCAGTGTGGTTCAATTGCAACCAACTTCGTATATGTATTGAAAGAACAGAGGCTAATGATAAATGATGAGGCGAGATAAACGTGTAGACTCACCAGTTTGAGAAGCCGAGGAAACCTCTGCCGCACAGCACTGGTACAGGAACAAAAATCAAGAGCAGGAAAGTTATCACAAAAGACCACATACCCACACAGCTGTAATGTGTGTGATGTTCAAAACTATAATGCCACAGACAATCACACTCACAGACCCCCTTAATGTTTTTTTTATTCCCCTCAGTTGTTGTCATTTTATGCTGTAAGGTTTGCAAGAAAATTTAGGAGAATACAGACATGTACAGATACATGGAAATTGTGTAACCACATCCAGTGTCTCAAAGGACTTATTTTTCAACAACAAATGGTGTCTTGTACACACTGTCATCCTTCCTTCAGTTTCATGCTGTACTCTTTGGCTCTTCTCCCACCCCAAATTTTACTTACCAGCAGGTACTCACCCTCTTCCCCAATATGGGTCTCTACACAGATATGACATAGGGAAGCAACATAAGCACACTGATTCTAAGAGCGCACACATACAAACATGCAGAGACCCACGACTGCACTGGAAACCAGCAAACACATCCATGTTTATTAGTAAAATACTGGGAGAGAGGTGGCCAGGAGTCTGGTGTCAACTCCCCCCAAACTCTGGCCCAGATGTGGGGGAGCAGATGAATCTACATCACGACAAAATCAAACAGGGTCTGGGTAAAAAGAATATGTAAAGTAAAATGCACACAGACACCAACACAAGTCGTCTATCATTCAGAAGACAGAGACAATTGCTAAACATCATGTGAGGGATTTTCCCAGTGTGTGCGCCCATGATTATCAGCAAAGAAAGACAACCCGAGAACAGAGCTCAACAAAAAGGACAGGTGGCCTCAAAGTGAGCTGGACCCAACAGTCCCACCACTCATCCTATAGTCTTCCTCTACTGCACAAGCAAAACAGTAATCACTGTCGCATAGTTACCATCACTTCTGAACAGATGGGTCTTCATGCACTAATAGTAGATGGACTGTTTTCCTTCAGACCTCAACCCTCTGGTTACAGACGGACTGGGATATTAGACATTTATGATCTCTGCTGAATATTTGAGCTTTATCTACTCGTCACAGCCGTCAGAAACTGGAAGAGTGTGTTCTCACTTATGTTGACTTATTTCGGGGCAAAAGTGAACTTGGGAGTTCAGAAATCACTTCCCTCAGAAGTTAGTAAAGGTGGCCTGTTTCAGGCCAGATAGAACCAAGTTAGTGGAAGAGACAAACAGTGTTTTCTCTTTGGCTCATCATTGGTCATTAATGACACGTATCCACTTTACTTCAGCCCAACGGCTTCTCCTGTGGAGTCCCGTCTTCTCAATTTCTTCCCGTCACATTCTTAGTGAGCCAGAGCTCATGGGGACTGAGGCGGAGTAATCGTGACTGTGCCTGCCTTAGGTTGTCCCATGTTTTTGAGGTGGGATCTTACCCGTCATAGGCTATCCAGCCTTCCATACTCGCCTGATACAGGGATCCCAGTTGCCAAGGATGCTACAAAGGGATCGGAATCATTGGCTGTGGGTTTTCTTTTGTTTCATCCAAACATTTGTCAAGACACCTGTGGATTGCCCTCTCTTCAATAAACAAAACTACGCTGTGAGATAATAATGCTCAAGATTGTGTTGGATTGATACTTTAAAAGCAGTAGATCATGTAGGAGGACTGTCATGCTGACGGTCTCCTTTAAAGTGTCTTATCAAGGGTTTTTAATATAAGCCGTTAAGTGGTGGCATTTTTACTGCAGGTAATGGAAAACTAACTAGGATATCAGCAGAGGAGTGCTGGGTACAGCAACACTGAGCACCATAACAGAGACCAAAGCATGATAGGATGTCCCTCATAAAAGGTGAATAACTGCAGGCAGCTGTTCAAACTGGAAAGTTAAAGCAAGCTGAAAGGAAAACAATGTGGAAGCACATCTCGGTTAGATGATCCTCAGAAACTTTAAGTTAGGAAGTGTTTGTTAAAAGAATGTTGAAAAAAGGAAACATTAATTATCAAGTAGAAAGAAATTATTTGAAGTAACTGCAGATAAATTCATTCATTTCTACTTTGGTGCAATGTATACAATATGCGTTTTATATTGTTTATATATTTAAATATGTTTCCACACAACAAAAACACAAAATAGACAAAGACAGGGAGTTAAAATTGAATGTCGGCTGGCTCCTTGAGATCATCCTTTACTGTTAGGGAAACAGTTTAGTTATCACACAGGCAACTTGCTGTTTGATCCGCTCGAGTTTATGATACACATGTTTAAACCTGCAACACAACACGAGACGTCAGGACATCAGGGTTAAATCGATTAATAACTATTTCAGAATATAGGACTAGATGAGGAATATATGATTATCAGTTCCTGTGAGGACACACACACACTCTTGTAGACAGAAGATGAATTCTTCCCAAAGGTTCTGACTCAAAGCGGTGTTTTTACTTTATTGTTGCAGAAGAAGCTACTTCCTGATAAACATCAGTTCTACCTGAGAGTGATTAGAAAACATCAGAGGAGCAGAGTCACTTGTTGACCTGCTCGCTCATATGTTCCGCTTTTTTATTGGGATGGTTATGATTTAGATGACAAACTTAAGATCATATATTTAGTTATTAATCGATGGTGTCAGATCATGAATCCTCCAGTCCTGGCTGTATGCATCACGTCTCATGTTGTACTGACTCATTTTTCATGTTTAAATGCAGCCTGATAAAATCTAGAGCGAATCAAACAAACACCAAGTAAACTTCATGTGATCAGGTCCTAAGACTGTGTGTCGCAGTAATAGATGCGTCTGTACCGCTAACACCTGGGCCGTGTCTGTGGAGACGTCATGCAGCGTGTGGTCAAACATGGTGTTCCCTCTCACGTTTTATCATAGGTAAACTCATTCATTCAGCGTTCACCAAAAATATGAACGCTGTTTATTGAACTATCATGCACAACACTGAACTGCGCAGGTTAATGCGTCTCAGTGCAGTGGCGCTGATTTGATTTTTATCACGATATATAATGATATCAACTGATATGAAAAAAATTATCGTGATAAGATGTTTTCCCATATCACCCAACCCTATTTGCAGCACAATGCTGATTACTCTCGCTACAGAGACACCCCTATTTGCACACAAGCAGTCACACCACTGTGTCCCTTCCATAGTGACGTCACCCCTCATCCCCCAAACTCGCTGACTGACCTGATGTATGAGGCCTGGTCCTTGAAGTACAGACACAGAGGGTTCCTGTTCAGCCACAGCTCCACCAGCTTCAGGCCTTTCACCTTGTCCAGTTCCCGATCAGACTTGAGCTAAACCCCACAGAAACCGAACAACATGGTGTGAGGAGGATTTCAAATACGTGCGGTTATTAGTTGAGATTAAAAGAGCAGCCTGTCTTACCTCATTGTGGGAAAGGTTGAGCGTCTTCAGATTAGGCACCTTGGAAACCAATTCAGAGAGTTCATCCAGTTTGTGGATACGGTTGTTGCTCAGGTTCAAGCAAGTCAGCTGGCAACAGTCAGATAAGAAACAAGTACCTTCAGTTTGACCCTTTTCTTAGCATTAACAATGAATAATCATGTGTCACATGTTTTAATCTTACCTCTGGAATGTTTTCTTCAATAATGGTAATGACAGCTTCCATGTGCGTCTTCCGATTCAAGGTGACTTCAACTTTGTGGGACACCAGGTCTGTTACAAATTAAGAAAAAATTAAATCATCTAAAATAAAAACCTAGAATTAGAAAATCATTTTACACTCTATTGAATACTAAATGTACAAAAACACCACGGTCTACTTTGATCACAGAAAGAGTCTAATTACCTGGGTCTGTGCGGATGTTATTCAGGTCAAGTGCTTGCTGGGAGCCATCAAAACGTTTTGCCATACATTGCTGTGAAAGATAACAGCAGACATGAGAAGTCAGATCTGCACCGCAAAAAAAAATAAATCACAAAATTAGGGGCAACGGCCAAATGAAATTGAATCTAGCTCACCTTCAGGTGCTCTAAGTGTTCAGGCTTCAGGTCAGCGAGGAGGAAGGATGGTGGAGAGTGGGAGTTTACGTGTACCTCAACCTTTAGAGAACAAACATCAGGTGAGAGAGGTTAGTAAATAAAGATACAAGGTAGACATTGAGTTTTAGATGAAATGTGTGTGTCAAAATACCCAGGAAAAGAAGTAGGGATGACTAAAATAGCAATTTAATGTAACAATGATCTAAAAGCTCCAACATACCTTATAACCATCTGTGTCTGTGATCTTGTGAGAACATTTGCGTAAAGCGATAGAAGCAGAGGGATCATCCACGTAGAAATGGGCTCTGTCGTGGTCCACATGGTACTGGAGGATTTGGGGAGAGAGAAAAACAATCAAGATCCATCTACACAAAGACATTGTGCAAAAAATCTGGGCTGTCAAAGTAAAAACATTTATCTTATCGACACTCAAAGCACTCTTAATGGATTAAAATGCTCTATCCATGCTGCAATTATAAATCAAAGCACTGGACTGGAAGCTCACGCATATCATTCGAAACATTTGCTCATAGAAGACCTTTTAATTTGTACAAAAATAAGAACTATGCTAAAGCCATTTTCAAAATCTATGAGTACCAAATTAGTTTGGTGATTAGTAAACATGTAAATAGAGCAGAAATGACTTAACCTCACCTGTACAGCTGTGAAGGGAATTGAACAAATGTTCTGAAGAGCGGTCAGTAACCATTTCTTGTCATATTTTCTCCCATGTGGTATCTGTCAAACAGACAAAGGAAAATGTGATGTTCTTCAACACATTACAAGCTAATCTGTCTTTTCTCATTTGAATGTTAATAATACTCACTGTTACTTTAGACCAGCCTGACTGGTTCTTTCCTCCTCCTCCATTGCCGCTTCCTCCGCCTCGGTCTCCTCCTCTGAAGCCACCACCTCTACCACCTCCTCCTCTCCCTTGTCGCCTGTCTCTGTCAAATCGTCCTTCTCCTTTTCGGAAAGGTTTCCCATATGGGTTGCTAGAGAACAAAACAGAGATTTAATCAACTCTCCTTCAGCCAGTGTCTGCATGCTCTTGCTGTGCGGAGATATTTTCCAACAAGCCAGGATGAACTGAAGCAGAGTTTCCTTTGGCTTTTCTAAATTTCCTGAAAAAAAGTCCTGACAGTAATCCTTTTTGTACTGTTGTAAATATTTCTCCCCTACAAAAATGCTTTTTATTTTTTGATGACAAACAGTGACTTATCCCATCAGGCACACTTACAATCTGTGTTGGGAGCCGTTGTCTTGAGAGCCTTCACCCATAGTTACATCTCCATCAGTGTCTTCAAGCCTAGACCGTGGTCCTGGACCTCCAAAGCCACCCTGATGGCCTCCCCGCTGGCGGTCTCTGCGAGATCTGTCATACGACCGTCCCTTGTGAGCGCCTCGGCCTTTGCGATTACGAAATTGTGGTGCAGTTCTATCATCGTGCTCTGACAAAGAATAAGAATTCAAGAGTTACTTAGCAAGTTTGGCAATTATGTCAACACATACATCCGAGAAGTTGTAATGTATCAAATACATCTAAATATAGAATATCAAGTTTCTGACCATGTGAAAAATAATATTCACTACAAGCGGTATATTTTATTTATGATACATTGATATTTATTTGATCACAATAATGATATATATACACTATACTCAAACAGAGGGAATAAACATGGTACAGGACAGACCAGCTCTTTTTAACCGCAGCAATAACTGCTAAAGATGTAGTCTTTGTTTAGACTGGAGTCCATAGCTCGGTAATCAATAAAAAGAAAACGGTTGAAATGATAAGGCAGTGTATAAATGCATGTTCCGATAAATTGCCATGATTAGATCCTCGGGTATCTTCATGTATGTCTGGTTTTACCTTCTTCGACCATGAGATCAGCTCTCCTGACATCTCTCGCCATTAAGTTCCCATGGTCTGAAAATAATTGTACAAGGTGCAGAACGTGTGAGACTCATGCGGTAGTGAAAATGGTTTCTTACCGTTGTAGTAATGTCCGCTGTCCGCCATAGTTCTCGAATATTGATCGCCAAAAACAAAACACCGCAACTCGTGTGGTTAATAAAAGCGTGTTCTCTATTTCATACAACACAGAGGCTGAGACTGCGGAAGAGAGGACGAGAGGACAAACACGACGGCGATCTGATCGCAATCTCTTTAACTTGCTGTTAGCTATTAGCTGTTAGCTCCGATTGCGTGATGATGGAAGGAGGAAGTACTTCTTATACCTTCAACTTCCGGGGTCACGAAATAGCGCGGCCAATTAAAAAAAATATAGTTACCATGTAAAACAATTTAAAAAGAAGAATGCATTTCCAACGTAAAGCTTAACATACACGCAGCGTGGTATATTGAATGTATTTATGTTTTCACAATAATGAGACCAACTCTTTACAGTTGCTCTTTATGGATCTACCCAAATAAACTAGCAAAGTTAAAAAAAGGAACAAAAAGAAACATCAGGTCGTTTTGATGAGATGAACCTGCAGAAAATTCAGCTGAAAAAATGTATTAACACTGACAGAGCCATTTTTGAATATATTTTGGATTTAACATTCCATATAATTTCAAAAAACAACTTCAAATATAGGTTAATATTAATGTTTGAATGTGGAATTCACATCGAGTCTTATCATTGAAAACACATAACAAATTTGAGGAATTATCAAAAAACGATCGCACAAGATTATTTTTTGGAATTATTTTTTACTCATCTTTTAAAATATGTATTCCATTCCTTCATAATTTATCCAACATGTACTGTAACACTACCCTCAGGATACTTCCAAATTAGTTTTACATCTTTAAATCAAACTAATAAAAAAATGAATGATGGGCACATTTTAAACGGAACATTTTAAACACATGGATGTGACTGGATCAGACTCACCGGCAGTCAAAGCACGTGTCACCACCAGGTTGGGGTAATCTCTCCGAAACAAGCTCCAGTGGTTCATCCAGGAAACCTCTTCAAACTCGCTCAGCCTTCAGGGAAACTATCCGGACTTTACGGTGTCGTATAGAAAAAACACGGAGCCGGATTAGAAATGCAAATTTGAACTTTTTGTTGCTTCGCGTCAGTCTGGTGCGCAGTTAATTAGTGTTAGCTAACTTTAGCTAACAGTTAGCATCAACATGGCGGAGCACGCTTCAGGATTCACAGACACACTCCGACAATATTCCCCGAGTCGACCGATTAATTTTGTGTTTCGCAGTAATCTGTGGATGTTTTGCGATGATAAATCACGCACCTGTCTGATGCCTCGGGCGGTGTCAGTCGCTCTGTCCCGCGCCACTCTGCTGCAATGTGCCAGGAAAAATCACGGCGACGCCCAGTGGACGGTGGACTGGAGCACTGTGTAACACGAGATACTGCGTCTGGACTGCTTCAAGAAACACACCCAAACACATCACTCCATCTCAACGAGCGTCCTGATGAGCCGATTTGTGTTTCAGTATTCAGACCTGGGCTGTAACTTCAATACTTAAATGCAGTTTTGAGGTAATTGTACTTTACTTCAGTATCTTATTCCACTACATATTATTTGTAACGCTTTATTTTACTGTAACTTTTACAATATTTCATTTCTTTGATTATTTCCTCCTGCTAAGAAGTTTGCTTCTAATTACACTTGGTTGGTTCAACTTATTGTGTTTGTCAAACCCTACTTGTGATATAAGACGACCGGCTATTCATTGTTTATTTCCCATTTTCACCAGTATAACACTTTCCAGATGCATCATACCATGGTGAATATATATAAAATATAAAATCCTCAATAGTGATATTGCAACATGTGTTTTATCATTATATATTAATCTTTAAAGTATCTTTAGTCTATATGAGACTTACTTAGAACTGCTAGAACCTGAGGGTTTTTTTCAACATTGTAGTAAGAAAGCATCGGTGGTAGAAACATGCATTTGGGGATTTTGGTCCTTCACAAAGGAAATAAAACAGGGAGGACCAATTTCCCGTAAAACAAATCTTCCCCTGTTGTCCCTTTCCGTGAATGAAATGAAGTAACAGTTCAATGGCGGTAATCGCACAAGCATTGTCCATCCAATGGTGAATTAGAGTGTCGTCTTAGGGTTATCTCAACCACATTCCTCAGTCTGCTTCATTAAAATGCTCCCCTCCTCTCTGCTGCTGTCCTCCTGACAGGAGGCCACACTGATGGCCTGGCTCAAAGACGTGATGAGGGAGGTCAGGCCAATGAGGTAGCCATCCTCCCTGCTCCCCTCGACCCACGGGATGTTGTGTCGGAGCTTGAACGCGTCCTGCACGGGGGTCGTCTTCCCAAAGTCTATCATCCACACGCTGGCCTTGCTGCTATGGTCGTGGACAAAGAGGAGCGAGCTGCCGATCACCTGATCCGATCAAAGATATTACAAATCATTATGAAACAAAGATGGATTTTGGTGAGTGAGGTGAAAATAAACTGGATCAGCCAAGAGATCTCCTGGTGAGTTGTTTATCCTTTATTGCATTAGCTTATATTTCATATCTTCATTTTTCACTTCAGCTAGAATCTAATAAAAAAAGAGAAGCATTGTGTCTAAACCGACCTCATGACTTCTGAAAAATGGTGAATTCATCAGTGCATCGCTCAGGGCCAGTAGTCTGGAGTGATAGGCTTTCTGAGAACAGAGGGGGAGAGACAGGGGAGACTGAAACTTAAACTG
Organism: Paralichthys olivaceus; assembly: GCF_024713975.1. Taxonomy (NCBI): domain Eukaryota; kingdom Metazoa; phylum Chordata; class Actinopteri; order Pleuronectiformes; family Paralichthyidae; genus Paralichthys; species Paralichthys olivaceus. The sequence continues at coordinate 13,348,209 of NC_091101.1, forward strand.
TTTCACTGTAACAAGTTGAATCGCTAGTTTAAAATAAATACATTTTATGGTTTCTGTATGATGTATAATATCTTCATACATGTTATGCATTTCTTTGGTTGCTATTTCAATGCATTTGTTTACATGGACAGTTTTTAAAGATGAGAGCAGAGTAATGTAACTGGTATTTGTGGGATAGGCAGAACTGACCAGGACGTCCAGCTTGTTCCTAGTGAAGTACAGCAATGCCTCTGTGACCTGAGCTAAAGTCTTAATTTTTCGGAAGTCCCGTTGGACACTGCCGTCCTCCATCTGACTCACAAAGACAAAAACACACCAGCACAGACAGGGGTCAGACAGGTAGATACGTTTGGGTAGTATGAGTTGAACAGTGATTTTAGTAGCCTCTCAAAGCACCTACCACGATGCCCTCTATTCTGAGGCCTAGTGTGGATGTAGAAGTGGTTGTATCCCTCCACTTAAGGTAGCGCCACTTGGTCACACCTTTCTCTGTGTGTTCCTCTGCTGACGGAGCGGACGGATCTATTTTCACCATCCTCTGGTACATGTCACTCCGCAGGGTGGCTTTGGTCTGAGCTTTGGCCAACTCCTCCTCCTGGTATGTCCTAACAGGGGAACTCCCATATTGTACATTGTGTTGAAAAATAAACTGTTACATGGAAAAACCGGCATTTCCTGTATTAATATATCCAGCCACACCAGAGGCATATCAGATCTATACATACACAAGCCACTTCAATCATCACTTGTCAAATACAGATGATAATCAGTGAAAAAGTGAACCCAATTAAAATGAAAAGATTTGCTTTGTATGTGAATTAATTGCTATATTACAAAATCACTTATTACTTAAAAAATTGGGGATGTGATGGTGGTTAAAAATTAGGATATAATGTCAAAGTCTTAGTTTTCAGAAATTCAGAATCGGCTTTATGGACCTTGAGGGGAGATTGTCTTGGTCGCTGACAGATAAATAGAATTCAATATGACCAAAAACTGCAGGAAAGCAGATTTTAGATTTAAAATCAACAATTAATTTGTGAATCAGTGAAGACCAGTGGTGATCAGAGATGGTTGGAGATGCTCAAAGAGACTCTCAATCATCATTTAAATAGCATAAGGCCTACTCTACCCTAACGTAAAAATCAAATTTCAAAAGTTGTAAATGAAAACGACCAAGCTGAGCGTATACCACTCTCCACAATCCAGTCCAGACACATCACCTCTAGAGGACTAAACTCTACCTGACTCCCATCTTGCAGTCCATGATCACTGGTTTCCTCAGGCCGCTCAGCAGGTCCTCGAGCCGGATGTAGCAGTGCTCCCCCCTGGTGACCGTGCCGTGAAACTGTGGGACAAAGGGTCTCAGTGGGTCCTTCATCAGGCTTTCGAGACACTTCGCCTCCTCTTCATTGTGCAGTTTCAGCACCTCCCCTTCCTCACTCAGCTGGAAGTTACCTGGTGGCACCAGCAACCAGACACAAAAGATCAAATTATCATGGTTCATATAATCGCTTCCTCAAGTGTAAATATTCCATCAAGAAATGTCCCCCCTGAGATCTATTTTCAAAAACAAATAGAAGTGATTTGCAGACTTTATCACATAAGTGTGGTCTCTGAGTTTTTGTAAGTGTCTGTTTTGGATGAACTGTTACACATGCCTTGATGTCCAGCCAGCTGGACCCAGGAGCTCTGCCGCCGCAGCGACCAGTGCATTATGGTCAGGTAGGTTTTCCAGGAATGACACTGAGGCACAAGAGCAGAGCAGGTTATGTTGTTGTCTTCACACCGCACAGATGCTGAGACAGAGTCGTATGTGAAGTAGTTCCCCATTATGCATATTGTATAAGGCATGCATATCGTGTACAGGGAGTGGAGCCTATCCCAGCAAGTTGGATTGCGATCAAGCTTAAGAATAATACCAACCATATTAACCTGCAGGCTGATCAGAAATCCCAATTCAACTGAACCTGAATGTCTACATGCCTTTTATTGGAAAGGCCTCACCCTGTAAGTACGGCTGAATCAGGGTACAAAACAATGTGAGATCCAAAACAAGGCTGCATGTTCATCCTTAGTTTCATCTTGTGGATTGGTTTCTTTGGATCCTTTTATTTGTACGTTTCTTCAGACAAAAGTGTCCACCAATTTAATTTCTCTCTTTGAGAAACCCCTGATAAAACACCACAAAGACCCTTCACCTTTTGACATTATATCTGAGATTGACAGAAGCTTGTCAGGGCACAATATTACAATATTAACTCTTGTCTTGAGTGTAGAAAACAAACTGAGCTGTTTGTATCAGCTGTTTGTATATACATAAAAAAATCTACGACTAAACAGACAAATCTAAACTGAAAAAACATGGGTAGCACAAGTGCATCTGAGCATGCTCAGTAAAGACTGATCATGCAAAAATTGCCATTTAGACTTCATCCTTCAAATTGCAGATGTTTGCTTCCTACATTGTACTGTTTTGATCACCAATTTCCTGCTGATTGAATTCAGATACAAATAGTCACATATGATTAGTCACTGTTGACTACTTACTACTTCACAACATACACTGAGAGAAAACAGCATTTCCTCTCTAATCTTCTTCTATCTACAGCAGCAGCAGCAGACGGACATGCAAACACCATTCAAATCTGACCCTGTCAAAGTCCTCATTCAATCCGATGCAAATCCACAGGACCACAGGTGCAAAGAACAGATGAGAAATATAATGTTAAACCTTCCATGGACAAACAGAACAACCAGTGCTTATAGTGTAGTAAAGGTATAGTTTTTTTCTCACCTTCCTAATTGTCTTCTTTTTGCCATCATCCTCTCCTTCACTGAAGACCTCGTCCTCCACTGAGGAGAGATTGATGGAGCAGGAGGAGGTGGAGGACGAGGAGTGTAACAGCTTGGATAGGATTGGACGTGGGGAGGACCACTGATGTGTCGTGGAGCCTCCTCTTGTTCCTGGCAGCTCCTCAGCCTCTTCTTCAAGGTTTTCAACACTCTCCTTCTCTCCATCTTTGACTGAAACGGAAAATCTCCTCCTCTCTTCATCCCTCTCTTCTATTTCAGAACTGGAATTTGTACTTCTCCTGTGTTTCCACTCTCTCTTTGTGCCCCCTACCCTTTCCACATCATCACAGCCCCTTTCTCTGCCATTCCCTTCCACTCTTCTCTTCCCACCCCACCTTCCTCTCTCCCATCTGCCTGTGTCGTCTTCATAGCTCCCACCTGACCTCCTCGCCCTTGATTTTGCCCTCACTTCATCCCTTGCACATCTCGGATTCACTTGAACATCATCTTTTCTTTCTGTGCCTTTAAAACCCTCTGTCCAGTCTTTCTTCATCATCTCATCATGGGTAAGAGGTTGCTGGTGAGGGATGCTTGTATCCGAATCGAGCTCACTGTCCCAGTCTCCGAGTCCACCTATGCACTGACTGTAAGGGGGGAAGCTCTTTGTCCACTGGAGATTGGGTCTTGATCTCTCTCCGACTCTCCTCCAGCTGGATGGTCCTTCACCCAGCGTAAGGGGTTGGTTCATCTCGTCAGAGACGTCATTACCCATTGTTTGTTTAATTTCTCGTTCCATCTTCATTCCCTCCATGTGCTTATCATCTGTGTCCATCTTTGTATCCCTGGAGGAGGCCGATGGAGAATCTCCACATGAGTCCAGCATGTTTAAATGAAATTACCTGTATCTTCCTGGTGTTAGTTTTCAGTGACTGAAAGCTCTGTGCCTGTCGGTGAGTTACATCTCTCTCTCTCACATGTTCTCTCTGCTGGAGCCATATTTTGCATGCAGTGACGTTACTACGTTTCCAAAGCCTCAGCCGCTGGAAGTTTGCCAGCTGTGTCCCACATCAACAGGACATCCAGGAATGACACCCGCCTGATAGCAGGTGTCCTCACACTGAATGAGTGTGTACTCTGTGAGTTTACTGTATCGGGTTGTGTTTTCTGACAACACAAAAGAATAAACAAATAGTCTCGAGGTTTTCAAAAGGGTTTATTGGATCAGGTGAACAGAGTAGATTCTAGAAAGCACAAGAGAAGCATTTTGGCATAAAATTCAATCAACTTAAAATATGTTGACAACATTTGAAGGTAAAGGTCATCCCTTAGCGTATCAGTCAGTATTAGATTTGCTCTTTCGGAGTAATTTTCAACCACACATCGCTCTTGAATCTTTATCATTACATCTTGCTTTCTGTTCTTCTTTTCTCTTCTTCTCTAATGTCCTCGGGCTGCCTCTAGTCCATTTATTTCATCCTGACCAAGTGTATCTATGTTCTGCTGCTCTGTGCTGTCACCAAAGTGCGAATCGGGCCTCTTCCAACTCTGATTTGTGGGGGTTACCCGGAGGGGTTCCAGCAGCTCTGCCGTACCTGTCAAAAAATTGGTTTCTGCAGTCAAACATGCCACAGCACACTCACTTTGTCAGTGCCTAGTGACTGATGCTAATATCTCAAAATAACAATACATTTCTGTGTGCCTTTGCAAGTGTGTCTGTGTCATTTCTTTGTACCCGCAGCAACATCTTTTTCATCCTCTTGCTGGTTGTTGTTCTTTTCCCTCTCTGACTCAGGTCCATCTGTTCTGAGCTGTAAATGACAAGGAGAACAAGCGCTCAGAGGCCACCCAGTCCGAGCCACAACACCTGAGAGGATTTTTGGCAACAATTCACACTCTGCTCAAGCACAAACTCGTGAAGTGCAGCTAAATAGAAGGGTCTGTGTGTGGTAAGTTCACTGTTGGCTGCTGTTCTTGTCCTCTCGCCTGCTCCACTTTCCACTCCACTCTCATCAGCAGCCTCACGTAGCTGAAGACGAAGAGGATGCTGAGGAAGATGAAGTTACTGGACACGCCCACCAGGGCCGATATGACAGGGAAGTAGAACAACAAGTATCTGATGAAAGGACACAGAAAAACAAAGAAATTCATTATGGCACCACATCTGTTGTCGTACGATGAGTTACAAGATTGCTAAAACAAGTATTCTCTTGAGGCGTTCTTAAGATAATACGTTAATGGTCAACACGACTTTTGACCTGTGACCACCAAAAACTAGACACTTCATCTTCAAGTCAAAGTCAACTATTTTGCCAAATATGAAGAAATTCCCCCAAGGTGTTCCTAAGATGTTTCGTTCACAAGACTTAAAACATGTTTTGTCAGGTCACAGGGACTTTGACCTTTGACCTGTGACCACCAAAATCTAATCAGATCATCTTTCAGTTCAACTGAATGTTTGCACAAAATCTGAAGAAATTCCCTCAAATTGTGGTTGAGATATTGTGTTAACAAGAATGGGAGGGGCGGACAGGCAGAAAAACTCAAAATCACTGCCATGAGATTGAACATTTTTAATTTCATAGTTTTCTTTATGATGTTACAGCAACTATCAGCTCTATGATACAGATTCAAGTTCAATTTTGTAAGTGACTCTCACCTAATTCCGTTGAAATGAGCATGAACGTAGAGCTCAGATGAGTAGATCTGCACCTTGGTGGACAGGATCTCAATGACAGCTGTGACGGAGGGGGCATACTGAACATGAAGATACAATTTACTGGTTAGTCTTAAAGCGAAATACTTTTTCATTCTTCAAGCAGACTTAACACACGCACACTCACAAAGGAGTGCACCACTACTCACAGGGTCGTCTGTGTAGTCAGAGAAGAGCTCCACCTCCAGCACTTGTTTCTGCTCAGTGGCTCCGGTCAAGAAGGCAGGAAAGAACAGCAGCGTTCCCAGCGTCCTCAGCAGCTCTGAGCGGTATCGCAGCATGCTCTGACCACAACATGACCACACAGTCACCCTAACAACACTTTACCAGAAATTACTTTATTCAATCCTCAACCCTCTAATGTGGGATACCCCAACTAACAAAAAGGGTTTTCAGTGGTGGCTTGATGAACATTTAGGAAGATTGATGTTGACACAGATTTTTTATCTTGTGTACGACTCGGTGACTGGGTTGTTTATTTTGTTTAATGAAAGCTGATCTCAATGAACCATGATCCACCCCTCTCTGATAGTGTCAGAAGGTTTCTAGGGCCACACAGTGGTATCGCCTCACAGAAGGGTTATTGGTTTGATACCCTGGTTGTGCCTTTCTGTGTGGAGTTGGCATGTTGTCCTCGCGTGTGGGTTTTCTCCTGGCACCACCCACTGTCAGAAGACATTCAGATTGGGGTTAGGTTAATTGGAGACTCTAAATTAACTGTAGGTGAGAATGAGCTGTGAATGTTTGTCTCTATATGTTGCCTCTTGCCCAATGTCAGATAGATAGGTGGTATAGATAATGGATAGATTGGGTTTCTGTTTTCTGATCACATGGTATTAAAGTGATCACATTCAATGACAGCATCTGCCTTGATCATGTCTCTGTTCCAGTCATTATTTCACATGTTCACTCCATCATCTCAATGAGCTGAACACTGCCTGTGTAGAAGTGGAGCTCTGCAGCAAGCGTATAAGCAGCTCTAATCTGGCTCTGCCAAGGTTGTGTGATTAGGAGGTTATTGTGCGTCAGCGCTGTACTTACGAAGCGAGTGCTGGAGGCAGACAGCAGTTGTTTTGCCTGAGAAACACACAGCAAAAGCAAACATGCACCAGTGAGTCATTGGAGTCTGAAGGAACTATAATAATAAAGCAGTTGGTTGTAAGTTCAAATGAGACTGCCTAGGGGAGTTGAGCAAATCTCTGTGCAACTCACACTGCGAGCAGAGGAGGCGACCTGGCCTCCCTCCTGAGAGAAACAGGTCGTCCTGATCATGAACATCCCCAGCTCCTGATTGGTTGGAGACTCAGGCATCTCCAGGGTCAAAGAGATCTGATAGGCCTGGCCAAACGACAGCACCTGAATAAACAATTAGAAGAGGACACCTTCTACTAGTAGTACAAACACAGGAAATTAAACACACACACACACACACACACACACACACACACACACACACACACACACACACACACAAACACACACACTCATACATACATGTTTCTTGTTCTTCATCAGAGAGATGTTGGCCACTGGATAAGCACACAGAAAAGAGGTGGGAGATTCACAGTCTGACCTAAACAAAAAAAGGTTAATAAGTAAGTAACACTAAGACATAAACCATAGCATAAAACACACAGTATTTGCAGTGTGGCCCTCAGCACTTCACATACACACCTGTAGTAATAGTGCACAGGTGTGGAAAAAGACGCCAAGGGCATGTACGAGTAGTAGAAGCTCCCGTATAAAAAGGCAGCGAGGCACAGGAGCAGCGAGATGACAAAGAACACAACAAAGCTCTGTATGACTCTCTGTTGGGCACTTGACATTATCAGGGTGACAGCATCCCGCAGCCTCAGGAGAGCCCGACCAATGGGGACTGACAGTTCCCCTGTACGCGAGTGACTTTCCTGATCCATTAATATCTGAAAATCCAAGAGAGGATGAAGAAAATGAAAGTGAAAAAAACAGATTCAAGATAGCTGCAGAACAAGGCATACAAAATACCCAGAAAGGTCAATGAACTATGTCATAGGCATGTTATACAAGGGAAATGTACGGATGGATTAAAAGAAGCATACTGGCTTCACTGAGACTGAATGTGTTATTTGATTTGATCCCTATTTTACTGAAAAAAGAGACATGGTAATTGTACATGGTTGGATATGGATGGATATTTTCATGTACTGAAGTTGAAAACACAGGTCAGTACATTCATTACACTGGTGAGAGAAAAACCACCGAGTCCAATCTCCATCACAAGCAGAGGCCTCGCACATCATATGACTCAGAACTGTGTCAATGGTTGACTGCAACTTTCACTTTAATACATGCAACAATCAAGCTGTTTGTATCTTTGATATAAACTGTAGCAGATGCTGGAGGAGGAAACGCTTCACTAAACATCAAATATAAATGTAAGCTGATTATTTTCTTGTTTCAGATAATTAAAGTTGTAATCATATCTATTTATTGAACACAAATATAAGTATAGAGTTAATTCACGTAGCAGCTTTCTATACAAATTGAAAAATTAAGATTTGAAGGCAAACAGCTTGTTTTGATGAGTTAGAAAACATTAGGGCAGAAGAATAAGGTTAGAAATCTTATGGGGTGAGAAGAGTGTGACAAAAACAAATCGGAAAATATTAAAATATTCGGTAAGATCAGAGCCTGCATTAAAAAAAACATTTTACATGGAAAAAGTTAAGATTAGTTAGATATTTATCTATAAGAGAGATTTAAACTAGGATAAGGAGCTTGTCAGACACATCTCGGGGAGATTTTTTGATAGTGTGGGCCTGAACAGAAAAAGGGATTTGGGATTGAGAAATAACTAACAAGGCCTTTTGCTGAAGGTCTAGAACAGGCCTTCAAGATCAACAAGAAAATCTGAGAATAAATTCTGGAATTTACAAGGAGAATGTAGAAAATGGGAATAATGTGATCTCTAATAATGGTTTTAGTGTGAAGCCTGGCTGCTGCGTTTAGGAGAAGCTGCATGTATCCAAACTCACTCACACGCATATCTTGCCATCCATCATTGTCAGAATCGTGTTTATCGCCAAGTAGGTTTACGACACACAAGGAATTTGCTTTGGTGTAACAAAAGTAAGAGGCGAGCACTGTAACTTCAGGGAGAGAAAAATAAAGACAGGAACCTAAAACACACGAACAATAATTAAAGAAGCTATATGAATATATAAAAATGAAAGTACGAATGTAAAACAATCTGTACTATATGAAAGTATGTGCAATATAGCTAGAGTATATAGAATATATATAAACATGCCTGCAACAGTCATTTGACTTTAGCATGCAAAAAAAAAAAATCCTCACCTCTGCTTTCAGTTGGCCTCCAAACTGTGAGGGACGACTTCTCCTTGTGTTGGTCCACAGCATGACACTGTCCCCTGAAGAGTTGTGAGCACAGAAACACTAACTTGGCTTTGGCTCTGTAAGAAGCTCTCATTGGACGACAGGGTTGAGTCCATCCCACATCCTGCATCAGTAAAATCACCTCTCACCGACAGGGGGCGGCAGCTCCTGGTCGAAGAGACCCGGTAAAACATCATCGAGCGTTGAAGAAGAAGAAACTTCCGCCGTCACACAGAGACTGGCGCTAAAGGAAAAAGTAAAAGAAGGTGAAGTCTCGCTGATCGTTTAAAGACATTCTAAACAGCAGGTTTGTTTCTTAATGTTTCATCGTTAAAACACTTTAGAGTCTGTGGTGGAGGAGACGTGCTGTTTATTTTAGCGGAAGTGTTCAGTGTTTGTGGTCATTGACAGAAACAGACACAAATGATTCCTCTCGAAATAACATTCATTTGACCAACGTTAAATAAAGTTGTTGTTGTGCAGTTTCCACAACTTCATTAGGTATTAATACGTCTTCAAATATTAAAATCAAATGTCTGAATACTTATTTATCTAAACTGTGCATGCTCTGTTCGTCATACTACAAAACAGAGAAAAGCAGTTTATCCGAAACAGATGCCGATTATTTATTGGTGAACTAACTTGATGAATCGTCTATTTGCTGGAGTTCTTTATATCACATGGACACAGAAGGGAAATCAATCTATCAAACTGTTAAGTGCAATTCAAAGTGCTTTGTGTGCTGACGAGCGAAGACGGTACAAATGTAATTACTAAAGCAATAAAATACTAATGTTGACAAGAAATAAAATGTAGCAATGAAATCAGTAAAACAGATTTAAAAATTACATAAAATCCAGTGACAAGTAAAATCGATAAAAGAGGACAGAACCATTTTAAATGTGAAGTAAAGTAAAGCAGGCGACCTGCTTTTATAATCATAGTGAAGGTTGCTCCGGCTGAACACTCGGTGTCAGTAAAATAGTAGAGTGAAGATGAATTGTTATGTTTGTCCTCTCCTGTCTTCTGGTTGCAGGATGTCCTGTAACACCAGTGTGACCCGTGTCCATGTGTCGTCAGTGGACCAGGCACAGAGAGCTCCAGTCCATCTCCTGCCCTGTGAGATCGAACACAACGGGCCGGCCCAGGTCTCACAGTACCTCACAGCGACCACTAAAGACCGAAAATATGGTACACACACAGTGTGTTTATTCTCTGTCAGATTTTTACTTTTGCAAAGTAAAGATAAGCTGCAGTTCAAATAAAAGAAAGACACACTAAGGCTCAGACTCACTGGTGTGTATGTCTCCCTTTACAGAGAAGACGGTGTCATTCAGAGGGCGTGGCTTGAAGGGGCAGGAGCTCAGCTGTCCGCAGGGCTACACTGGCCTGGTGCTGAAAGAGATCAACAAGCCCGGCTCTGACCAGGAGGTAAACACCACTCAAACTGTCTGGATCAATCCACATGAGGCATAGTGTTGAATGCATGAGGCAACAAATCAGATTAGCAGTGATGTGGGTGGAGAGTGGGTAATAATGACTGAATCCAGAATAGAAAGACTTGGGTCGCTACAAAAAGTGATATCTGCCAAAAGCAGGGTCACAAACCCCTTATTCTTTAAAACAAAGAAAAACAATCTGAGCAACACTCATTTGTTTTTCTTTGCTGGGGTTTTAATTGACTTCTTTTCACCTAAAAAAACAAATATGCAGTTTGGCCATAGTTGCCAAAAGCTTTGCAAACAACTGAATGAATACATGATGCTAAATAATAATAATAATAATAATTTGTGTGTGTGTCCAGGACAGGACAGTGAAGGTGTCCTCTGTGTTTGACAAGCTGACTTACTGGAACCTGGAGACATCTCCGAATTCTGACGACACTGTTGTGATGGCAATGGATTGGCCAGAGCTTGCTGATGCTGTAAGTTGTTTGTTAGGTTTTTATTTTTACTTAAAAGGCTGGTTTAAGACTTTACCTGTGTCATCTACTACTAACTTATCTAGACTGTGGTTTGAGATGGGTATATTTTAGTAAGTTTAACCCTTAATCACAAGCATGGCTTTAAGAATGTAAGTCAAATAAAGCTGCAGCTTTACACATTTTCCGCAGGAAGTTCACTTTGTTTACTGACAGAGCAAACTATCAAACAATAATTTTAATCACACATTTGTTTTTGTCACATAAGCATATATACTATTAAAATGACTTTTACAGCCTAAAAACTTTGAATCTTTCAGTCAACATGCAGCTAAAAAATATGAAGCGTAGATACAAATGGTTCAATTAAAAGTGGATCGCTGGGTTGATATTGGAACAGTGTTGTGGCACTGGTCTTTGTTTCTCTTCAATAAAAAAAAATACAAAAAACACTTTATCGACAGCTGTATTTAATTAGAATATCATTGTTTGGAAAGACAAGGACACAGAGGCAGACAGATTTGTAGGTGGACACTGATATTTTGTCTCCTCACAGATCCACGGGCCGGTCGAAGACTGAAGATAGAGACGAACCTCTTGCTAAGAAAATGCTGGTGGATGTCACCTCCACGTGTTTGGAATGAAATGTCCAGTAACTGCTGGTTACCGGCCAGTGAAAAGACTTGCTAACCTGTGTAGTGTTACTGTTGCAGACAGGTATAACATTTATATTTTTGTACATGTTCTCTTGTTGTGAAATTTTAAAAATGTGGACTGACCAACCTGTGCATTTTGTGAGTCACTGAAACATTAATATTTACACATTAATTCACAACAAGGTAACATTTAGATTTTCAACACGTTCTACCATACAACTCTAAAGAACCACTGATTCACTTTCCCTTGTGACTCCAAATAACTTAGGTTTCTATGGCAACGCTAATACAAACAAATTTCATTCCACCAGCTCCCAAAACATTTGAAACGGTGCAGAAGAAGAACAAATTCCACAGTGTCAAACAGTCATTGAGGCACATTTACAGTTTTAGATTTCAACAGGAGGCATGTTTTCTGCTTGTGTCACCATGTGTTCACACTGTACATGCAGTCTTCTACGACAGGAAAAAATACAGAATAAGCAAAGACAAAAGATAATAACTGCTTCCTCACCTCTACTCTAATACCCTACCAGGGAATGTAGGTTCACATAGTTTAACTTGTTTTTCATTCCTAACATCTTTTATTAGATGCTGATGGTAAATGTCATGAGTCTGTTGCAAGGCAGGACATAATAAGGCACAGTGCTGAGAGAATCCGGCTAAATTTACAGCGTATTGTTTGTCATTTAAATATTTAATTTAAAGGAATGATTTTGAGAATTCAGTCTGTTTGTAACGTTGCTGCACTGATGAGAAAAGGCAAAGTAAGTTTCATAAGATATAAACTGCACGATCAGTTTCTAATTATATCATTTCTGCAGATATGTGCTGCCACATAAAGAACACATAGTTTCATCCTGTAAATAACACCAAACAGTAAATCATGGAAGGACATAGGTCGATCTCTGTCAGGACACAGTCACACCGGAAAGACAATTTTATAAATCAGCAACAGTAAGCAACTTTTCAACCTTAAAATAGCAGCTTCGAATTGAGTTTCGAAGATTAACTCACTTGAATTCCAGAGAATGATGCTGCTTTGGTTTGGACTCCTTGAACAGAGAGCAGCTTCTGGTTCAGGAAGCCGGGGACCATGGGATTATATCCACCGCTCAGTTGTGTTTTAGTGCAGTGAGTGGGACTACGCAACACATGGATAGATGTTTTTCTCCTGATGAAAACCAATTCATTGCTCAGAGGTGGTCAAACATAATTAATCCCCATGTGTGGCTGCAGAGGGCGCTGCTGTTCAGTAAAAGCTACATAGTGTTGCTTTGACATAAACTGATGATTTGAGTGGAGAATGTCAAATGACTTTTTCAAACATTTTCATACATGATTTATTCTTTCTAATAACATTTAATACCCAAACATTTACTCTCAGTATGAATTATTGTATTTCAGTATTCATGTGGAAACGTCCTCACTAGAATAGACAGACGGGGACTTCAGTCCAGGGTGTTTACAAAGATAAAAATATTTTGAGATATTTGAATAAAATGAGAAGGAACTTTTTTGGTTGCAGGTTGAGAGGCAGCACAACTAAGGGAATGGGAAGAGTGCTTTTAGAAATGTTATAAACATTATTGTCATATAAATTTAAAAAATCTATCAGGTACGCTTTGTTGTTTCAGGGTAGTGTCAAATGTGACGATGTAGTATTAAGTATGAAAGAAAGAAAATAAAGCAGCGATAGAAATAAACAGATTAGTGTTTATTTCTGAAAATGTAAGATTTTGAAAGCAGATTGGCTTTTATATTTAATACGAAAAAATAATTTAGCCTCTCAAACGTGAATATTTCGATTATTGAAGTGTTATAAAATGTTTCAGTCTCAACTGTTGATTGGATAAAATAAGAAAATAACAAGAAACTATTTGGGTGTTGGGACATTGTGATAGAGATTTTCAGTCAACACAATTCATCAATTGATTTAAAAAAGTAATCGCTAACTCATTATAGGGTTGAAGGCATTATTTCAGTCAGTGTATCATATTAAAGTTTTGGTGTGGGTGTGAATAAGTATTGAAATACAACAGTGTGTGTTAACTGAGATCTGGTGGTGCTTGTGGGGGCAGGGAGGGATCCATGTCTGCCTTGCTGCGCTTGGCCGGCAGCGTGTGGTCATGAGCTTTGCGAATGTGTCTGTACAGGTCGCCGGACTGTGTGTAGCTCCGATAGCAGTAGCGGCACTCGTAAGGGCGCTCGCGTGTGTGCACAATGGCGTGGCGCCTTAGCGTGTACGTGCATGAGAATGTCTTTCCACAGACGCCACAAGTGGGGACGTCCTCCATGAAGTTACCCATAGAGTCCTGGAAATACGCTGCAGGGTCTAAATGCTGCTGAGCTGTGGACGGAGGAATGAGGGAGGCGGCAAAAGAGTTTTCCTGGGAGGAAGGGCCGGCACCAGAAGAGGAGGAGGACGGAGAGAGGGGGAAGGAGTAGTCATTTGAATGGGACGTCATCTGTAGTAGGGCCTGCGGGTGGGAGTGGAGAAACTGAGGACTGTTCAGCTCCTCTTCCTGGATGTCATCTTCAAAATCATTGTCCAGTTCCATCACTGGTTCTCTCTCTCTGTTCTCCTCCTCCAGCTCTTCATCAGATATAACTATGGCCTCTACTTTGACTTTGACATTCTTCTCGTCACTGCTGTCTGTATGCACTCTGCCTACACTTCTTATGGGGTGTGAGGCTCTGGTATCCCCCTCAGGCCCCCCAAGGGTTTGTGTCTGACAATGAATGTGAAAGTCTGAGCTTTGGCTTTGAACTGACAAAGTGTTCTGGATTCGGATTTGGGGAGGTGCACGCTGAATTGGTGATTGTGTTGGATTGGACTGTAAGTGTGAGTTGGATGCTGACGGTTGGATTAACATGACCCTCTGTTGTCCTCCGTCTGATGTGCCTCTGTGGTCAGTCTCCAAGGGTTTCCGAACATCATTGTCACGGGGAAGTCGTGGTACGTCCTGATGAAGTCTAGGGGAGAGACTGGATTCTGACAGAGCAACCCCTGACCGCCCACCAGCCAAACTCACTGGGATCAGGGAGGAAGAAGACGACGAAGAGGGCTGCTGGTTGCTGCTGCGGCACATGAAAGAAAGAAAGAAATGAGGATAAAACAATAAATAGTAAGAATGCCCAACAATTAAGTGCATGCCCTGTACATTTTACTGGAACTACCAGTTGAATTCCACTTGTCTCTGAATATTATGTAAATTATTTTATATCTATTTTAGTCGATACATTTACAACAGTTTTATACCTGTACATCTCTGTGGTGCTGCAGGGGCTCCCGAGTGCCGACCCCTCCCCCTGACCTCCAATCACCATCCTCGTGTGACCTCCAGAGGCGGGGACAGATTGACCAGTGATGAGGCCCTGCACCTGCTCTCTGCCTGGGGGCAAAGGAGGGGCATCCATACCTGGCTGAGTGGTATCCGCAAGATCAGGGCTCAGAGGAGTGTGAATCCGTGCCTCTAATGACCCCCCACCAGTCCTCCGCTCAGACTTCACAGACTCCAACTGCCTCCTCACCGCCACTGGTGAGAGTCGCACGGCCATTGCGACTGAATTCAAGTGATCTCCTGCCATGGCCACCACAGGCTCAGCTCCACCCCCACCATCTCTTCCTATCTCTACTGCCTTCCTCACACCAGCACTCTCTTCGGAGCGAGTGCTGTCTGCCTCAGCCAGAGGCCCTCGTCTCTGCAGTCGTCTTTTGCACACTCTGACCACCTCATTCATGTGCAGAAAGCTCGCAGCCGCCAATACGTCCTCCACTGGTGGAGACTCCTCCAGCTGCAGCACACCTTCATAGACAAAGTCCAAGAGCAAGCCAAAAGCAGCAGCCGTGACAATGTCACTGTCCAGTGTGACAGAGCTGTTTCCACCATTGCTGCCTGGGGAATCCGAGTAAAACATGTGGAAGAAAGGCGAGCAGGAGGCCAAAACAGCACGATGAGCCAGGAAGCAGGATGATCCCACCACGACAGTGCAGTCACAGAGGAAGCCCCGCTGACGCTGGGAACGCAGAGCGGTCAGGAGCTGCTGGGAATGCTGGGGGAACTCCATCACCTTAGCAAGAGAGACGATAAATCATTACAGACAGCTCTGGGGTCAGCTGCATAAATATCGAGAAGAAAAAGTTATGATTTCTTCAGATAATGACATGCACAAATTAAACATTGGGTCATCTCTTTTGGCAAAACAAAATACATAAAGGGTCACTGCATGCAAATTACAAAAACCACTGTATTACTATTATAATTAATGAGGTTCTCTTAAAATAAAGAAGAGCGAACGCAATATTCATAACACTCTGTTCGACACTTGTGGGCCACCGTACATAAGAATTCCATTACAGTGTTAGCATTAAGAACAGTAACATCAACATGTAGCGACCTCTTTAAACACAGTCCATGGTGGCGACTAAAAAATGACTCTGTGACATCAACAGTAAAAGTAACTTTTGAAAAAGCAGGATACTCACCGCGAGTGTGGCCCGTGTGTCTTTTTAAACACCGTTATTGACAGTTGAGTCTTCGGAGAGCCGTCATGGCGATCTGAGCAAATCCCTCAGCGCAGTTTCACCATCGCATGTGACACTACACACAAACAACACCGTCAACGACGAGCAGGTGAGGAGGACACACAGCCGACAACGTCAAATGATGATCTTCTTCCAGACAGAGATGCAGCTCCTGATCACCCGTGCTAACATCTGTTAGCCAAGTACAATCCCAGAGCGCCACGACCCGTCATCTGCTAGCATCCATTAGCATTGAGTTCGCCTGACACAGAGAGCAGCGGTCCTGCTCTGGGTAACTCGTGTGTTTAGCGAAGCGGGGAAAGTTTTCTCACCCGCGGCTGATGATGCTTGTTTGTTTCCTTCCCAGACAAAATGCTAATTTTCCTCTGTGGTGCTTAGGTTACGACAGCCACACTCCACCTGCCACACCGCCACCTACAGGCGGGTGGAGGGGACAGACAGGAAGTGGGAGCATGTTTGTTGTGTCGTGGAGGTTTGCTCTGAAACGTACCCACAGATTTACACATTACATCATCCAGCAGCTTCAGATCATGATCTGAATGATAGAGCTTCCTGCATTGACATGGACAGTGACAGAGGAGGTAGAGGAGGAAGAGGAAGAAGGAGAAACCGTGGTGGAGAGGTGAGAGATTGTAGCTCCACAGAATGAGATTGTGCCCATTTTATAAAAGCTCCCAAAAACGGATTTCTAACTCATGACATGTCTGTGACATGTTACTATTAAGGCAGGCAGCATGGGCTGTTTGTAATAGTAAAGTCTGGGCTCTTTTTTTAAACCATAGCTATATTTAGAGCTGACAGAGACACTCAATCTGTCCTCCCTGACCAGGACAGAGATGTCCGCCTGTCCAAATCCATGTCTTATGCTCTTCGCCATGGAGCCAACCAGATGGGTCTTCAAATGGGAGCAGGTGAGCTGATCTAGATAAAACAAAAGAGCCTTCACTGATACTGTCACAGTCTCTGTCAGAGGTTTTGAAGTATGAAGCTTCCAGGACATCTTTTCATATCACTCCGTAATCAACGATGATCATGATAAACATCACATTGTTGTTTATTTTAAGTTCATTGACAGAATTTCGCTCCTGAGTGACGGTTGTGGTTTTAAACGTTTCTTTATGACAAACACTATTTTACAAATCTGAGGTAGTGCACTCAAATGAAATCTGATTTATTTCCTCACCATGCTTACACACAATATATATTGGACTTTTGTAATATGATGAATAATAATATTAATAATAGTTTTATATATATTTATCCAAATTTTGCCATGGATTTTGTGAATCACTTTGCAACCTTGTTTAGATAAGGGCTATACAAATAAAGTGTTTTAGTTATTATTATCATTATTATGTTGTGGGTTTATTTTTTGTCTTGTAAATGTAAGAGTTGAGTAAATGTAAGAGTTGTAATGCTGTATTATTTTCATATATCGGTCTATTTCATTTTAATGTGACCAATTGGCTCACTAAACACAATTGTTTAATTAAAGCATATTATTTGGAGATCTGTGCTTCAATCACAGCCTCTTCATCTGATGGACTGAGTCACTCATATTATGAACCATAGTCAAAGCACTCAATACAATCAGGGTATAACCCCACCCCCTGTGCTCTTAGTTTCACGGAATGCTTGTGGACTGTAAATGTATTCCAGGGCAGCATGCAGTGCACAGAGGTGAGTGAAAAATGGAACTGTGATCAGAGTTATAACAGCTATGATTCCTCACAGATGGCTTCTTGTTTGTGGAAGAGCTCTTGGCTCACCCGCAGTTTCGCTCTTACTCATTGGAAGACATCGAGAGAGTCGTGGTCACAAATGACAAGCAGCGCTTCAAGCTCCGTTCACACCCAGAGGATGGACGCCTGGAGATTCGAGCCAACCAGGGCCATTCAGTGCAGGTATACAGAGCAATGAGTTCTAGGATTGTTTGTATTCCTGAACAGAGACACATGGACATCTGTGGATGGCACAGAGAGGAAGAAAATTGGTTTCATCAGCAAACCAGCATGCCAGGATGTTTGGGGATATGTTGATATGTATGTTATATTTGTGCTGTTTATTTAATGTGCACCAAAACTGCTTTTAGATGGATCAGTTTTCCTCCTTGTGGACTAACATGTTGAATCTATGTGGTTTAGTCACATCTTAAATTGTCCCATAATTTTGATCCTATCCAGTCAGTGTTTTCTCCAGATTTTCCCCAAACAGTAGTTGACCTGACTATCACTATAGATTTTTACAACTAATGAAGCAAAGTTTAACAAAACTGTAATGGTAATCTAGTCCATCAAACTTCTCCCTGGTTCCTTTGCTGTTGTCAGGTGAGGGATTTGGAGCTGAAACCGGTCCTGACTGGTTCTTCAGACTATCCAGCTGAGGCCATTCATGGCTCCTACCTCAGCAAATGGAGCTCTATCCAGCAGCAGGGTCTGAGCCGCATGAAGAGGATGCACATCCACCTGGCATCAGGACTCCCAGGGGAGGATGGTGTCATGTCAGGTGTGTGTGACAGAAAAGGAGACACACACGCGTGTCTTCTGGGACATTCAAATAACTGGTCCTACAGAGTCATTTCATTTTCCCTCCAGGAATGAGAAGTGACTGTGATCTTGCCGTGTTCATCAACGTCACAAAGGCTCTGGCTGGTCAGTTTAGCCTTTTGACTGTTTCCCAATTGAGTCCACTTGTTTATCCAACAATCTGTCTCATATCTGTTTTTAATGTATTTGTGACTGTACAGATGGTATTGAGTTCTTCTGGTCAGAAAACGGTGTGTTGCTGACTGCAGGTGACGCAGAGGGAAAACTTCTCCCAAAATACTTTAGCCGAGCCTTAAGACTGAGACCCACACGTAAGAAAAGCTATCACATGGAGTTTTTTAGATTTTGTTTTGAAGGATTCATGATCACTGAGGTCACTCTTGTCCTGTGTTTCAGGGAGCATCCTGCCACTGCAGTAGAGGCAGCCTGCGTCACCTGTGTGTAACCGGGGGGACACACACCTCTCCCCTGCCGCTTTCTCCCTCCTGCCCCACCCTGAGCAGTGAGCAGCCGCTGAAGGGGTAAAAACTGTGGCCTCACGTCAGGCGTCCTGGAAGACTGCTCCAACCAAGACTGCCAGTGGGAGGAACCAATGTTTTGATTGATTGAGTTAGGTGGGTTTAAAACAGTGGTGATGATACTGTAGTGCGTGATGATTTAAAGCAGCCAGCCAGTGTCATTTCTACTAATATTTGTTAGAACAGCAAAATACAAGATGACAATAACAAAATAAACTTCCACTTTCATCTGAAGGAAAGAACATATAGAAGGACATAAAGAAAATATTTTTTTCTCTTACAACTAATTCAATAATATACATTAAATTATTATATATATATTTAAAAATTGAGAGTTAGTTGAGACTCTCCTTTACATCTGTACAGTAAATACAAAGCAGCTGCTTAGTTTAACGACAGGTTTCTGCTGTCAGCCTGGTTCTGTCAATATTTAGGTAACAAATCCTCCCAGCACCTTCAAATATCACCACTTAACATGTTATATTGTTTGTTATGTTATACCATGTAATATCACACCACAACTTCCCAGTTGTTCCCGTCTGTTTCCAGCGAACATGCTGAATCACCGCTGCAATATTTGAACTGAAACTGTGATAACAATCTGGAAAATAAATAAAATAAAAGTGCTGTAGGAAAAGATAGATTTTTGAATTGGTCCATTTTTGAATTAGAACATTTTTAATTGGTCATGTCAGTAATAAAAAAAAATTAAGAATAGTTAGCAAGGTGTGATTAAAGCTTTGATAGATGGAATCTTTACTGTGTTGATACTGAATAGGTGTGCGTCCATGAGTGTACAACAGTTTTTAGTGTGAATATGTGCATTACATACGTGTTTATTTAGAGTTTACAGTATCAGACATGCATGTTTATGTAGTTCTAAATATGTTCCTGTGTTTTCTCTTTTGCTCTGATTAGACAGCACTTGACCATTCCCGTCAGTGTTGGCTGTGATCGAGCGTCATAGAAATTCTATCAGTGTGGGGATACTAATTCATCTGTGGTTGCTGGAAGGATCACCTGTGCTAGCATCCTGTGGTGGGTTGATGCTTATAACAGTTCCCTTGGTAACACTTGGTACTTTGGCAGGAGCATCCTCTGGAAAAGGAGAGTCCATTCAGAGTTAATCCTAAATTAAACTAAATTGGAAAAGTTGTCATTGACAGAATCAGGATTACAGTAGGGAAGCATCTTTATTTGTATATGACAAATTAACCAACTTATACTAGCGAATGTCACCTTTTACATTTCAGTAAATTTCCCCGTTGTGGGATGAATAAAGTATATCTAATCTAATTTTCTCATTGTATTGTTAGTGCTAACTAAACTATGGCCCACATAGGTCAATCTGAATAAAAAGTTATAAAATATATAACACTGGTCACAAATACACACACACACTGCCTGCTGCAACTAACAAGCTAACAAACATTTGCATGTGTGGTTAGTCATGTGACTCAAGGAAAGCAGAGGATGCAGGAACTGGTTTTTAGTTAACGGACTGCCTTTACTGTGTCTTGCAAGATATGGCCACACAGCATGGGAGAGGAGATAATTCATCTTAAGCTTCCTGAGTAATAAACAACAGAAGTTACCACCATATGTCACGACTACCAGGAGTAAAGATTATTAAAAGTGACTTCTGTAATTAGATTTTTTTCTTATCCACATGTTTATGTGGAAAAGATTGTATTTTTAATTGTTGGCTCTAATAATAATGTGATGAAAGTGATAATACGACTGCAGCAGTGGACAAAGTTTAGCTTTGCATCCTGAATAATACTGATTACAAGTCTGAATACTAAAGGGTGAAAAAGAAAAGCAGCTGGTGGCTTATCCAAGAGGTGTTGTTACGACTCCATGAAATTATTTTGTCTTAGTGATGATGAACCAGATGTTACTTCATCCTGAAGGAAAGTGGAAGTCAGCAGGAGGACCACTTGACTTGAACTCATGTGGACTCCTCCCTCCTCAGAAACAGTGCATGTGAATCTAACACTAGAAAAACTTTTTGTGACTGACTAAATGTAACATAAAATTCACTGTGTGATTTAGTCTCAGAGAGCTTCATGGCCTCCGGTCAGCTTGTGAAAGAGTTCCTCATTGAGCGTGTCGCTCTTCTCACGACTGCGTGTTGACATGAAAATGTAGCCTCCAATAAACTCATGAACGATTTTACAGTCGGCAGTCACGCAGCTGAACGCAATGTTGACGTTGCCTTCAAACTCGATGGCCATCTGGAGGGGTCAGAGACACAGACACACACACGAAGAAACAAATGTTAGCTAAGATAAATGCATAATATTAGGAATGATAATTAGACACAGCGAAAAAATAAACTCATCCCTGTAAGAACCAGAAGTCCTCTGGTTTTATAGTCAGTGTTAATGAGGTCACTTCCTGTATTCCCGTTTTACTGCTGATCAAACCTCCATCATAACTGGAGGTTTCTCTCTGTGTGTAGCTTAACTAATGTTTTATTTAAGGTTTCTAAAGTCGCAAATTCACTCAGACTGACATTTAGACAAATGGCTTAGTGACATAAGATTTTCCACAACCCATGACCGCTCAGAAAACCAAAACGAGCTAATTCACCAGCGCACACATCTTGCAAACTGTTCTCCCAGACAAAAGCCTGATTACAGAGTCTGACCTGTCGTATGTCCCAGTTGACGTTCCACTGCTTCATGTTGTTGTAACGCCACGTCTTGACCACATCACCCACTCCCAGGTCAATGCGGATTAGGCGGTTTGGGGCGATGCCCATTACCTCGTCTTTTCGGCTACCTTTGAACCTGTTGGTCAAACAAATGTCTTTCAGTGTCCTGTTGTTAAAATCTTGCTTTGGATGCCATCACTTTTATCAACACTCATGTTTATACCACTACTGCGTCAGGAGCAGGAACTGATGAATGAATGTTTGACAGTTTCAACATTCATCAACTGAACTGTGCCTCAGATATTTTTATTGTTTGGCCTTAAATTCTTTACTGTTCTTTTTTAAAAATACAACTATAACAGTCATTTATGTATTTATGCTGTGTATGAGTAAATATGTATTGACATTTTACGTAATAGGAAGAAAAATGTAACTATCAAAGTTCTAGTTTGGGACCAATGGGATTAAATTGATGAATTCTGAAAAAGCTTCAAAGTAAACTGTAAACGTAACCTGACAACGAAGTATGAGAGACCAAAGTCAGGAAGAGCCTGCCAGATCTGCAGGAAGCGCATCACTGCATCATTCAGCGAGAGCTGAGCCACGTTCTGGTATGCGTCCAGGATACGAGGGGTCAGCTGGAGGAACAGGTAGAGGGTAGAGATCAGATGTGATCATATATTTGCTGCACAAACTTATAAAGTCAATATCCATCCCTGTACTGCTGCAGATGTCTAATACAAATATGAAACCTTGCCTCTAAACTTTCTTATCATTTTGTGTCATTTTTCATTCCTCCTCCTGTGTGGCTGTTGTACCTGTTTTGTTTTGTACTTCTTGTGGTAGCGTGGTGATACCAGACTGTGGGTATTGATGCTTTCATCGTTGGCAGGTGCGTTACTGTTGGAACCAGTGTTGGTTTGCTGCATTTCCAGGAAAGTGTGGATGCTCTGTATTTCACTCTGGAAACTGCTGTCTGCGAGACTCATGCATTTGGAGGCCAGTCGACATGCAGCCATCCACTGAGCATACTGCTGCTTCTGGAGGGCGAGAGACAAAGACACAGTGTAGATAGAGAAAGAGAGAGAGAGGAGAGGTGGAGCTGGGGTCAGAGGTGTGAGATCGTGAGACAAACAGTAACATGAGGTGTCGAAAGAGAGGTGATGGAAATGAGAGGATGTCACATACAGAAACAAGAGATGTGTGCGTGTGACCTCACGTTTTCACAGCGCAGATAGACCTCGTTCATGCCCTCAGGCGCTGGTATCAGGAGTCTGATCTGGAACTTTTGTGCGGCCATGTTAACGTCTGGAGCCACTTCACACCCTGTGTGCAGAGTCATTATCAAAGTATCAGAAAACTCAGACCTGGAGATGAAATGTTGTTGGGACATACAGAGGAGAGAAACAAACACTAATGTCTTGTGTAAATGATGGTCTAATCACACTTCCTGTTCTCTTCTGTCTTGATGACATGTGCGTATTTGTGTTTTATTTTTTGTTAAGTGTCAAAATTTTGGTTAGGCTATCCACAATATGGAAATCAATGCAAATCCTAATAAGAATACCTGCCTGAACTTGTGTGTGTGTCGGGATTTACTTGGAAGCATCACTTAATGCTGTAGTACTGTATGTGATCATTTCTGAGCAGTGATGTTTCACTGATCTAAATTAACAGGATACTAAACTATGACTGCCAGTTCATCTAACTAATTGATTCATACTTATGGTTCAATAACTGAGGACACGAATGGTGACCTGACTTAGCAGGAAATGTAATACTAATAAAAAAGTATGATAGTTTATTCAGTACCTTTGAGGTTTATCTGTTGGATGGGCTCTCCGATGCTCTCCTCTTTGCTCTTGAAATAAGAGATGGATGTATCCTGGAACTTGAACCAGTATTGTTTGTATCCCTTCAGCGTCAACCTCTTTGGCCTGAAACACAGTCACATTAGATAGATAGATAGATTTCACCAAATCACTTCCACTGTTGTCTATTCATGTATAACAGAAAATGAAAAAAAAATTGAAAATACAGTTTAAGTTTTTGTCAGTGGTTCAAAAGTAAAACATTTGTTAAATAGTAGATGTTTATTTATGTTTATGTCATCAGTCAAGATCAGTTCATGTAGACCTGAGAGGTTGGAAAAGGAATCTCACCTGAATATCTTCAGATAGTCATTGAGTTCTGGTGCAGTCATGTTTTCCTGGAGGAATGGATAAATGATTCACATCTCACTATCTTGTTTCCGTGAAGAACAACATAGAAATGATTATTCTTTGAAATCTCCCTTTAAACTCGTACTTCAAACAAAGAAATAATATAATAATATAATATATAATAAAGTGAGTCCAATATGTCTGACCAGCAGATCGGATGCAGAGCTGCTGTCTCCATCCATCTTGACTTCTAGACACTGCAGGGCTGATTCCAGGTCATCCATGGCTGCACTGGAGCTCAACATCTGGGGCTCGGACTGAGACACCTTACTGATGTGGTACTACATGAGTTTCAATAGAAGACAGGAGAGTGACAAAGTCAAATGTACGAGATGTGAAAAGAGACTGTGTTGTAGCTTCCTATTTTATGTGGATTCTAACATCAGTTTATAAAGGGCAATCTCTTGTAACTTGTCTTCAAGAGAGACAGAACTTTTACAACTAGTTCTACCTTTAACCTTAGTGCAACCTTAAATCTGTTATTGGAAATACAAATTGGGTGTAATTTTTAATCCAGTAATGTAGTTTGACATATATTGACAAAATATGGCGATATATGGCTTTAGTCTGGATCCTTACTAGTGTCAAAATGAAAATTGAACTTTTGAATTCCTGTAAAACACTTCAGAGCTAAATAGGGGAACCGTTCACTTCCTATAGAGCATTTTGAAAATAATGTTTCTATTTCGGTTGATGCACCCATTTCTCCCTCCACAGCAGTTTCTACCTGCAGAGCTCCAAACAGCATCATCTCCTCCTCTGTGCAGTCGATGTCCTCCAGCAGGAGGTTCCAGCGAGCCTGCTCATAAAGTTGGGTCAGACGCACAGCATCGTACTGCAGGGACACACAAGAGGAATAAGAGGGTGGAGGTGAAAGAATGGTTACACTGCCACTGTACTGTGCACAAAAATGTACTGTATTAACATTTACACAAACACACACACACACACACACACACACCTTGGGTTCTATGTCATGGAAGGCAAAGTATTTGAAGCGAAGCCAGAGTCGATCATTTTCTTGGATGCCCTGCTGCAGAAGACAATGGGATGAGTCCAACCACCTGAGAAAACAAAATTGTAATTATACATATATACAGTATATATATATACATAAATATTACGAGTCAGAAGTGTGACTCTTTAGATTCAGACTCTTTGAGAAACAGGAGGCCTGAAGCTAAACTTTGTTTATAACCTTGCAGAATATGTAGTATAAAACTGTGGGGCTGTCAAGCTTTAACTCTGCTTGTTCTCAAAAGCCACAGCTCGTCACTCGTTGGTTTTAGCACACGTGTATGTATATGGACATACCTGCCATTGATATGGGCCTTGTCTACCACGCTGGCTGGGCGGTACTGCTTGGCTATGACTTCTGGGGCGGGGGGAGGCTGAGTAACTGAAAGCATCTTGTAGATAGCCTCCACCTGAGGTGAGTCAGCAAAGTGAGCTGGCATGCCGTTGTACAGACAAGGCCGGGACACTGCAAATGAGAAGTGAAAGGTTACACCTCTTTTTTTAATAGGGAGTTAACTTCAAGGGAATTAAGTGACTAAAAATTGAACGGATAAAGTCTGAGCTCGATAGTTGTCTCAGTTTTTACTGCAAAACGTACAAGAAACTGATAAAACCATCAATCAAACTTTATTTGTATGGAACCTTTCAGACAGGTCCCATGATGCATATTTCATCAAATTTAGTAAGATGGCATGAAAACATGTACTAATACATTTAACAGACATATAAAACAGTTTAACATTTTCCAGCGGCAGATAATGGATGAATGAATAGATTATATATACCATACACATTATAAACTCCATGATTCATCTGAATCTTTTCCCCTGTGCTTCATGTTTACCTTCATTTACAGGAGCATAATGTGACTGTTTGTATAAAAGCTCCTGAGGCTAAATCTCATCCTTGAGCATACCTCAGTGTCTTCTTAGAGGCAAAACACACTCAAATTAAAATCTTTCAGTGATCATTGTTATAACCTTATGTGCTGCTCATATGTTGAAAGGTTATTTTTAATATTTTCTTTATTGCACAACAACAAAGGGAGGAATCCCTTTAAGAAAGGTCCAAGAACAATAACGTAAAAATGAAATTGGTGGTAGTAAATCAATCTTTGATCTTTTGAAATTAGTTTTGACATATTGTGCATATGGTACATCAAACATTTTTGACATTTCTTTACATATATTGGCTCAGAGACACAACTTCTCATATGTGTGTGAGTGTATGAAGTGTGTACCTGAGGAGAGGGGCACCTCGCTCAGGTCGTAGATCTCCTCTGTTGAGTTTTTGTCTTTCTTCTTCTTTTTCTCCTCTACAGGCCGAAGGAGGGAGAGCTCCTCAGGGTGACGGATGTCTGTAGAGGTAACAGAGAGGAAATAGAGATTTGTTTCATTAAGCAGAGTTTGTCTCAGCTGTAATACAATGGTAGTGTGTCTGATTCCGGGTCTGAAGAATGTGTGTGTGTGTTAAACTAAGCAGGGAACACATCTGTACAACACTGTGGTACAGACACAAAGACCTATGACACAAAGGTTAGCGAAACCTGCCAAGTATGAAACTCAAAATCTCAGAATTGCTCTGCTGCTCAGATTATTCTCATTTTACAATTGTTTACAAATTACACAACTGATTTCTAAGGATCGGATGTATCTGAGTGGTATTTAAGAGCCTGACATGCATCTGTGAATTCAGATGAGAAAGTAGCTTGTTCAAACAGATAAATCTGCTCGGTCATAAGATTCCTATTCAGTGCAACAATGTCCTGGAATTATTTTGGGATTGGTCACACTTCATAGTTGAGGCACAGAAATTTAGACCATGATTTTTCATATTTCAATAGATAGAAGCGAGTGGTAGCGAGTCTGACTTCAGATCAGAAGGTAGCATGTTCACACTAGGGATCCAAAACTCCATTATCTTATCTAAGATGATACATTGTGCTCTAATAAAACGATTAAATTTGGGTCATTGTCTCAATGCTTAGTTGTTATTCAGTGATGGAGGTGAAGGAGTGGTTACTCTTCAGTTCTGTGGGTCGACTGTGTCTAACTCCAGATCTGAAGTTTGTTCAATGTATGACAAGACTCTGTGGCGCAACGGTAGCGCGTCTGACTCCAGATCAGAAGGTTGCGTGTTCAAATCACGTCAGGGTCAGGATACATATTATTTAAACTAACAGGTGCCACAAGCCGTTTGATACTGTTTCACATCATGGTTATCGTGTCTATGCTTTGTTGAGCAGAACAATTAGATTCAAGTGTCATAATCAAAAGGCAGCCACTGACAGTAATGGATTAAAACCATTGTAAATATTAGGCAGATTCAGTCTTTAAGTGTTGAGTTATATTTCATTTTGCTCTGCAGCGGAAGCCCATCCTTTGTTTTTACACACAAAGAGAGTTAATAGAGATCTATTTCTGTGTCTGTTCCTCCTCTCAGTGTTCGGGAATTCGATAGAAATCCGAGCTTTCTTAAACTGTACCTCAGCTCCCTCTAAGCTGCTTTTCTACTGACAGATTTCATTAGTTCCCCTCAGTCTGCTGCTTTTCAAAAACCTTTGCAGTCAGTTGCCACCTCCAGGGGATTTCTGGTGAGGAATTGAGACCAAGAGGTGCCACAATTAGAATAAATGAAAGCATGAAGCAGATGGTGGGGGCCTGAAAATGATGTGTATGTGTGTGTGTGTGTGTGTGTGTTGTTATAGTCAAATTAGACTGCAACATATAAATGAGACACATTTACACATCTTGCATAATTAGGTCATGAACAGCTTCTGAGTAGAAACAGAATGAAGAAGAACTGAGGGAATGGTTCCATTACTATATCACATTACAGTTAAAGGAAGGAATGAAACAAACAAGCAAACAAACTGAGACACAAAGAAAGAATGAATGGACTCACTGAGCATCTTGCAGATGCCCATCACGGTCTGGAAGACGGGGCTAGAGAAGCAGGCCTTCAGCCTCAGGGTGATGCCGTTGGGCAGACCCAGCTTCAGGGGCTTGTGCTGAGGCATGAAAATCAGCCGAGCATCAGCATGAATGCCATATTTCTCCAGAGTCCAGGACGTCCGCAGCAGCCACCGCTGCTTCTGCTCCCACCACAGGACATGGTCCGACCAATCCTGCTGGATCTCTGCAGAGGACACACACAAAACAAATGTCACTAAAGGCCGAGGCTGAGCTAACATCCATTTGTTTCAAGCACTCACAACATTAAAGTGACAATGAGGGGAAAATGATTCATTTATATCGTATCTGTTCTATGTAGCCTAGTGTTACTGTTCACTTCATTAGGAACAACCCAGAACAGTTCGGCCATCAATTCTTAAATTAATATTAGCTTCTGTTTTATGTGAAAATGGCTGCTGTGAAGGACGTTCAGCAACACTGGATTTTAACAGTTGCAACAATGGCCTCCACCAGAGACTCTGTGGCGCAACGGTAGCGCGTCTGACTCCAGATCAGAAGGTTGCGTGTTCAAATCACGTCAGGGTCACATTCTCTCAATGACCCATGAGTTTTCTATGGACTTGGTGTAGAACATTATTATGTGAGTTTCTGGCTTTGATGCACCACGCACAAGAAATTGAGTGAAGATTAAAATGACAGACAATTGATCGTCAACCGATCGATGATTAGAATAAATCAGACATCTGAGGTAAATGCATTTAAATGCGTCCATGAAATGCAGAGTTGCTGAGCTCCTTGCTCGCCTTTTCTTTTGCCCTAATTTTCTCAGAGGAAATCTCAAAAGGGATGTTTCAGTTTCATAGCAACCACCTAACTTCAATCCCAAAAAATTTAAAATTATGATTCACTAAATAAAATAAATTGTATGATAATTAGAAATAACAATAAACTAACTTTATAAATAACATATTTGCTATGTGAATGTAAAATATAGTATAAGACTATCATGGTATAATATAATTATATCACATATAACAGCTGAGCAGTCTCTACTGTTATAATACTTAAACATACACCTCCTTTTCTGCATAACAAGTAGTTTTATTTATAACACATACTACTTATTTTTGCAGTTTTGTAATGGATGGTTTTAACTAATGCATGAGTTGCATGATGATTTAATGCATGTAGGATGTGTCATTAATTCCTAATCATTATAACCTCACTATGATTTTTTGATTATTTAATTCTTGTTGGATCATCAGTCAGTAACTTCATTTATTCATTTAAATGCCACCAAATTAACAGGAGCCTATGTGCAAAGCAATATAAATTTCGATCAGGGGCTCAGAAAATACTATTTTCAGTGTGTGACTGAGAGAAAGACTGAGACAATCAGCGTCAGACAGACAGTGACCTACGTGTCTTTTCCACCAGCTTGAGGATGACCCCTCCGACGTGGAGTTCAGAGGTCACACTGAGGTTGACAGGTGGGGCATCAGGCCCCAGGTCCTCCACTGTGACTAACAGGTCCCAGGCTGCCATACTGAGAGAGAAAGAGAGGAAGAAAGAGGATGAGAAAGAGAGTGAGGAATGAAGGAGACAGGTCTGACAGAGCGGAGTAGACAGATACCAAGAGAGGATAGCAGCAGAGACAAATTTGAAAAGAAAGAAGCACTAGATTTAGTCAAACTGAAAACAAGTTGTTGGTCAGAAAATGCTTTTTAAATGTTTGATAAATGTGATTTATGTAAATAAGATGAACATGACAGATCTTATTGAATGATATCAAAATAAAACATCTATTTAACCCCCAACACCATCTCTTCAGGTCAGGTATTAAAATCTGTCAGATGTTTCTTCATAGAAAATGTAATATTTGAATCATTATTAATGTACAGTCCTATAATGAATGTCAGTAGTTAGAAATCTGTGAACAAATTGTTATCATGTTTGAAGTATGAAAAAAATGATAATAACATTGTATGTCAAAAATGACAAAGAGGATAAAACTGCTGTGAAAAGGTGAATTACACAGCCTGTAACAAAAGCACGAGAGAACTAAATGTTAAAGATATTAAACCTGTCAATCATATTACAGGGTTCAATGTCACATGATAGGGAGTAACACAAACACACACATACAAATACTGGATGACCTTATACTGGCATGTCCAGTTTAAAGAGCACTTCCTTTTTCTGCTTCAAACTATTGCCATGTATGCACACTTCCGCTTTCTGAGGCACCCGCAGTGTGATGTTCACACAGAGCTAAAACAGTTACTTATTGCATGTGTGTGAGAATTAGTCTGATTTAAAGATATTACATTTGATATGAGCTCGTTCCTCTTGTTATTGTATTTTCAAACATTACTATCACTAACAATGCCATGACAATGAATAAATGACAGGCCTGCACCATTCCTCCCCTCTATTGGAGGCTTATACTTTACATTTATCTGAGTGGGCTCCGATGTGTGACTAGTGAACCAATTTCATTATATTATATAAAGCGATGTGACCTTGTAAAAGACATATGTAATACAAAAGCCCCACATGTACACACCCCATCCTAACGTTCTCTGTCACTCATGCTGTCAGACACGCAACCACACAGTAAAAAAACATTACCTTCAGTCTCCTCTGTTCAAGGTTTGGAGAGGAGGAAAGCGGAGGGACCCCTGTGCCTCTGCCAGATCTCTGAAGAAGCTCCCCACGTTTTCGTTGAAAGTTTTGTGCAAGAGTTTTCGCCTCTCTCGGGTTGGGTGGGTTGAGGTCTGTGCAGCTATATCCGTGGTTGCCTTTGTCACTTCTGTCAAGACAGCCTTGTTCCTTTTTTTTTGTCAGTTTCCGCCAGGCGGAAATGTGAAATAAGCTAAATTTTTGACTGACAGGCGGTGCGAGTTACGCATATCAGGCAATGTGCATGTGCATATTCCTACAGAATATGTGGAGGAGATGTTAAACGACCGACAATACACAGTATCACTCTCTTCCATTTGTCTCAGAAAGCAAGCACACAACCAACTCATGGTAGACCGCAGATCACATTTGGGCTTTTGCAAGATTAGCAATAAGTATTCGTAGGATATGTATTATTCCCTGTGTTATATTTTCATCTGCATTTCTTTGTATGTTTGTTTGTTTTTTAGCAGGATTATGCAAAAACTGTGGGTCAGATTACCATGAAACCTGAAGGAAGGTTGTGGCAGGGGTCGGGGAAGAGCCTATTACATTTTCAAACATGGGAACAGTCTGATATTCGGTTTTACGTTCCGCTAGGGGGCGACAAAATTGAGATTAATAAGCAACAGATAATGTTACCTTCAGGGGCCTTTTTTTACAGTGTGCAGATTGAAGGAGAGAAACACAGTAAAACAGTGTGAGGAGACAACTATACAACTGCATCCTACTACAATATGATATGTGAAACTCCTTAAACAGATCGTTCTGTCATGTAATTATTTTAAACTGAAAAAATAACTAAACGAGAAAATGCGTATATTTATTTTAACTTTTGTTAAAGCCCTGCTTCCTTCCCTATAACTATGCTGCAAATGATACTTCAATAAAATAACAAGAGACATTTTATATAAAGGTTAAGAAACCTTTTTTACCTCGGTAAAATAATTATATTTAACACTTTTGGCCATAATTATAATATTTCCATGATTTTTGAAAGAGGCCTCAGGGTTGTTTCGTTGGCCTCGGCTCTCCCATGTCATCTGACCGAGGGGACGGACTGTGTGAAGCTAAAAATAAAAGTAGTATTGGTCTCACTGTTACATTTATTATTTTCTCTCGTAATAATATAAACGTATAAAAACATCATTATACAAAATGTTAACGCCTATTTATACGTTTTAAAATGAGTAGTTTGAGTGAAAGGTTAACTGGCACCCCCCACTCCCTCGTGTAAATGGTACATTCCACACGTTTTGCGTCCCAAACAAAAATGGCACATGGACGCTGTCAGACGTGAAGTGAAACGTCTGGTGCTTGGCTCGTACCGAAAACGAAACTTAACCGTGAGGTTGACATTAATCTCCGGGGAAGCTTCAGTAACTCGACACGTTAGCCACCCCGGTGTCTAACATGGCGCTGCAAATATCAGCTCTACTTTCACATGTCAGAGCCCTCTCCCGCTCCCTCGGCTCTGTGCCCCGTGTCCGTGCCGACTTCCAGAGAGCCGCGGTCAAGTTCAAACACACAGCGGCTCCAGGAAGCCCCCGGCCGGGATGGAAGCCAGCAACAAGTCCTCCCCGCGGCCATATTAACGCTGCCGTCCGAACAGAGAAGTTCTCCACAACAACTGCAGCGACTCTTTGGAAGTCCAGTCCGGGCCACGGGGGGAGGAGAGGCTGGCTGGGTAAAGTAGCCCTCGGTGCGGCCATTGGAGTGAGCACAGTCGCGCTGGTCCACTCTCTCCACACCGGGACCCTGTCCGCCATGCCCGTCAAAGTTAGCCTGAACTCCGCGGAGGGAGACTGGAAGAAGACCAAGGGTGAGACTGAGCCACGAAACCCGAGAAGATTCACATTTAACAGAGCTGCACCTGCCGCTGGTTGATAGACATACACAGTTTAAATTAAACTCACACTACCAGCCCCATGCATGTGAAGTGAATGATGATGATGATGATGAGTACAATTATCAAACATGTCACCAGAACCCGTAGAATTAGTTTAATACTTTGTCCTCTGTAATTCATGCATCAGAGTTCACGACATACTGCACACTTTCATATTATTTACCGTCGGGACACTTTACTGTCATGATCATTTACAGTGTCACAACATTTTGAAATGCTAGTTTGGCTTAAAGGTTCAGTGTGTAGAAATTAGTGACATCTAGTGGTTAATTTCACATTTCAGCTGAAAACCCCTCACCTCTCCATCTCCTTCCAAAAATGAAAGAGAACCTGTGGCAGCCTTCAGTTGTCATAAAAAAGGTTTTAGTGTGCCACTGTAAAAAAACATGGCGGCCTCCGAATAGAGGACCCGCTCCCGATGTATATATAAAGTATTTAAATATAAAGGGCCTATTCTAGGCTAAAGAAAACAACAATTTGTAAAATTTACATGAAACACACTAGTGCAAGCATCACAAGAATTATTTTATGTTCAGTTTCAGATCCCTTTCACCAAAATCTTGCACACTGGACCTTTAAGGTTAAAAGATGAAAACATGCCAACATATCAATACATTTGACAGTATTTTTATAACATTCTGTTGTGTTAAAAAGTGGAGTTTGAGGAATATTGGTTGTGAATTCACAAATACATTGACTTGTCTATGACAGACAGTCTATTGGCAGCACGTGGAGTAATCCCCTCGTGTCTATGTCCTGTTTAAAGATCCAGAAGGTTTTTGCTGTCCTCAACTGGCAGGCAGAATTCAGCATTAACCTGCTAGGTCCAGCTTTTGTATGTCCCGAGATGGGTGAAAGTATTTGCATGTATTGCTGAGTTTTGTAGAAACACAAAGACACAGGTGCACACACACTCACAGGGGTAAAAGTAACACCCCCAGCTTGTGGCTATGTCAGAGCACAGGGTAACCAATATTCATTTTATATCTCGCTACCTCATTACTCCTGATCTCTATCTCCGTTATATCCCTCAGACGTCTTGCTGTCTCTGTTGCTGAAGGACCGGCGTCAGCACTACAGGACGCGTGACTTTGTGCCATTGGATGAAATCCCAGTGTGGACCCCCACTGCAGGTCAGAAACCCATCAGTCCAAGTCACCGTCATGTTTATTGAGGATTGGAGAGCTGTGGTGGTGAATACAAGTGTTATTTGACATTTGGCCTCATTACATCAAATAACTTTTAAAATTCTACACTTAGAGCTTCTCAAGAAATTATGATCAACACAGAGACTTTGAAGAAACCTTTTGTTAAATATGTAATATAAATGTTAATGCAGAAATAGTGTATAGTGCACTTTTTTTTTGAGAAATGAAACTGGCTGAGTAGAGTTGGTTATGTTAAAAATAAGAATAACAGTTATTAATATTCAAGAGGAGAGTTTAGCTGCCAGTCAAACCCAATTTGTCCACACCCACATAAGAGGTTTAATCACAAATCACTTGTGTGGGTGGACTATAGGTGTCCAGTGACTTTCATTTTGTTATTCTGATGTTAAGTATGGGAACAAACCACCAACACATTTCCCTTGTGCAAATTTACCGGATAAAAAATGACTGATCGTCAGACTGATATGTTCATACTGTATTTCTGTGTCTCATTATCAGGTGGTTCTGAGCCAAGCCGCTATCAGAGGAATGAGAAGTTTGACAAGAAGATTTCCCTCTACAGCGGTGACATCACCAAGCTGGAGATTGATGCTATTGTTAATGCAGGTAGGTGTGTGTGTGTAGGTGAATGTTCTTAGTTGATTCAGTGAGCGGGTTTGTCATCCAACAAGGAGCTATTTCTACACATTTTAAAATAAAAATGTAAAATGGCATAAAGCACGATTTTCTTTCATTTTTATTTCCACTATTTGCTGTAAAAGTGTTCATTGGGGAAAAGAGAAACTCATGCAGAAGAATAATATGCAGAAGAAAGCCATCCAGTTGGAAATATGAGAAAGGATTAGGGATTTAAAAGCTTGGTGCTAAACTGAGCGGAGCCTCTGGTCCCTTTTGTGCAGTGATGTGCATGTACTGTACATAAATATAGCACAAAACACCTGAGAGGGCGGTTTGTGCTGTGATTATGGGTGAGGTTATCTGTGTGTGTGGGAGGGAAAGATACAAGCTTTTATGTGGTTACCAACATACTGGGAAGTTTGCTTTAAACTAGTGTATAGTACAGAAGAATATAAGAACAACAGAATGGTTGAGAATCAGAGGGACTGCTGACAGACTCTCTGGAAAAAATCTAAAGCAGGCAAAGCCACACAAAGCGTTGATGAGAAATCTCATCAAGATTACGTGCCAACTCCATTGAAACGGATAAATGTTAATGAAACTCTGTAGATTCAGTCGAGTGATAGCTGCTGGTGTTTTGGGGGTATAACTATGAAAGTCAAGTGTCAATGAACAAAGCTGATCATATATTTTACTCGGGTACCGCATCAGATTTAACTTACTATCCTATTATAGCAATGGTTTGAAGATAATCTTTACTAGTGCATATATCCTCGAAGGGCGTTGATGGTCCCATCAAACTCATTTTCTTAGTTTGTTTTTGTTTTGTTTATGTAGTTTCCTCTAGTCATTTGTCCTGGGATACTACTTCTTTTATTGCAAAGAAACCATTAACTAGCTAGCGCTGCAACGTTCAGTTAATTTAATTATCAATTAACTTGTTGATTTCTTTTTTCAATTAATGAATTTATTGTTGTAGTCAATTAAATGTCAAAAAGTAGCCAAAATTTTCCCATTAGAAGTTTTCAGAAGAAAGAGTCAACACCCCAAAGGTATTCAATTAAATAAAACACCCTTACACCTAAAAACAACAAGTCACCAGACTTATGAGAAGCTGGAACTAACGTGTGCGTTTGCACGATTAAGCAACTCCAGCGATGGAAGGATTATCAATTTTGTTGTAGATTAATTTTGTGTCAAATCATGAAAGTCATTCATTTTTCAGTTTTATTGATCAATTTTAATGTGGAGCCTCCTTGTTACTATGTCGAAAAACTACATACAAGTACTGCATGAAACAGGCCAATAGAAACAAAAATATCAGGAATTGTTACACAGGGAAGATATTTACAAATGCTGAGCTCTGATTAATTTGGGCTTTTCATAGACAGACCAATGTCATACAGAGTAATTAAATAGCACACAAACTAACTTTAGTCATTGTAACAGTTGAATAACAAATGCAATTTATAGCCAACACTAAAAGCTAATAATGGCAAGTGCTACTTAGTAGTCTGAGCCTACAGCTTGATTAAAGGAGTCATTTAATCCCAGTAACCATTTTCTTCTTGTTAAAAGGTTTTTTTTCAGAATGATAGTGTTTACCCCCCATTAGTAGTTTCTTTCACCAGCAGCTTCAAGAAAGATTATGGTCTTTCTTTTGGCCACTAGATGGGGCAACAAACCCAATCATGCACTGAAAGACCTTTTCCCACAAGGCCCTTTGGACATTCGGGAGAAATTTAATCGGTGTCTTGGCACAGACTAGTATGGGGGGGGAGTGAGGCAGGCCAGCACGCCTAAATGATGCTTGATGATTAGACTGTAGCAGAAAATGATAGATTTTCAATGGCAGCTGACTGTCAGCAGGTGCATGCTGTGCCAGCATCCAGTGAATGTTTTGATCGTTGACTCTCATTTATGACATTACTGCTTGTGCGTGTGTTGGCAAGCGTTCATTAATGCATCTGCCTACAAATTTTTAAGTAATTATGAGTGTACGTGCAGCAGGCGATTGTAATTTGTCTCTGAGTGGCTGAAGAGGCGACTTTGTCTTGTGTTTTACTGGAGCTTTTACAGAGTCGCACAATGCAAAGTAGCATGGAATTAACAAGAGGAAACTGCCAGTAAAGTGTCGTTTAGTAGAGAGAGGACGAGGCAAGGTGAGGGAGGGAGAGTGAAAAACAACAGTGCCAGAGGAAACATGACTGAGAGACAGTCAGCACACACCAGCTGACAAAAAGCATGCAGAGTCTGGAGGAGTGAAAAGAAGATAAAAGAGAGGCGGGGGGAGGACAAAGGCTTGTATTTAAATCTCGGACTGTATTGCCATGGCAACAAGCAGGTACAGGGTACCCTCAAAGGACTTTTGGGCAGCATAGCCAGTTCATCATTTTCTGTGTGACTGATTCTGTGTGGTCATTTTGTTGACTAAGTGGCTGACCTTTTCATTCAATGACTAACTGAACTTACTGAGTGACTAAGAGGCCCATAGAGTCGCAGTTAAAGAGATAAGACATTAAAAAAACAAGGCAGCAGCAAAGAGACATCGAGGGGAAAGAGAACAATTATAAAAGTGAAGGTTAGTCACGCTCGTTTAGAAAATGACTCATATTCTCCTGTTGCAGGTTGAACAGCAGAGCTCCAGCATTACAGAGCAGCCACCCTGCGCCTGTGGTTTTTGACATGTGTGCAGAACACTTTTCTGGCTGCTCTGAAAGGCCTTGAAGCATCATTTAGCCCCTAAGGCAGCAAACATTCAATTGAAGCCAACTGTGGCCAATTATATGCTATACTGACAGACTGGTCGGCAGGTTGGGAGGGTGGGTGGGGGGCTTCCAGGCCTGGCTAGTGGTGAGCAGTGGACTCTACACACACAAAAACACAAACATATGGATGCATACAGAGACGCCCACGCAGACCCTGTGTGGATCGATGCAGATACACAGATACAGAAGCAGCTGTGGATTAACAGGTGGGAACTTGGTTATTTGCTGCTCCCGCCTGCTTCCTCCACAGTCAGAACTCATTGATCAGGTGAGCGGGGCGTTGCAGGGAGGCCGGGCGGTCGCTGTTTGCCGTTTGTGTCGCTCTCAATAAAGATTGGATTTACAGTAACTCTCCACTCCTCCTCCTTATCCTCCACTTCTCCTCCTGCCCCTCCACTCCCACTCTCCCACTCTCCCTCCACACTTTTACAGCCCCTGGCTCCTGCCCACTCCTATAAAACACTATAAACGTAAAAACCCACAAGCACTTAAGAGCCGTCCTGGTGAGGAGAGGGGGAGGCGGGAGGGAGGGGAGGAGGGTGTAGGGGGGAGGGCCAGAAACATCCTCCTCTTTACACCCCTCAATCACTCCGGCCGGAGAAGGAGAGCGAGATGGAGGGGAGGATATATTGTCTCTGATGGGCTAGCTGATTAAGATGGATTGCACAATGAAATGTCGTCGGACTGATGAGATCTTGGAGTGTGTGTGCATGTGTGAGAGAGTGTGTGTGTGTGTACAACATCTCAGCAGCTAACTTTGCATTAAAACCTTTTTCCAAATTGATTAAATGCAAATTTGCTTAGCTCTACTGAGCTGCATTTTCACTCGCAAAAAGTTTTATTCCTCATTTCCATTCTATCACTTACTGTACTTTCAGCAGGCGTGCACTGTTTACTGTGCGTGACATTAATTGCTACTTATTTTGGCCTTCCCATTTCTCAGCATGGAACCAAAGTTTAATAGAAAAATATTTAAAAACTGGACCGGTAAAACCTCCTGGTATTCTTGCTTAATGTCCTTTTTTCCAGTGGTGCTAACAGTGTGTGAGAGTAGGCTGATAAATCTTTCAGGCTCGACTATAAAAAAAAAAAAAAAAAAACCTCCCTAAAATTAAGCTGTGCACTGTCAAATGATAGAGAATGTTCTGCTCATGTCTCAGTCTTTACAGCTGAACCACTTGTCATCGTCACAATTTTTGCTTGCTGGGAGTCTCTGGGAGTGTGTGTCTGCTTGTGTGTGTATATACAGGACTGTGTGTGTATGTTGCACCTGTGCAGTTGTGCTTGGATGTATTGACAAGATCACATACATGTATGTCTGCATGTGCGCACCTGTGCATCAGCTGCACCTGCTTGTGCCTGACCCAGTGCCCATAATCCCGGCTCTATGGATTTGTGTGTGCCGTATAATGTCTGGTGCATGAGTGGTGTGTGTATTTTGTGTGCACTCTGCAGGTATCATGTGCGTGTGCATGAGATAGGGTCTCCTAGGTTTTCTTCTGCAGGTCAGAGATAAAGCTGTTGGTTGGCACTGGAAACACACTCACTGTGGCAACAGCTGAGAGATACAAGATTATATCCAATAGTTTTCCTGGCCTGCAGGTGACAGGCAGAATTAGAGAGAGAGAAAGAGCATCTATACACTACACTGTAACTTCCTCACAGATAAGAAACCTGTAAAGGAAGCACTGATGGATGGATGAGGAGATGGATTGCAAGGACAGTAAGTTGACAGACAAGGAGGGATAAGGGTCAGGAAGCTGGTGAAGGGCAACAACACTTAATGTCTCGGCTGCAAATTCCACAAAATACATCATGTTACCTTCAGCATGGCATCAGTGTGACGTACGTTTTTTAAAAAGGAATGTGGTGGGCCAGAGGGTCGAGCGTTTCCTCAGAGAAGTCTGAAAATGTCAGGCACAAACAAGCCTGTTATGACTAATGGCAGGCTTGAAAAGTCCAGGGATATTTACAGAGTTAACCTGAGACGCTAATCAAAGCCTGAAGCTTGACTCATCTGGAACAATAATAAAATAGAAATAAAAAAGGTTTGAACGTGTATTTGTTGAAAAGGTCAGACGCAGACTCGGCTCAAAGTCACATGACGGTATCAAGTGTGACAAATCAAGCTGCTTGTCCTGTGATCAATGCAAGAGGCAGACAATGGCAAAAACAACAGTCAGGTCCTTTATGAACATAGTGTTTGCTGTGAAATAGTTCGTCTGCTTTTCCTTAAGAAACATAATAATTTATTCCTTCACTGTTTTTTGTTCGCGCTGCAACAATTAAACATAAAATTAACCTGCAGCTATTTTTGAATGTTTGTCTTTTTAAAGCAAAAATGAGAAACATGATCTGTTTTTAGTTTTATCATTTTAGTGGAGGTGGTCTCTTTTGTAAGAGGTGGTAGTCTTTAACTGCACTGTGTATGTAATATGTAAGCCTATGTGCTCCTTAAAGCACTTATGTTAAACTGATGTGAAAAAACTTACATTGGAAAATATGTGTCATCTTGTATCAGGTACATCAGTAAAGTAACTTTCCAATATCAGCTTAATTTTTCATTATAACAATGCTCTATATGAGGATGGATGCATGGGGTAGTCATCAATAATTCAACATCAGTGTTTTTTGAGCTTGGATGCTTCCGTCGGCTGCAATATAAATTCGACCCAGCGGTGGAGCATCTTTTATTGATTCCAGTGGAGTCCATGGTTGATGATGGCCGATAGCTGTAGTGGGGCAGGCTGGGGGGGGGGGTTATAGAACATGAAGAGATGGGGGTTTTCAGAAGACATGGATGACTGGTCCTAGACAGACAAGCAAACAAGCAGCAGGGCATCGACTTGAACAGCTGGAGCAGAAGGGCGAGAGGGCTGTGCTCAGTGATCCTGTTTGGTGATTTCAGGAGGATAAAATAGGTGGACCCTTGGCTCTGCAGGTAGAGCCCCTTACATGAGCTTTACCTTACAGTGGCATGGCGTCATACTCCTTCTGCAAGGCTTCACTGATTCTCAGCTGGCTTTGTCAACGGGGCTTAGCGCTGTGCTCGGCGCCAAAATCAGCCTGGCAGACGTCCCTGCTTTCGCCACACTGCTACAGTGGATATGGCAGATTGTCAGGCCTGACTTGTTGTTCTAAATTGCTTCAGAGCAGCTAAAATTATTTCTCAGATTTAACTTGAGCTACAATTTTCCTACTTGAATGGAGTAATAGAGGACATACAGTGGCAATATTTGCTTACTTAACCACTTTAGAAGGGATTTTACAACATCAAGCCAAGGATTAATGCTACAGTATTTTCTCCAGTTGCTTAAGCTGTTGAATCTGTTCATTTGAAGTATTTACATCATGTAGCAGTTATCGGATTATTATCAAGTTGTGTTGAATTTTCTTCTGCTTCCAAATTAATGTTTTCAAGGCAGCATTTCATCCGTAGACAACAAAGTCACTTGGACGCATTCACTGCTTGTATTAACATGCATCTCGGTTGAGCTGATCACAAGTGAAGGGCTTCACGCTGAAGTGTGAATGCATCCAAGACACACTGAGGATGCACGAATTAACAGTGTAGGTGGTAGCTGAAGGCTCAGGCTGGGACTGAGGTTAACATCTTACTTTCAGTGTTAATAAGAAACGAAACGTATCAGGTTGAAAACAGAAGCTGTGGACCTCCATTGTTGACACTGTGCTTGAAGTCGGCACAATTGTTGTTGGGAAATCAGAGATGTAGACAGTGACGCAATGACGTTGCTCTGCTACCCCTGCCCGTAGAAAAGCAGTTGAACCAGCTAAGAACCAGCACTCGAACTCGGTTCACTTTGGTGAAAACGACGACACACAAACACAGTGACATCGGACACATCTGTAAACTCGGGTTAACAAAACAACGTGCCAATGGTGTTTTATTATTGCAAATGCAGGCAGCAAAAACAAAAATGGAAAACTGATTTTCTCAACGATGAATTACACACGAAATATGCCGTCTGAAATGTAACACAATAACATAATGAGTCATTCAAACATGTTTTCTTGGAACATGCCAGGGAATTTACCCAGTGTGCATTGTTTCGATCTCTTCTCATTTTATTTTCCAGCAGACTTTGTATGGGCGGTGCATTCCTGCTAGTTAAAAACAACAGTGCGTTTGCAAACAAAATGGTGTACGCGTTCAGGACAAGAAATTTGATGTGATCACTAGTGGTCACTCGAGACGCACATGGAGAAGCATTCTAATGCCAGGTGTGAAGTGACGCACTTAGAGCTGTCGGGTTGTGATTAAAGGTTATGAGCAGGGCCTCTGTCATTGGGTTGCTTATCTGAAGTTGTCTACCCACCCTCTCTGGTAGTACCAGGAGCCCGAGGAGGTGACCAAAAAGCCCAGAACAGAGACTTCTCGTGCTGCCGAGGTCCCACAGGCTCCACACTGTGTGCTCTCTGTCTCTCCCTCTGCTGCAGTTACCATACATCTCCCCCACAGCTCTTGTCAGCTCCTCTTAGCACAGGCTCATATTACAAGATGCAAAATGTCACACCAAGTTTGAGTCGCAGACAAATATTTTAAGTGTGTGTGTGTGTGTGTGTGTGTGTGTGTGTGTTCTAAGAAAGCCTCAAAATAGATATTATAAAACTGGCCTGAGTATATTTGTGTTTTTTTGCAGTGCTTAGATTAAAATAAGATCAAATTAAAATAGTTTTCTTCCTCATACCTTTTATCTTCAGTAAATAAAAAAAGTAATTTAGCCAGAGTTGTATCGTTTACTCAAACATAAAATTAGTACCTGCGCTGTTATGAAGCAGAGCAGTTTACAGATCCCTCATGATCTGCACTTTGTCTCCCCGCCATAGTAACTGGACTCACTTCCTTAACTGTAGTTTCTATAGCAGCATCCGCACCGCGCTGACTTTGTGTTTTGTGAAGCAGCCCTAATGGACATATTCTCACAGTATGCCTGTCAACTGTCGGTACACTCAAGCACTCACAGAGGCAAATTGGCATCGCTGATTCTGCTCTCGTTTCAGAGTAAATAAGATGTGCTGTCAAAACTTTGCTCCATCATGACCACCTCTCCACTCGATCTACCAGCAACTAAACCAAGACAAAATGACTGTGTTGAGCATCAAACAGAGTGTGACTAATGGAAACATTAAACCATGCTTTTTTACTGGGAAGAATACAATGAGTAAGAGGGTAATATCCACCTGAGTAAATGTGGTCTGTGCGGATTTAAATCAGTGAGGTTAACAGTAAGCAGGGGAAGTGATTGGCAGTGTCAAAGGCTGGGCCATGTTCAGATATATAGCTGTTATCAGACATGAAGAGTGGAAAATATCTGGACAGTGTGGTCAGGATATTCTGGGAGGAACGTAGCAGGAGATGGTCTGAGTCAGATGTGTTCACAACAGCAGGAGAGTGTCTGCAATATTCAGTTGAGGGGTCGTGCCTGGGTAAAGCTTGCAGGAGGCAGGACCTGACATATAAATTCCACAGTATTTTTTTAGCAGCACATCCAAACCAGCGTCGGCCACTATCACAGCTCTTGAATCTCGTTGTGTTTCCAAGTTGACATCTTCGTCTTCGTCGTCTACATGAATGACGACTCTTTTTTCATCTTGATGTTTGTATCATTTTTCAGGTTTTTTAACAATTTTGCGTTTGAGATGTGTTTTAAAATCAATGCATTTGCTCATGGTGAATTCTCTGGCTATTTTATTTGACAAAATCACGTTTTACTGTTTGAGCAAATAGTCTTTGTTTTGTTGATGGATCAGCTGTTTGGTGCTGAATTAGACTTCTCACTGGTTACATACCAGACAAAGAAAAACAGTAACCACTCAACGTTAAGCAATTTCTACTTTCAAATAAACTTGCATTATTATCAGTTATTAAAATTGCTGCTTCTGAATTTGTAGTCAAACGAATGAAAACTTAAATGACCAAGACTTGCTTTATACGTGTCCTGTAGTTGCTCTTGTCAGCGTGTTCTAGGCTGGTGTTCAAGCATGAGTGCAGAGCCTATTTGATTCACAGCCACAGAGAGCAGTGACAGGTGTACATCTGTACACCTTTAAATTAGTGGATTACATTTGTAAACACAGTAGCTACAATCTCAAATATCCATGTTTTTATACAGCATATTTTTCTTCTGAAAGAGGAAGGCAAACAAGCGGAAAGTGGACTTTATAGAAGTTGTCGATATTAAAAGGTTTTTTATTGAATAGTTTGGTGTGAAATTAAAATTAAAACGTGGATCTTAAATGTTAGTATTGTAGCACCAAGGAAACTTGATTTCTGTTATCACCGTGGTCCCTGAACAGTTATATTGCTTCTGGAGAGAGCTCCCATTTAAGCTGTAGTGGTTTCTCTAAGCATCTTTTTGAGGATTTAAAATAAATATTCCTTATGATTTAAAAATACTTATTGTATGACTTCAGTTTAAGAACTTACATTAGCACAGCCTCTTGAAGTGGTTCATTTTTGATTGTAAAAGCTGCAGGCGTTTTTCATATCTTTAAGGCTTTATATGATGAGCTCCGCCACTGTGAGGAATCAGACTCTAAATGCTTCAAATTCACTTTAAAAGGTGACTGACATTTGTTTTACGTGCAGCCATACATTTCAGCAGTTTTTTAAAAATCAGTCTCATTTTGACCCTTGTCTTTTCTTAGCTTAAATCCAGACACTTATATCTCATACTTTGAATCACAGCACTGAAGTTGTGTTGTCGTGTCCACTCTGTCGTCTTTTATCTGTGTCTTTGCTTGAATTGCGTGAATTCAAATGTATTAATTTTGACAGTGCCGCTGCTCTAGTTTCCCAGTCCAGATCTGTCCGAGTTAATTACGGTACAACTGTCAGAAAGACCTCTGTGCTGGTCATTTGGGCAGCGACATTAATGCTTGCTGTGCACTGAAAATTTGGAGCTTTCAGGGTTCAGTGCCCTGAGTTTCCACGGCATGCTTCGATGTCCACTTTGTGTCTCAATTTGAGTAGGAAGACGGAAGACGAGCTTAACTGCTGGATTGTGCATCTCCAGAGTTTTGTCATCTCACTTTCCCTTTCCATTTAGACATCATCACATCAAGGCTGTGACCTGAGAGAAGCGAGA
Source organism: Paralichthys olivaceus (assembly GCF_024713975.1). Taxonomy (NCBI): domain Eukaryota; kingdom Metazoa; phylum Chordata; class Actinopteri; order Pleuronectiformes; family Paralichthyidae; genus Paralichthys; species Paralichthys olivaceus. Next base: position 13,392,351 of record NC_091101.1, read on the forward strand.
CACTGGCATTAGACAAATGTCCTCAGTTTACAGCTTCAGATTGATTTACGCCCTGACACTGAGAAGTTAACATACCCTTGGAGAGTTAATCCCTAATGTTGTCCGAGTCAGTAAATAAATGGAAAACGAAAGGCCAAACTGAAGGAGTTTGCAGAAAAGCTCATTTGTGCTAATTATTTCTCTCCCACCCCTCCCTTGTTAAAAGCTTCCCCACCCCTCCAATCAATCGCCACTTTAGTGGAGCAGGAAGAGATGGAGGAAGTGCGAGCCTCATTAGTCTGATTGGGCCGATGTGGGAGATGGAAAGAGATGGAGGGAATGAGGGAGTAAAAGAGAAAAGTAGTCAGCTTGATCATCAGCACTTGGCCCATCAGAGTGTCTGTCATCAAGGTGATGCGTTCAAATGTGTTGATTTGTTGCGCAGAGTGGTGACTCGTGGTGGGTTCGGAGATGATCCTCTGATGGCTCCTGGGTTGAGGGGGAAGCCATTGATAAAGTTAGTGATAAAGGTAATGGGGCTTTAGTATTGTGCTTTAACTCATGTTTATGAATTGAATGTTGATTGAATAATGTGTAATGACAAATGAATGACCATCGATGTTTTTACCATAATCCTCACTGTCACGACACAATCATTAATGCGGCTGGGCCAAGTACTTCACAGAAATATTAAGCCTCGACACAGAGGAAGTGTGTCTGGCTCTGTGCAGAAGTTAGAAGAGAGGAAAAGATCTACACTATGTCAAATTAAATCCTTAGATCTTCTCCTCTTTTCAAACTTTTTTTTTTATGAGATGCAAGTGTTTTTTTCCCCAGATATTCTGGCACTGTGCAACCAAAACAGAAAGAAGATGTTTTCCCTGGTAGATATCAGTGGCTTTCCCCAGGTAACGAAAATGACGGTCGTTGAAACTCTGATCTTGGCAAAAGAAAAAGAGCCCTGTTATTGGAGGAGGCATAAGAGAGGACAGAGAGCGATAGAAGCTCCAGGCATTTATGGGCATTGCACTTGATGGAGCGAGCTGCAAGGCACTGACCACATCTAAAAGCTTAAGTGTGTACACCTCGCGGTTCTTCACGGCCACAGTCGATGGAATCCCATCCTGCATGGCCGACTTCGGTCCAAAAATTTGTTGGGACAGATTTATGAAGAAAATCTTGTTGTTTGGATTTTTAGCACAGCTCCTGAACTGCACACGGCGCTGAGCTCCAGGATAAACAATGCAGGAGAAGAAGAGCTCATGAGTGCAGTTCAGTGGTGGATCTCCATGAGACCAAGAGGCTCAGAAAATAAATAATAACATGATTCTTGATTGTAAAGCATTTACTCTGATTTGACTAAACTGGAGATATTATTATTAAAAATATTTATTATCATATAATAATATTAAGATTATATCTAATTTTAATACAGTAGCAGGCAACAAACTCATTTCAATTAAAGTTCGATGAACAAAGACCACTGATCAATTAGTAATAGTCTAATTTCTTAATGTTTCCTTTTGGGTTTATTTTCTCCACTACAGCAGCTCTCGTCTCTCATGTAAATCCAGTCCAAAGTCTTAAAAAGCAGAGAAATCTTCCCTGCAAGACTGAGAGTTGCACGAGCACAGTAAATCCAGCAGGATACATGATCAGCTTCTGTTAACATGGATCTGTTGTTTACGTGAGCCTTCCATACATGCATATGCAATGAGGGGAGATGCACACCTTGCAAATACTCTCATGTCTGCTGTGTCTTTTCAATTAATACAGCAGTTGGTACATATGTTTTGTGGAATGCGTCACATCTGTGCTTGACCAGAAGGTCCTGTGGCTTTTGCATGACCTTGTTGTCTTGATACAAAACATACATTTTGGGATAGTCTGCCTTTGATATACACAAGAGAAGTGATGGAAGTGGTTGAGTGAAAGATGAAAGAAATTTCAGAGATGATCTACAAGTCTGACTTTCACTCCTGAATACTCGGCCAGTCAACTTGTTCAGCACATTTAAAAACAAGTAGCGTTACTCAGAGAGCAACATTAAATCATTTGTGTTGTCATGTCGATGACGGAGGGGCCTCAAACTCAAAAGATGTGTCCAAGAACAGAAAGTGTTGGTTGATGTGATGGATAAAATATTCTACAGTTTGGTAGTGGCAATGGAGAGGACTATACACTGTATATAAAGATCTCCCCATGGTGGCTGGCTGCAGTATAGGTTATAAAACCTGCCTCCTTCAGCTTAATGGAGGGGACATAACAATTCAAAGTGCACGTCAAATAAATTTTCTCATAGATGATTTCTGTCGTTGTCAGTAGATTTTATCACACTGAAAACCGACACTAACTTGTGTGTGTTGGCTGGATCTGGATACCACGGCTTCATCCCCCAAATGCTACTGTGCAGACTCTGGTTCCAAATGATGTCATCAGCATCAGATGGCATTGTTCATATCCGGGATATTTTGGCTTCAATTCTGGAGAGTGGGAGGAAGTTGAGACAGATTGTCCATCTTTATATACAGTTTATGACTCTGACTGGGAATGTTGATGGCAATGAGTAATTAATCCATGCAGATCATAAATGGAAGCTGGTGTTAGTCCATTAAGTCCTTTAAAAACCAAAGAATCTTCAAATCAGGGTATTTCAGATGCTAAACGTTGATCTGTTGAGCTTTTTGTTTGAACACTTCTGAGGCTATTTCTCATTCAAAATGGCTGACTAAATGTGACAGGGGCTATTGATATTGCATAAAGTCTTCTGAGGTTCTGCCAGTGTGATAATAATGTGTGACTTGTAAAGCAGCCAGCTGCCAAACCTGTGTGCCTTCCCTTGTGTAGGGCAGAGTTCAATTTTCTGTGGAACCTCACTTAATGCACTCCTTCGTATAGCTGTAATCATTTGCATCTGCAGTTCTTTATGACAATAATAGCGTGCCGCCTGCCCTTTTTTTCAAATATTGGTTTTAGTGCCAGACAAGTAATCAGTCCAGCATCAGGGCTTTGGCTCTGCATCCAAAGTCCCCTTCTCCTTGGCCGCTCAGGTCGAATACTTGTGCAGTTATAAAAAAATAAACACACACACATTAAGTGCGGCCTGAATCGCCTGATAAATAGCCTTTTTAATGAGTTTATCAACCCCTGAAGATTGATGATTGATGCTTTTTATTTAGAGTTTTAGCATTTCAGTTCAACCCAGTTTCACTGAACCAGCTGTGCAAATAATTCTGAAGAGACCTGAGACACAAAACGAAATAAGAATAAAATTATAATATGGAAATTAAAAGCACATTGGGGAAGATTATCCACATTGTTGGCAGTGCTATTTGAATAATAAAGTATAATGCAGGCTGACAATGAGCCTTCATTTTCTCTCTTCTTTGTAATCACAGCTTAGTGTACAAAGTACAAAGGATGTATCATTGTAACCCTTTAAGCTAACCTGAGTCCTCTCCCTACCGTCTCCTCTAGCAAATACAAGGGGCCCTCATTTTTGGCTCACGTGTCCCCATCACAGATGCTGATTTTGTCACATTATCACACACGGACACACAGAGGGAGTACAAGGAGAACACACTACACACACTGCACATAATAGCAATCTTGTAATTTTCTCGCAGGCGTTGTTGTGAAGTGGTGCCCGATGTGCATCCTGTCGGCCCCGCTGCATTATCAGAGCTTAGGAAATGACAGGGCTATTTATAGGAGCTATTTATCCACTTATCCTGTTGTTGCCATTGTCCACGGGTGTAAGTGGTCACCCTGGTTAGAGCTGTTAGAACTGTGTCATCTTGTACAGTAGGATGTTTGCTTGAGTGGAACATGAGCCAGTGGATTTAGCTGTGCAGAGTTGTGTATTGTGAGATTTCATAAATCAGAAGGTTAAGATAATGAGAATGTCAAATGTCCTACACAGTTTCTATGACGATGAAAGTTCAGAGGAGAGAGATTTGAAAGATATTCCTGTGGTCAGTTTCAGAGATTAAAATGAAAGATATTCTGCCCAAAAATGACACCAAATATGTGTTAGTCCTTAGCTGCCGAAGAATGTCACAAGAGAATACAAATAATGAAAAAATAACAAGAATATGTGCAGTATTTCTAAGGCTAATACTGGTGATGATATATTAGAGTTTACATACCTGAAACCGCTGAACAATTAAGTTTCCATTGCTGGTTAGTACACCACAGTACTGGTGGACAAATCATTAAACACCTGAATACTCAATACCTCAACTATTTGGTATTTTTGGCTTTTCTTTATGGCAGTTTTTACCTGGTACTTTTTGTCTGCGGTATTGCTCAAGTAACATTATATTGGCCAATATATTGTTTTTAGTTCCTTTTTTATTACATTCATATTATTGGATGTGTTTTGTGTCTATTACCAGGTTCACAGGAGGGATATGACTGGAAATTACATCCCATAAAAGTTCCAAGCCCAGATTCAAACCAGGTTCTAGATTCTTTTTTTTTTTAGCTATGAAAAAGAGCCCCGAGCTCAGCATCACAGTGTTGATACAGAGAATTGAAGGAAATCATTTCCTAAGTTGCAAATGATTTTTCTCTCAGTTGACTAATATGTGCTTCATCTTATTGTTTCTGTCATGATGTGGTCTGACCTTAACCACCAGGGTGCTCTGATTTATCGTTTATTTAAAAGATTTTTGACGACAGCGGAGATCTACAGAGAAATAAGACAAAACAGGCTTTTGCCACACAGAGGATACTTATTTGTAGGAGACGTTCCGAGTGAGTTTTCCGTCTGTAAAATATCACCTGCCTCATAATTTTTAAAGTCTTATAAACTGATGAGGGAGCAGTTAAATAGTTTTCTTGTTAATATACAGAAGATTAATAGCTGTGATTAATGATGTGATTCCATTACTGCTAAACATTTCTTCCTTAACATTTGTTAGTTCCTGTTTTTTTTACCCTGTTGCCCAGCAGCTCATTGTGTGCTTGCTGGATTTGTATGATCATAATCCACTCAGTGGCATTTTCAACTAAGTAATGAATAATTTACTGTGCTCCTGGAATTCATTTATTTTTTGGCTGTGATGTGTCTGCCTGTGCTGAAGAAAGGCTGTGAGTCGGTACTCTAGAGAAATCACAAGTTGCCATAACTACAAGTGCTGAGGTCCAGAGTGTAGCCCCGGAGAGGTGGGCAGCAAGCCGACCATGAGTGAAGGCTGAGAGCTCTGGAAGACCACATGCAACAGAAACCAGCCGCCCGAAGCGCTCCTCGGCCAGTCGTTTCTCTCCAGTTTGCTCATGTTGGCAGCAGATGAAACTGAATGCCTGATGGACAGAAAGGAATCTATCCATTATTCACTTTGTCAGGTTAAGACAGATAATGAGGCAAACAGCACAAAGACTACTTAAGGTTATAATTGCCTTCAATTGTCTTCTTTTTAGATGCTCTATTTTTCCTGATAGCAAAGTTCCCAAAACGTCTGTAGGTATACAGGCTCATAATTAAGCAAATTTAAGGATGAAACACAAAAAGCTTTGGAAATGGAATGGAGGACGATTGCAGTACAAGGGCAATTTAGTAAGATTTTTTTACATGCTCTCAATATGGTTATGGCTATGTTCTTTTGGAAGGATTTTTTTTACCTCCTCACTAGAGACATTTCGCAGTCTCACCAAAGTGGCTCTCGCTCTCTGATAGACAGCCTAATTCATACAGTTGGTATTGTTATAATCCCCCGGAGGCTGTCTTAGTTTTCTCTCTGCCTTGTTTATTCCAGTGAAGTCCTCTCCATCCTTCGTTACAAAGGAACCCTGTTGTTGTTGTTGGATCACTTCATATCTCTGAGGTATTTCACCAGTTTCTTGCGGTGTGTTTGTGTCGGTGCTTGTTATCCAGCTCCGTCCAGCTCCTAAGGGACCGCCAAGAGTCCCGCATCGCTCTAAGGTGCACAGTTGTGAGTCAAACTGCAATGACTGTTGGAATTAATTTTAAAAATCATGTATTTCTCTTGAGTTTAGTTTACAACCGAAGTGAGGATTGGGGTTACAGGTTGGTAAATGTTTGTATGTGAATTATTATTTCAAATTTAGCAGTGCTTTGCTCGTGCAGCTTTTTTGGCTGCTTGTACATGGGTTGATGTTTATGTGCAAAGTACATGTACTTTCAAGGGAGTCAGTCCCTGAGCTCACATGTCTGTGTATTTTAGCTGTTTATATTTTCGCTCCACTGTTCCCTTGACTGCTGAGTTCAATCTGCGTCTGAAAAGTAACATGAACTCAGGATCAGTTCTGAGGCAGCTATCTAATATCTAATTTCTAACTTGTCTTAAGTGAATACCTGAACATTTGTGGGAACATTTGTAACCAAAACAAGTGTCACAAAATGGTGTGTTGTTAAAATATATTTGTTGTTGGGAGAGACGGTATATGCATGCATACATAAATCCTGCCAAATGCATGAATTTACAGGAATACATTGACCTTTAGCTAAGGGAGCTTATAATGCAAGCAAACACTGGAAAACACTTTACCACGCGATGCAGCTTCACATCATTGTTCACAGCGCTGTGGTGAAGAAACTACTCAGCATGAAGTTCATAATGCAGCTGACCGTTTTATTGTGTGTGCGGGTTGAGCTTATTTGTTGTAAGACATACAGGCCAAGTCTTCAATAACGCACTGAATTAAAAGAGGCATTAAAACAAAAGACATTGACTCTCCAAGGTATATGTTTTGCCTTTATGCAACATCTGCTTGATGCCTTGAACAAGAGACTGTCTCTGTAAAGATTCACGTCCTCCCAGTATCCAGAAATGAAGCCAAAATATCCTGGATACAAACCCTGCCATGTGGAGCCAGAGTCTGTGCATTAGCAATAACGGGATGGAGCTGCTGTTGAGAAGTCCTGTTACAATTACAAATCACTGTCAGCTGACGTTTCCCCCCATTTTTATAGCATCAAACAACTAATTAAAACATTTACTTGAATAAATAACTTTTGTCACTGAGCAAAAGTAACTTACTGACTCAGCAGACATGTACATGACTCTGCTTGGGTGTAATGTGAGCAAATATAATCAGGATGCAGGGTTAGATGTTAGATAAAGGACTGTAATAGTGAAAGACCTCCATACTGACTCCACTGTTGTTTATATAACATTTGTATAATGTATACATTTACAGTATACACACATGCATACACAGAAATATCATCATGCATCCTTTAAGTGAAATATCAATAAAAAGTCAGTTCTCAGTCTCAAGACAAAGAAGGACTCATTGTAAAATGAACTGCTTTCATCTACAGTACAAATTGTTTTGAAGTTGTATTTGGTTGTTGCAGATTTTCCACAGGATGCAGCTCTCCACGCCCCAGACACTCCCATTTTTATTTACAGTGAATAGGTGTTGATTGACGATTATTTGATCTCATGTTAGTCGACCCTCTACGCTGTCTTAAGGTACCTCCACCATCACTGAGTTACTACTGCTTAAGGTGGAACTGTGGCACTCGATGGAAAAAAGGGAGCTTGTTCAGGACCATTCCGATTTACAGATTCAGCAGCCGGCAAGTGATGAGGATGAGTTTACACCCGGGGCTTCTCCGGCTCTTGTTATGAGAAACAGAGTTGGCCAACTAGATGTAGTGTAAGTAATGCATTTTACTGCTTCCCCTGCTTACTGTTTCAAAGTGTCGGCACAGAGGTACTGTGGACAATGATGTGTGTGTGTACGAGACATAAAACATCTCAATGAAAAATGCAAATTGAATGAAAGTTGCCACATCAAAGTTCTGATTTCCACCAGCAACTCCATGAAGGCTACAGGATTGGCTTATTGTGCAGTTTCCGTGAGTCTGGCTACAGATTGTTTGTCCCCCCGACATTGCGCGCCCCCCCCCCCCAATAAATTTTATCACCAGCTGCCACTGATACAGTGTATTTCTTCTTAACAAATGCCCATCACAAGCAGTTACTTGAAGATGGACACTTATACACTCCCCCGTTCGTTATATTGATCCATGCTTACACAAGCATTAGCACTCACTTAGAATGAGAGGCATGTCTTCACCCAAACACATCCATACAAATGCTCACAGACACACACACAAACAAACTAACACACTAATATCTCAGGATAAAAACACAATCGTCCTGGCAGATTCTTCCAAACGGAGCGTGCAGCAGCTGATGTATTCATCGAGTGTGTGTGATTTAATGAGGTCCGCTCCATCTTGTCAGAAATCATATTAATAATCTGAGCCTCTCATTGATTTTTATTTTTGTTTAAGACATCCCAGTGTATTATTTAAATCTACAGCCATTAATGAACCCCGCGCAGACGGACACAAAGAGAAGTCACAAAAAACTGCTTTTCCTCAAGTCTTTATTCTTCTGCATAGAAAAAAGACGACAGACCAATAAATGGAATAGCGTTTTGCACCCATGTCTATGTTTATACATAAGAGTGTTTTCATTATCACATTTTTTAAAGGAAAAAGGATTTCTACACAGAATGAAAGGGTTCTTCAGTGCTCTGTAAAAAAGAAAAACAAATGCAGACATAAAAAAACAAACCTCACATCTAAGCTCTTCCAATATTACTCCTGCACAGTTGCACAGGCTTGAAAAGAGGAAGAAAGCTAACGAAAGCAAGAAAGGGCTTCAACACTTACAGGCTCTATCTAAGCCTCCCCCATCCTCCACTCCACAGCCTCACTCTTTATTTTTCTCTCTCCACCTTCTCCTCTTTAAATCTCTCACTTTTTGTCAGCGTTGTCTTTTGAAGTTCCTCCTCCCTTTACAGTATATTCACAGGGTCAGTGAAAGGAAGTGCAGTGTAGCTGGGTAGTGTGTTTATATTGAACTGCACAGTGAAGCGGTCAGGCTGTGATCCCTTAAAATACAACGGTATTGATGCTGTGCCAAGACCTAACTGGATGACCACAGTCAACCAAAGTAATTAATCTCCGAGAATGCACCACATCAAGTCTGAAATGTCAATTGTTACTATCATTGAGAATTAAAATACCATCTTTTGAGATTGGATAAAATGAGAACTTTGTGGAACTGCAATTAATAATTTTATCTTTTAATTGTGAAGTTCACAATTTAAAATATAACAATTTCTTGCCCCAGGTAATGACTTTAATCTAAATGATGGATAAAACATTTTCTTATTCACAAGAAAAGTAGAAAATACTCTCAATTAATACACGTGTTTGCATTTTGCTTAGAGAAAATGATTGTTGCAGATTTAATTTATATCAATTCAAAATAAACAAGCAAAACTACTCGATGACAACACAGGAGTTTAAACTTCTTTTTACATCATTGTGATGAAGTTATAAAATGTGTCATATGGTCTTTAATTCTCTCCAAAAGCTTCATGGTCATTTTAGCTAGAATCAGTTAATCATTTGATGATGTCAAAGTCCAGTAATCTGGTATATACATATACACCCTCTTGTATATTGAAATTTCTTTCTAATACCAAAAGAATGGTAAAGATTTTTTCAATAACATTGAAATTAATTATTTGTATGTGTAATTCTCAGCTAAAAGACCACAGATCTGATTTCCACCAAGAAATTATTAGCTGCTAAAATGTTTCCTCTAAATTTTATTCAGAAAATCTAGCCAGCCTCTAGATGATAATGGGTTACTATTATAAGACTTTTTATTTCTCTCTCTTCATTTGCAAATGTAATTTAATAATGAGACCAGTCCACAAGAGAAACTGGGAACATGCTGAACCTTTTTAAAATTCTGAGAGGGAGCTCTTTAACAGCCACCCCTTTTTCTACGGTTTTGACATTTTTTTGTGTTTTGCTCTGATTTTCCTGCCATGGCTTCATTTTTGTGTAAATGTCCATGTTTTGATGATGAAACATGTTACATAAGGTGAACGCTCAGGTGTAATCCTTTGAGTCTTTGACTTGTAATGATAATGATCACTCACTGGCAGCTGGAACATCATTCTTGAAAAGAAGTGTGCAGCCTGTTATCACTATTTTTTACTGAGTGCAGTCGTGGATACACTGTGGGTAGAACTTGAGCCATTTTTTTGGGATGATGATGTTACATTACTCCAGTTGTCACCCCTTTGCTTTACCCCGCCCGCACGCTTCTCGATCCCCCATCCTCTTTTCCTTTTGTGTGCTTTTTTACCTCCTGCCGCTGCATTTGTCACACACTCTGCTTTTTACTTATCTACCTTTTTCTCCACTTTTCTATCCTCACTCTCTGCCATGAGCCAACACACCTTTCTGAACGTCTCTCAGCCCAAAACGGCACCCTTCTCTTTCCCCCCTTGTCGTCTTTCATGTTCTCCCCCCATCCTTCCTTCCATCCATCTATCTATCACCCCCACTCTCTCTCTCTCTCTCTCTCTCTCTCCCTCTCCCTCTCTCATTAGTCTCCCCATGCTGTGGTTTGTGTCTCCAGTCTCTGTCAGGACTGTTATCACTGCTGTCAGCTCCCTTGGTGAGAACAAAGTCGTCCTCTGCTAACGGCAGACATGAGAGAAATAAAAGGAAAGAATCTCAGCCAAATAAAAGAGGCGGAAAGAAGAAAAAAATTAAAAAGCAGGGGACTAAAACAGGGGAACGGTTGGGGCTAGGAACACATCTTTTCATGTCAACCATGATGCATTGTCATCTGTGGGTTATAACAACCATTGATTTCTCCCTCTGTCATCCTTTTTATCTATACAGCACAGAGCTTACAGTCAGTAGGAAGATACAAGCGCTATCTCTATACACATCAAGTGCCTTTTCCTCATATAATAAATATATCTCCTGCTAAATCAGCTAAGCCTACTATATCAACCTCAAATAAGTTACCGTGTAATATTATGAATGACACTGAGATATCCAAAAGAGAAAACGTAACCATTCATAACTATAAGTAGAGCTGAAAAGGCCTACTGTATAATGTTGTATACAGTAGCAGAGTATAGCAGGACTGTAACTTCTGTCACTCAATAGCAATGCCCAATCAGCATTGCTAAAATCAGGCTTTTCTACTTAACAAACCAATCAGAATTGAACCAGCAGAGGCACAGAGGGTACTTTGGAAACCAAGAACAAAATGGCCACTAGCCAAGGGTCTTCATCCTAAATGGGACCTCTGGCATACATGGCTTAGGGACAGTGTCCCTGTATCATCACGTGTAGGCATAATCTATGTCGGGAATACCACCATCTCTGTAGCCACGGTTGGTGCCATAAGTGACATGATGGTGACTGGTTTGGCTGAGGATGGTGCCATTTAGGCTGCCAACCCCGTGGGTGCTCCGGTAGGTCCCGTTAGCTTGGGAGGAAGAAGAAGAGGAGGGGAAAATAGTGTGGATATAAGTAACATCCTCCAGCTTCGGCTGCAGTGGCTGATGGGCCATAGTTGTCATCTGAAACCCTGCAGGGGGGGCCCTGATCTCTAAAATGGAAGTGTCTTTCTTGGTGCCCGATTCTACATAGTCATCATAAGGTTTTCCACCCCGGCCCCTGCTGTATGAGCCCGAGTCCCCGGACATGTAACCTGCCCTCTGTCCATACCAGCAGAATATGCCAAATATCAACAACAGGCTTACCAATGCTGTAGCACCCCCTATGATCCCAGCTAATGGCAGGGCTGTTATCTCTGAGTCGTGGCCCTCTTTATCTGACCCCTCCCCTCCTGAGCTTATCAGAGCTTCTCCAGTCTCTATTTGAGCACAGGCAGGGGCTGAGTCTTTACTGTCCGTGTCCATGCTGCCAGCTCGAGATGAACCCATGCTAGAACCCCCATAGGAGTGCTCCTGACGTAGTGGCAGCAGGCAGATGAGGTAATGTGAGTGTGGGGTGAGCTGGGTAAGGAGGTACTGTGTCCTCTCCCCAGGAACCAAAGTCTCCGTTATTGAACCAAGAGCTGCACTGCTACCCAACCTCAGCCACGACAAGCGGAAGGAGGGTACCGGCTGTGGGCACAGCCAACTGACCAGTACACTGTCTGAAGTGAGAGGTTTTACAGTCAGCTCCAAGGCCTCTCCAGATATCTGTCCTCCTTCACTGGGTGGCAGAGGCATAACAATGCCCGGCCGCTTGGCTCGCAGGGTAAAGAGTGAACCTTGTGTGGAGACCAACAGAGAGGAAGTGGTAGTGCTGCCATGTGGAACTGAAGCCACTGCTTGGCCCCCTCCAACACCATCTTCACTTCCTCCATCTTTTTCTGCTGGGTTTACCCCGACTCCAGTGCTGGGACCAACAGCGGGGCCTTCACACTGCTCCATCAGGTCGGTTAGGTCTCTCAAGATCTGGCCCCTTACAGACTCAGGCCCTTGACAGGTCAGACCTCTGACTGTCACTCCTGCCCCCCGGCTGTGCAGCCAGGCATGTAGCCAGCGAAGGTTGCACCCACAGTACCAAGGGTTTCCTCGCAATAGTAGCATCTCCAGGCTTTCTGTGTCCTTCAGAAGTCCTCTGGGGAGACTGGTCAGATTGTTTCCTGACAGGTCCAACCTCTGTAGCCGCCTCATCCCATCAAGTGCCCCCCTTGGTATGTGGGTCATTCCATTGTCTTGCAAATGAAGTCTTATCAGGTGAGCGGAAGGCAGTTTGACAGGTGGGGACTGCAGTGCATTCCTGACCAGCGACAGCTCAGTCAGGTTGGAGAGACGGGAAAAGGTGTCATCTGCAATGCGTGTGTTGGCCAACAGGTTTCCATCCAGTACTAAGCGTCGGAGTGAGGAGAGCCCCCGGAAGGCGTGTGTGGGGATGGTGCTTATTCTGTTGTCATCAAGTCGCAACTCTTCCAAGGAAGCTGGCAAACCCGCAGGAATGCTTGACAGGTGGTTTCGAGACAGGAACAGCAGTCGAAGCCGTGGAGTCCCCGAAAAAGCTCTCTCCTGGATGCTAACCGTAGATATAGAGTTATCATCCAGGTGTAAACGTTCTAGCAACGGTAATTTGGCCAAACTTGACCGCGGTAACGTTCGTATATTATTATCCTGCAAATGGAGCTCTCGTAATGAAGGCGGGAGGTGTATAGGGAATTCATCTAGTTGGTTAGCGTACAGGTAAATCACTCGTATGGAATTACTACGTTCCAGTGAGGGAGGCAGCCCAGCATTACTTAGCCGGTTGCTCTGCAAGTAGAGGATGGCAGCTGTTAAAGGTAGCGGAGGAATTAGGCTGAGGCCACGGTCGTTGCAGTAGACAAAACCCTCATCACAGCGGCACACTGAGGGACAAACAATGCCCTCATCTCCCTCACCCGTCTCCATGGCAATTGCCGCCGCCGCCAGTTCCAGCACCTCAGCCAATAAGGTGAGGCACAGGAGAAGCAGAAAAAGCCAGTCGCGGAGCTCAGCAAGACTCTCAGCTGCCATGTTGGTACACAGCTCCTGATTGAAAGAGAAGAAATCAGAAACTTGATTATAAACGGTGCAAAGGATGTAACTCAAAGAAGCATCTCTAAATTCAACAGAGAAAGTAGAAATAGCTGGTAAAACGATGATTTAGACGAAACACGCAGTTAACCCTTATTTTACTTATGGGCTAAAGTGCTGTTTTTTTGACCTGCTGTTAAAAGTAAAGTTATTTTTTATCTCTTAAATCTAGGAGATTTGTGGATTGAAAAATCAGATGTAATTTAGCCTGTCCACTATTATATGGGTCAGAGCGACCAAGCAGAAGACAAATGGACATATCAAGGCAGAGTGCGATGAGGGGTGAAGTGAGTGGGCAAGAAAGATTACAAGAATGAGAGGAGGCAAACGGACAACAGAGATGGAGAAAATTGGACAGTGACAGTTGCAGAGAGTAAAAATAAGTGAGGAAGATTTTTTTTTTAATCTAGAGATTAACTGAAATTGAGTGAGTGACATGAAAATAAAATGAAGGGGAGATCGGAGGGAAAGAAATCAGATTAATTGCCGACAGTGCTGTTGATAACGTCAAAGACAACAGAAACTCTAGACTTTGTTAACCATGAAATTAATATAAAACATAAGTAATGTGAAAGGAGAAAAAGAAAAGTAACTGATTGTACATATATTTGGTTATGACCAAAGAACACACACACAGAAATGCACACACAAATCAGTAAATATACAGAGCACAAACCTTTCTCATACAGAACAGTCTCAGTACAAGCTGACATGTATAATACATGTTTTGTCTCGGTTGTTATTGTTCGTGAAATTTTTATAAATTATTCACAGAAGTGGTCCTGAAATCCCCAGAAATGTTTTAGCGAGATGTTTTACAGAGAAGCATTTTTCTGCAACATTAATATGTTCCTCTGTCGATGTTTTGTGACTTGTCTCCCAGCAAATTTCTGACACCAACATCAATGACAGAAATTTACAATTCAGATAAAATGATCTCTGTGCACTCACATACACTGAACATTATTTATAGAATATGAATAATATACAGTGGTGAAAGTTGTGGAATTTACATTGTGGCACACTCTTGTTTGAATCCTTTCTTCTGAGTCGCCTGAGGCAGGAAAATGTGCCCTGACATGAAATGCCTGACATGATTTGACAGCACATTTGATAAACAAATCCTCTAAAGGCAAGTATTTTTTTCTCCCCCTCTGTACATGCAGGCGTGTGTGTGTGTGAGTTCATATGTGCACTCAGTGCTAGATGCAAAATCACCCCTTGGCTGTAGTCAAAATCCATGCAAAGCAAAATAAGAGATGGCAACAATAGAAGAGATGGAGGGAGGGGGGCGGAGGAGAGGGAGGGATGGTGGCGAGGAGACAGATGGAGTGTTGGACAGTCCGTCAGAGGAGGAGAGAGGAAATGGGTTACTGGCAATGAAGGCTCAAGTCAGTATCAGCTGAGTTTGCTGCAAAAAGAAAAATGGTTCCAAAGATTGGTCGGGTGTCGTTTTTTTTCCGTAAGATAGGTGTAAAAATAGCTACACTTTCTATACCTGTGCGTAGCTGTGTGTGCGTATGTGAAACAAGATCTGTATCAACAGCCACCAGCTCCTGTCTCAGCTTGACACAGGCAATGTTTGATATGGGGGAGAAAGAGGGTGCCACACAATATGGCATGGACCTAGAATATTTCTCTGTTTTCTTTATGGTATTTTTTTTAGCTTAGATATGACTATTTTAAGCAGTCCCAGCTTTTGAGAGACAGAAAAAGTGAGGGGGAGGAACATATGCACACAAGAGGGAGTGTCAAGGTAGGAGCAGAGACCATATTGGGAAATACTCTTTGAATATCAACTAGCATATGCTTCTGTGCCACAGTATCCCTGGTTTCCTTTCATAAATATCCTCTTGGCACAACCCTTTATGTGTGTTTTTGCCTACATGCCAAAGTTTCCTATCAACACGTCTCTTAATGATCCTGTCTTCTCCGCTGCCTGGCTCGTTCTCTCATTCGTTCTCGCTCTCTAACGCTCCTCTTGCTGCACCTTTATTTTTGATGCCATCTACCTCGCCACATCCGCCTACTCTCACCTCCATCCTTTAATCATCTTTTATTATATCCACTCTCAGGTTTGCTTACAGAAGCTTCTGTGTAGTCGTCATCGTCCTCTTCTCCTCCCCGTCTCTACCTATTTTTTAATCTTCTGATTTTCTCTCAAGTCGTTCATTGACTCCTACACAGTGAGATTGGATCAATCAGCCCTGGTTCAGTCCTCCTCTCCTTTTCTCTCCCCCTTTCTCTCCCCTTTTCATTTAGTTGCAGCAGACCCCCCTCTCCACCCCACCTCTCTTTTTTACCTAGCACTCCCTCTTGGCCTCCGTGTTCTTGCCTCTGCATTCCCCTTTCTCTCCCATTCATGGTCGTCGTCTCCCCCCCCAAACATTTCAATCATGCTCTGAAATAAAAGGCTTTGTTAGAGAATAGGGTGTGTGTGTTTGGGTTTTTTTTCCATTGTGTAGCTGACAGCAAAGTGTAAGTGTGGTTTTCTTCAATGCAGTGAATGCAGGTGATGTGTGTAATGTGTGTAGTGTATTGTAGTGCGTGTTTAAAAGGTGGATTGCCGAGGGCTTGCTAACCTTCTCAGTCTCTGTGCCTTTCACGTCCGCCGCTGCAGTTTTGTTTTTTTCTGAATCAAGGATTTGTGGAGAGTAGCGTGAGTGAGTCTGTATGTGAGATTGAGGACGTCGCTCTGGATCTCTGTGTGTAAACTCAGATTCTTTGAATTGTTCAGAAGTGTCGCCTAGTTCCTTCGGGGCGTTGAATCTTCCTCAGCTTGGGTGAATGATGATAGGGATGATGATAGCCTGTACTCCAGGGCTCCGCGAGCAGCGACACCAGCATGGCTCAAAGCCGTCTCGGCACCCACATTTGTGTTTTGTGTGTCCTGCTGCCAAGCTTCCTCTCTCTCTGGGAAATTCTTTTTTTCTTTTTTGGTAAGGGATTTTTTAGGCCTGCCAACTCAAGTCATCTTCAATGAGTGTCCAGAGGCCTAATTCTGAAACAACTCCTCCACACCCAAATGCAACAGTCTGGCAGACAGTCAGAAGATGGTTGGGGCCTCAAGGGTCCTTCTTGGAAGTCAAAAGTAATCCTGGATATTCATGCAATCAGTGGGTCATGCAAAAATAGGACTGTGTCAGGTCCTGGCCTTAATTAATGAGCAGTGGGATGACAGTACGTGGGATTTCCACTGCTCACAAAAATCCAGTAAAAAGGTCTTTTGGAAAATTTGATCCGTTATTATTGGTTTTATTGTGACAATTATGACAGCCTAAATTTCACAGTTTGGAGATGGTAATGAGTAAGTTTGGAGGCTGTGATTGACAGGTCAACCTGATGCTGAATACAGGCTGTGAGAGTTGGGCTCCCTCTCAGTTTCAGCCTCTCTTTTCCTCTATTAAATGTTTGATCGCTTCTTTTTCACCGACTTGTGATGCAGCGAAGCCAGATGAGTGTTTACAGTCTGTAGTCCACAGATGCGCTGTGATGAGGGTCGGTCACGTGGCTCGATGTGAAAAGTTCGCCAACAGATTAGTGAAGCGGGCTGCTGTCTGTTATCCTGAAGGTGGACGTCAGTGGTGTTTGCTTCAGCAGGAAAGCTGGACGAGTGTCACCAAGTACCAACCTGGAAAAAAGAGAGCAGACGAGTACAGACTTAGATTTGTCATTCAGGATTTGGAACGCATTTCTAACGTGAGTTAGAGTTACAGAGGTGCATGATGAAGAGGAATTAAATTATCCAATGTGTCTGTGTTGGGTCATTTTATTTACTTCTGCAGTGTAGGTGAGGATCAGAGTGAAGCTGTCAGAGGAGTCATGTGTCACTGTGAGCTCATCACCACCCACTGGTGTTCCTGCATCGCCGGCTAAATAAGTCATACAGTGTAATAAACCTTTAAATCAAGAATGGTCTTTCATAGCACTGATCCTTACCTACAAAACTTAACTGTAAACAACTACAATTAAAATTTCTCTATATAAGTGCTTGTGACGAGCTTTTCCCCCGATTAATTATGACACCCCCATTGATCTCACAATGGTGCTGAGTCGAGTTAAATAGTGAAGGAATAATCTGTATAGAATGGAAATGTCCTTGTTTCTAGAATTAAGTTTTCTTATTTGTGTCCCTGATTAACACTAATGATATGGTTTTTATTATTGACCTAATGAAGTTGTTGAACCAAATTGTCAAATAGTCCAAGAAAAGTTTTTGCTCGAGTACCAAAATGCTTTTAAAAAAACTTCATTAAGAGCCAATTTGTAGAGGTTTGGAGAAATGTAAAAATACCTGAATAGTTCAGAAAATCGAACATATCTGTGGATGATTACCTCACACCATCAACATGTTTTTTTACTGCAAAAACATTTTAAAAAACTGTCTCAGCAGCTGACAAGTGTTTAATATTAAGATAGATAAATGTCAACTTTTAAGTGTCGGTATAAATGTCATGTGTCAGTTCTTGTTAACACCAGCTTTCTTTAAATGGCACCAAAACGCAATCTTGGGCTTCAACATTGATACAATATGGAATACTAAAAGGCACAGGCTAAATAATTATCCCCATCAGAATTGTTATACCGTTTAAAATTAAGTACCTCGTGTAAATATTCCTGAAGGTCAGTGCTGCATATGCGCACCACTAAGCTCCCAACGGATACAAACCTCCCATTAAGGTGACTCCATGTTTTATATCTGTGTGTGTGTTTTTTTTGTTTTTTTTACTCACACAAAGCTTTGGAGCTTTCATTAACCACTACGCGCTAAGTGCCTGTGTCTTGTTGCAGATTCTAACCCCCTAGTGTACGCTGGCTTTTGAAATATAAGGTTTTCATCAGGCATACTGAGTGTACAGAGACAGATTCATCAAGACCATTAACTGCACCGCTGCTCACATTCGTCTGTTCATTTCATCCCAGAGTAAGTAGAGTACATAGCCAACTGGGAAATTATCATGCAGTTTGCTTAAACACAAATAGAGACAAATAAAGCTGTCCTCATTTTCATTTTCAAAGAACACATGCTGTAGCAAGAGGAGGAAGAGCTCGTGTGCATCGTTGAAGGGTATTTAAAAAGGTTGTAAATTGTTCACCAAACATCCTAAATGTAGAGTGAAGTGTGTGTTTGTGTTTGTGTGTGATTGTTTGAGGTGTTTTAACTGGTTCCACAAATGGACGGGGCTCTGTTAAAGTGGATGCAGTTTAGAGGGGAAGGTATGTGGTTGCTGTGGGTTGAAGTTGGCAGCGTGTGTTGAGATAAATTGTCCTTTTCAAAAAAACGGCTCCAGACTGATATCCAGTTTGTGGCATAGTAAACTGATTTATAAGTGCAGAGTGCGGCTAACATGCGTAATGAAAACAGCTCCACATGGAGGACAGAATGCTAAACAGACATTGTTTGCACAGTGTGTCGACATTATGACTGACGATTCAGGAGAAATTAGATAATGGTCCGCTCAAGGACAGTGTTGATGCATCGAAAGCTTTATGTTTGCTGCCAGAGTAACATTATAAAGTGCTAAACCATTCCATTCATTTGTAATCCACTGATTGATGTCTAATACTTCAAAACGATTAAAGCCTCTTGTGTGAGTATTTTGGAGGCCAAAGCTTTTAAGTGGCTTCGCATTCAAATCATAATTCAAATGAAGATTTTTAATTGGACGACATCAGTCATGTATTAACAGTAGATGTCGCCTTTAATAACAGTAGCTGTCGTTTTAAAACATGCCCCCTTAATTGGTTGCAATGTTTGATCCAAAAAAGACTCTCTACACTCGCCACTAATCTTTATATACCGCAGGCAAAATGTCTGCCTGCGTCGGACAAGATGTGAATATTGAACATCAGCAGCATTTCCACAGCTCGCTGCCATTGCCCATTAGTCATCAATATGTGAAGCTCTATCTGCCGAGTGTTGTGGCTGTCCTTAAAATGTTTTCTGATGGATTTTTCAGAAGCAAGCCTTGCTAGGGGGAGTGTGGCAAGGAGAAGGAAATAGGCAGCATTATGGAAGTGAGTTTCAGAACAGGGATTTAGAAGAAGGTAATGACTGAAAAGCATGTTTGTCGCAGTTTTAAGGAAGGTTACTGGCTCCTTTTAGCCATAATGAATTTCAGCTCATTGTTGCAGCAGTTTTATCACTTCTCAAAGCAAATATCTCCCTTATGAAGAAGCAATGTTTATCAAACCCCTTAACTTACCTGTGAACCTTGACACAGATGTCTTTCACTGGATCACAAAGAGCTTTGAGAGCTCTGAAGTTATTGCATCTTTTAGAAAAACTTACAACCATCTGATGTTAAAAAGGTGCCGTTTTTAAAAGCATATTTATTAGAATATGTTGTAAAGTTAGGCATTAAGGCTCCAAAATTATAAAACTATAAGACCACATAATCAAAAATTAAGTCTAAGGCAAGTGATGAGAAAACACTAGAGCTAAAACATAGAGTAAAACTATAATGGCTCTCAATGGAGCGCATACTTCCACCAAGGCCTAACAGTCCCCTTATGAAGCCACATTTAAATTCACTAGATTCAGATTTTTATTTGGATCTAATGTTGAAATGTGTTTCATTAATGCAGGTCTCAATATATTCTGTAGGACAATTACAGAGCCACACAAGTAATAGTTGAGTAACTGCCCTGAGCTAACATTAGGACATTAAAAGTTTATTAAGGTAAAATATCTCAATATTTTGTTTTAATTTGGTAAAACATTTCCAACAATTCTAGCTTCACCTCTGCCAAGGACATTATGTTTTCACTTCCGTCCGTTAATTTTACTTTCTTTAATAATTGTGAGGTTGGGGTGTTTTTCATAACAATAATAATTATTGGATCTTGATAAAAGAAATCAGGCACATTTAGGAGACTGATTTCTATAAATGCGGAGGTATGCACTCTGTGTGCCGTTCTAGTGTCTTCTTACTATCACTTACTGCTCTTTTACAACTCTTTCACACCGTTAGTGAGGAGGAGAAGCGGTATTAAAGAGAGCAGTTCCCACACTATTGGCAGATGACCCATGCAGTGTTGCGGTCAAAAACATTTCTGACTGACCCTCCACTGTGAGTCTTTTCTGTGTACTTATTTTTTTCTGCATAACAGGGAGCGCAGGGAGCATCTCATTCCTTCAGGGGAAAGAAATCACTCTGTTCTTGTCAGCCAGTCAATGACAACTGTGCATCCTGCAGGCACACGACAGAATGTGACTTTCACTTTGGCTTCAGTGCCGCTCCTAATGCTCTCACTGTTTTGTTTTCCTCTTGCTGTTGTACAATATCAATTAAATGTTCAACATTTTTTTATTACAGTCCATGATAGTTATAGAACTGAATAAACCGAGAATATTAGAAGAAATACACAGCTACAAACATGTAGCCAAATCTGAGCTACAAAAGATTGCATCATAGTAATAACCCAAATGTGTGATGTGTACAGATGTGGAAACACGTGTTGTACTTACAGATTTACAGATGGAGGTAACATATGTACAGAAAGGTGATCATAGCATGTCAGGAGTTTACAGATGAAAGAAAGATACTCTGAGGAGACTCTAGTACTACACATGCATTCATCTTTGCTCTGAAAG